>NC_141922.1:3243560-3546590 GCF_057802395.1 Ceratotherium simum simum
TCTAATGAACTCGAGGGAAGAAAGTATCCAAGGAGGGATGGGCTGGCCTGACAGCATCTCTGGGGGTGGTGTGTGCCACCCCCGGACCTCTGCTCACTAAGATGCACCTTGCTGGCCTCACCCAGACGTAGCGATGGGGCCCCGGACGATCCTGCAGTTCTCTGCAGCTTGAGAGCCTCTGTACAGAGGGGGTGGGACCTGCGCATTCTCTGCCTGTCCACACGTGTGCTGTGCACCTGTGGCAGGAGAACCACAGCTTCTGTGTGAGATGTGTGTGTGCTTGTGTAATGCATGTGCCACGAGGGATGTGAGGGTCTGGGCATACGATGAGGATGTGCAATGGTTGTGGAGTTTGCTTGTGCACGCGTGTGTGCGTATTCGTGTGTGCACAAATACGTGGATGTGTGCCTGTGTGAGTGCATGTGTGTGATGAGTGTGTGTATGTGTTCACGTTGCTGCCTGTGTGTGCACATGTGAGAATGGGTGTGGGTGTAAGGATATGTGCTGCACGCATGCATGCGTTGGCGTATAATTCTGCACGTGTGTGTGCACACGTGTGTGAGCATGTGCAAGGGTGTTAAGTGAGCATTCGTGTGTGTGTGTCCATGTGTGTTTGTGTGTGTGTGCACATGTAAGGGGTACAAGCTTGGGGCCCAGTCACCCCGGATTCACACCCTCCCTGTACTTTCCTGAGTTGGGTGGCCTGGGTGGACTTTGCAGCCCCCTCAGCCTTTCTTTCCTCATCTAGGAAATGGAGACCATGGTGCCCACCTCGCAAGGATCAATGACTAACTGAGGTGAGGAGCGTGGACTCTGCGACACGCCGGGCACATGGAGGAGCCCCCTTCCTGCTCAGGGCTCACACACATATAGCTCTTCTCAGACAAAGGGGCCATCCTGTCCCCTCTACTGGGCACAGTCCGAGCCTCGCCCCCTCAAGGAAGCTGTCCCCCAGCCCCCAACCACATCAGCTCTCCCTGGTGACCCACTCTCAGCTCCTGTGGCCCTCACAACATGACCCACACAAGCCAGCTGGGACCACAGCACTCCCAAAGCTCCCAAGGGAGCACGTCACACTCCTGCTCTAACACTGTCAGTGGCTCCCCACTTCCCAAGCCAAGGGGCACAGGCGTCATCCCAGGAGTGTGCAAAGCCTCCTTGGGTGAGGTCACCTGGAGCACTGAATGGAGAAGGGTCAGAGAGGAACAGCTCTGTGATTGATTAGCAATGTCTGCCAAGAGCATAAGAGGCAGGGCATAGGCTTGATTGCCATGAGTTCATTTATCTGTCTGCAAACATTCCAAAGTCTCAGGCTGGCCCTGAGGCCTTCATGATGTTTATCTATGCAAATGATCAGTCAGTAATTGTCCAGCACCCACTCTGGGCCCGGCACCAGGACGTGACATGAATATGTCACACAGAAGTCCTTCCTGGGGAACCTAGTCTGGGGGGCACGGCCAAAGAACCAGTTAGGGACCCCTCAGGGGGAAGAGGGCTGTGATGGAGGGGCAGAGGCAGTGGGGGAGCTCCGAGAAGGGCCCTACCCCCCAGCCCAGCCTGTCCCCACGGCTCCTGCTCACACACCTCACACGAGCCAAGCTGCACCTCAGCAGTGACCTCGGACGCGTCCACTTTCCCCTCTGGGCTCAGTGTCCTCATCTGTGAGATGTCCCCACCCGGCTCTGACACGCTGGGCCTTCCTGTTCCAAGGCCTGTGTGACGAGGGGCCTGCTGGGCTCGTCCAGGGCCCTGCAACTGGGCAGCTCGCTGACCACCCGGGTCTCATGCCCGGCCCCCAGCCTTGGACACGCAGGGCTTGAACCCAGCAACTCCTGAAAGCCCTCTGCCTCGACATGCCACACACCTCGCCCGAGGTCTCCGGGCTTGCCCTCAGACGTGGAAGCCATGTTTCCAGGCAGCTTCCGAGGCCCCAGAAGGCCCGTCTAGGGGAGGGGCTCTGACGTCACCTCACCCTATTCATCAGGACCAGGGACCCCCAGGTCCCCCCTCGGGTGAAGGCAGGAGGTTCTCGGGGGGGTGGGCCGTCCAGGTGGTGTACTTGGTGATGATGAAGACAGCAGGGGTGTTCTCTGAGTTCCCTGTGTGCCCGTGGGCCTCCCTGAAGGAGAGTACAAAGAGGAAACGACCCCCTCCTCCATCCCTCTTAATCCCGTTCTGGATGAGACAGCTGAGAGCCGGGCTCACCATCGTGCAGATAGTAGTTCCTTTCTCTCTTCAGAAGCTCCTCTCGTCTCCGCTCCCGGGGAGGCAGCTTCTAGCTTCTCCGTCGACAGCTCCGGCCGCCAGGAGCACCAGGAAGGAGCCTTGAAAGGAGCGAGCGGGCCAGCCCTCAGAGCCGGGCCGGAAGCCTCTCCCACGGCTTCTCCCGACCCTCCCGGTAATTAGGTTCCAAATAGGAGGCTGATCGGAGCTGCGGCAAGTGGAAGCCAGGATAGATGAGAAGAAGGACTTCGCAAAGCCCCAGGGGGACCTGGAGGCAGGGGGACGATGCCAGGAGAACCCCCAGGCCCCAGCGGGTCTCCGGCCCCGCTCAGCTTTCACTGACATAAATTCATGTCTCACCGCCCAGCCCTGCAGCCGAGCCCGGCCAGACGGAGCGGGGACCAGCCTCACCCAGGCTCCTACCGCATCGGGGCTCACATCTCACGTGCAGGGACCAGGAAGGGGGTGCTGCTGTGTGCCCCTCCCCACAGAACCACCCCTGGGACAGCAGGAGGGGCAGCCTGAGGCCAGGGCCGGCTCCGGCAGGAGCGGGGGTGACCTGAGTTGGGCATCTCTCCTTGGAGCAGCCTGCCTCACCTCTGCTGTCATCCATCACACTGCATGGCTGACGTCCCTCAGCCTGTGGGCCCAAGCTGGACCTGAGATCCTGAACGTGGGGCCCGACGAAGGTCACTCACTCTGGGTCCCTGGACTCCAGAACTGGGCCCAGCCCTCAGTGGGAGCCCAGGAGACACTGGACCATCATAATAATAACAGCCACCCAGGGCCCCCATGTGGGCCAGGCTCTGTTATGAAGACTTCAGATCCATGGCCTCATTGAATCCTCCCAACCACCTGTCAAGGTGGGGACTTCCCATTTCACAGATGGGGAAGCTGAGGCACAGAGGTCAATGAATAGAACCAGAAGGCAGGTCAAGCAGCCTGGCTCTGAGGCCGTGCCATGGCCCCCTGTGCTAGGAAGAGAGAGGGAGGGATGCAGGAAGAGAGACCTCATCGGTCGGTCCTCCAGGCAGCCCCTGGGAGTGGAGGGCACCCTGGAGTGGCAGCAAGGAGGAACGGCATGAATGGGGGGGTGACGGAGAGAGACACAGGCAAGGCAGGAGGAGGGGAGAAGCAGGCTGGCCAGGCCATGAGGTCTGGATGGTAGTGGTTATGGATGGTGGTGGATAGGTGGATGGGTGGATGGCTGGATGGGCGGTGGGTGGATGGATGATGGATGGTGGATGGGTGGATGGGTGGGTGGGTGGTGGATGGATGGAAGGGTGGTAGATGGATGGGTGGTGGATGGTGGTGGGTGGGTGGTGGATGGATGGTAGATGATAGATGGATGGATAGATGGATGGATGGTGGTGGATGGGTGGCTGGGTGGGTGGATGATGGATGATGGATGGATGGACGGATGGATGGATGGGTGGATGGATGGATAGATGGATGGATGGATGGATGGATAGATGGATGGATGGATGGTGGTGGGTGGATGGGTGGATAGATGGTGGATGGATGGATGATGGATGATGAATGGATGGATGGATGGATGGATGGATGGATGGATGATAAATGGATGGTGGATGATGGATGGATAGATAGATGGATGGTGGTGGGTGGATGGGTGGATAGATGGATGGATGGATGGATGGATAGATGGATGGATGGATGGTGGTAGGTGGATGGGTGGATAGATGGTGGATGGATGGATGATGGATGATGGATGGATGGATGGATGGATGGATGGTGGATGATGGATGGGTGGATAGATGGTGGATGGATGGATGATGGATGATGGATGGATGGATAGATGGATGGATGGATGGTGGTAGGTGGATGGGTGGATAGATGGTGGATGGATGGATGATGGATGATGGATGGATGGATGGATGGATGGATGGTGGATGATGGATGGGTGGATAGATGGTGGATGGATGGATGATGGATGATGGATGGATGGATAGATGGATGGATGGATGGTGGTGGGTGGATGGGTGGATAGATGGTGGATGGATGGATGATGGATGATGAATGGATGGATGGATGGATGGATGGATGATGAATGGATGGATGGATGGATGGATGGATGGATGGATGAATGGATGGATGGTGGTGGGTGGATGGGTGGATAGATGGTGGATGGATGGATGGATGATGGATGATGAATGGATGGATGGATGGATGGATGGATGATGAATGGATGGATGGATGGATGGATGGATAGATAGATGGATGGATGGTGGTGGGTGGGTGGGTGAGTGGGTAGATGGTGGATAGATGGATGGAGGGGTGGATAGATGGGTGAGTCTGTCCCACCCATGCCAACGGCAGCACCACCTCCCTTGGGGTCAGGCCAACCAGCCTGGCTCTGCCCTTTCCTCTGTGTGACCCGGCAGTCACTTGGCCTCTCTCCTCTCAGTTTTCTCATCTTGGGGAGGGGACAGCAGCACCTGCCTGGCAGGTCCTTAGGAGGTGACAACGACACATGGCAGCATCTGGCACTTAGTATGTGCCTCATGAGCAGCAGCTCACGTCTGCCATGCCCACATCCGTGCCAGCGACGCCGTCGCCCTCACCCTGGAGCTGCGAGGCCTCCAGCTCAGAGTCTGTCAGGGCCCAGCCCCTCCCGCCGCCCCCTGGAGGCAGCATATGTTCACTGGCGCCAGGCTGCTATTTTTGTGCAGCGTGTTCCTTCTGAGAGCGAACGTTGCAGCAGCTCCGGCACCCAGGGACGAGCCAACCCTGCTCTGTCACGGCCGGGAGGCAGGGCAGTTGATTTCAGCCCCAAAAACATAAATGTCTCAAAATCCCAGGAGATGGAGGCTGGAGGGGCTGGAGGGGCTGGAGGGGCTGGAGGGGCTGGAGGGGCTGGAGGGTCCTCCGGCCCTTAGGTGGCACACTGAAAGGGCAGTCACTCCCGGGGACAAGAGCAGGGCCAGGCAGGGACCTAGTGACCTCACACCATGCAGGCTGCCTTCCAGCCCGCGTCCTGGGCCAGCTGGCCTCCACTCCACAGCACCGCAGAGCCCAGGCATGCTGGGCCCCTGGCGGGAGGAAGAGGAGCCCACCCTCAACAAGTCTGGGGTCAGGCTGCCTGTGCAGCAACCATAGAGAGCTGCCCGGCCCCCCTGGTCTGGCAAAGGCGCCTGGGGCTCAGGCAGGGCCAGAAGTGGCTCCCGAGGGGTTGGGAGCGGGGAGAGGAACGCCCTCGGGACTTGATGTGGGGATCTGGGATCCAGGGGTTCCCCCAGGGGTGCAGGTGCATCTCCCTCCTGCTAATCACCCCGAGGCCTGCCCCTCTTCCCCAGCCCCCCATTCAACTGTCTGTCTGTCCGTCCGCAGGTCCTGACCCCTTGGATCCCTGTCCTGAATCCGTCCTGTCTCTTGTCTGTCCATTCCAATGGCACCCACCTGGGCCCAGGCCACCACCAGGGCTACCGGGAGAGGATGAGGCCTCCGGGAAAAACCCTGGGGAGCATGAGACTGGCAGTTTTTGAGGGCACTTGGGCCACACCTGCCCCTGGAACCCCCAAACATGCTTATCTGTCCCGGCGGCCCCTCACACAGAGCGGCCTCCCCTCACAATGCAGCTCCACCACGGGCCCGGGCCTCCCTGCCCCCACTCCCACCCTCACCCTGCTCTGGACCCCACCAGTAGCTGGGTGACCATTTAAAAATGTCCATCCAGAGCCTCCCAGGGCCCGCATCTCACCTACAGGAAAACGCAAATCCCCAGCCCCCACGACAAGAGCTCCCGTGGTCCCCCCTCAAGCCCCGCCCTCAGCTCCAGCCCCACAGGACTCTCCCTCCCCCTGACATACCAATTACTTCCCCCTCAGGACCTTTGCACAGCTGTTCCCTCACGGAAGGCTCTCCTGCGCCCTCCCGTGGCCCCGTTTCCTCAGGGAAGGCTCTCCGCAACCTCCCGTGGCCCCATTCCTTCATGGAAGGTTCTCCACACCATCCTGTGGCCCTGTTCCCTCATGGAAGGTTCTCCACACCCTCCTGTGGTCCTGTTCCCTCACAGAAGGTACTCTGCACCCTCCTGTGGCCCTGTTCATTCATCGAAGGTTCTCCCGTGATCCTGTTCCCTCACGGAAGGCTCCCCTATGGTCCTGTTCCCTCATGGAAGGCTCTCCCGTGGCCCTGTTCCCTCATGGAAGGTTCTCCACACCCTCCTGTGATCCTGTTCCCTTGTGGAAGGCTCTCCCATGGCTCTGTTCCCTCACGCAAGGCTGTCTGCACCCTCCTGTGGCCCTGTTCCCCCATGGAAGTCTCTCCTGTGGCCCTGTCCCTTCATGGAAGTCTCTCTTGTGGCCCTGTCCCTTCATGAAAGTCTCTCCTGTGGCCCTGTCCCTTCGTGGAAGGTTCTCCTGTGGCCCTGTCCCTTCATGGAAGTCTCTCCTGTGGCCCTGTCCCTTCATGGAAGTCTCTCCTGTGGCCCTGTCCCTTCATGGAAGTCTCTCCTGCGGCCCTGTCCCTTCATGGAAGTCTCTCCTGTGGCCCTGTCCCTTCATGGAAGTTTCTCCTGTGGCCCCGTTCCCTCATGGAACACTCTCCCACCGCCTCTTATGGCCGCCTCCCCCCAACAGTTCCCCCAGGCCCCTGGCCCAGCAGGTCAGCCACTCCACCACGTGGGCTCACGCCCAAGCCTCCTGCCCCCCTTGGCCTTGACCAGAGGCCTGCCCAGCTCACGGGGCACTCGGGTAGCTGCAGGCAAGTGGCCCCTCGGTCCTCACCCTGCTCGCGTCCTCATGTCAGCTCCCTGGATACCTGGCCGGAGGTGGGGAGTAATTGCAAATGAGCTTCGGGCATTCCTGGGCCCGGCTGATGTCAAATAGTCCCACAATAACCCATAAGTCTCAATCTGATTCTTCATGCTGGCCACCCCCGAGGTCAGCCTGAGGCCCCCTCCTTGCTCCCCCGCTCCTGCCTGGCACAGCGAAGAGCATGTGCCCCCTGGGGCCTGCCCACGCCCGTCTATGAGACAGATGACCAGCCCATCCAGGCCCACCCAGAAGCCATCTCCCCTCCTGGCCCTCACTCCTGCCCATTCAGCTCCAGTCTCTCTGTCCATCCGACCTGGCCTCTCCGGTCAGCGGCGTGTGGTGATGAGAGAGCTGTTCCCACGACAATGGCCAGGGAGCCAGCTCTGGACGGAAGAGGCACCTGAGGCAGGGCTCGGCGGAGACCTGAGCTGCAGACAGGGTGGGGTGTCAGCGTGGGAGGACCCCGTGGGTCTGAGGAGAGCTGGCAGAAAGGGGCACCAGGAGGCCCCAAGGAGTGGAACAGCCGGCCCTCGGCATCAGGCAGGCCCGGCTGCAATCCTTGCTCCCTATGGAACCCTGGACAGGGCAGCTCCCCGCTCTGAGCCTCAGTTTCCCCCTCTTGAAAGCAGACATGTTGGGGCCTATTTCACGAGGTTTGCAGGAAGGTTGTCATTCCCAGCGATAATTGGGGCCATTTTTTGAAGCTCTACCAACACCAGCACTTCACACGCTGTGGACCTCAGAGACCTGGAGGAAGGTGTCACTGTCCCCTGACCCAGGGGAGAGAAGGGTCCACGGAGGCTGCTGGGCAGAGTCGAGTCTGAGCGCACGTCCCTCTGATGCTGTGGCCTCATCCCCGGCTCCCTCCAGCTCCCACCTGGCCTGTCCTCTGTGGGGTTGACGTCCGGGCGCTGAGGCCACGTGCAGGGACGACCCACCAGGGCCGAGGTTCTCCCGTGAAAAACACGGTTAGTTGAGCCTGTAACTCAGCACAGTGTCACGAGTGCTGTTCCTCCAGACGACCCCACAGGGCCAGCAGAAGCGCCTCGTGGGCCTCCGTCTCCTCACTCAGAACACTTACACAGACGTGGCCTCACGGTCAAGATGCGTGCACGCGTTTCCCTGCACCACCAAAGACGGTCTTAAGTCTTATGCTTTGGTTTGGGTTTTTCAAGCGGGTGGCACTGAAGAATCCAGTGGCCGTGAGCAGAGGTTGGTACTCCTGCTTGGATCTATGCTCAAGCTTTCTCACTTCACCTGTCACTGCTTTTGCACCATCTGTGCAAATGCCAACATGAAAGAGGTAGGCGTCTGAGAGTGACTGTGAAGGTGGCTTTGACCTTGTGGATCCCCTGAAAGCATCTCGGGGACCCCACTTGGGGTTCCAGAGACCACACTTTGAGAACTGGTGCATTAAGCCACAGGCTCCTAGAGGGCAGGGATCCTACGTGTCTGGTCTCCTCCTAGAACAGTGCTGGCATATGGGAGGGATTCGCTGAGTGAGTATTACCCACCTTACACATGCGGAAATGAAGCCCAGAGAAGGGCCATGTTGAACCCAATGCTACACACCAGCCTGCATCCAGGTCTCCCGGCCCCCCTTGGGCACCCCCTCCCGCTTGTCCTTGTTCCTGAATTCTACGTCCCCAGTGCCTCCTTCTCCCGGTTCAGGCTCAGCTGCAAAGTCACATCATCAGGTCTTCAAAGAATGTGAGCTGCCCACCCCCCGTCACCCCGGCAGCCCAGGAGCGTCTGCTGGGGCACGTACCGCGTCTCCCACCCCTGGGACGCCAGCTCCTGGAGGGCAGGGATGGCGTCTTGTCCACAGTGCGTCACCAGGACCTGGAACATGCCGGCTCTTAGTAGGTGCTCAGTACAGACCCACGGAATGAAGAATTGAGCCGAGAGCACTGGAGTGACTGGCCCAGGGTCAGGCTGAGTGTCACGCCCAGACACGCCAGAATCCAACGTCCTCATTCTAAACCTCACCTGGGCCTCAACACAGTTGCTTCTGCCAATACGGAGCACCTACTATATGCCAGACATGGGGAAGAGGCACAGACAGGGAGGAGGGGAGGAGGCACAGTCCCTCTCGTTCCTTCTTGGGGCCCAGAGTGTGCCAGGCTCCACTGCACGTGCCAGAGATAAACCCAGAGAAACTGCTGCCTGCAGGGAGCCGCTAGGGAGGCTGGGACGAGCCCATGTCCACGTGCCCCAAGGAGACTGCAGCCCAGCTGGGGAGAAGACACCAGGCCTTAGAGGGAGACACGGGGCCAGGCCAGGTGTAGCTGGCCTGGACATGGAGCTTGGGCCCGGCAGACCTGGGTGTGGACCCCACCGTGCCACTTTGTGCTGTGGGACCTCCAGCTCGCTCAGGCATTCAGCGAATCTGCTCCAGAAGTCTCCCCCACACCAGGCTGAGTGCCCAGTATGTGGACAGAGCTAGACGTGAGCCGCAGTCCCTCCAGCAGGGGCTCAGGGACCCGCAAGGACAGAGGGCGCCAGCAGCCAGGGCCTGGATTCCCAGCCCCAAGGGAGGGCCCCGGAGGACAGCAGGTTTGGGGGGCAGGGTGAGGAGGTGACAAGCTCAGTGTGGGAATCATGGACCCCCAAGGGAAGGGGCCTCTGAAATGGGACTGGGAGCCCTGCTTTGCAGAGAAGAGCAGGCAATGGAGGAGGACAAGGAGCAGGAGGGGGCGCTTCCTGGACCCTCACAGGGACTTCCGGGGTCCGGCCCCGCACATAAGGAGCTCAGAAGACGCCCCTCCACCCTAACAAGTAAGAAGCCGAGCAGCTGCAAAGCAACAGCTCTTCTGAGACCCATCAGAGAAGCGAGACCACAGGACGGACTGTGTCCAGACACTGGAGAGACAGACAGAAGACACAGAATCACAGCTTCCGGGAGAGAAACCTCCGGCACGGCGCAGGTGGGGAGCTGTGATTGACCACTGCTGGAGGCTCGGGGTGGGCCAGCCTGGGGGCCCAGTCCCAGGGGCCACACTTTTCTAAGTTTGACCTCCAGGAGCTCTACCAGGCTGTCACATGAATATTGGAGAAAAATCCCCTCGTGCCTCCCGCAGGGGGAGGGAAAGGAGCCATCAGGAAATTCCCCAGAGCACTCAGCTCTTCCTAACAAGGCCTGCCCTCGGGAGAAACCAGTTTTCTCAGAGCCTGACCTGCTGGGGGAAGGGAAACACCCAGCTCCAGCCCCTCCAGCCATGCTGTCCCACTTGGTGGGGAGAGGGTCGCTGAGAAGCACGTGGGCACTCACAGCCCAGGGCACAGGCCCGCTGCGGGCCTGAACCCCTACAGGACGGGGCCTATGTGCTTTCTCTCTCACACTCACAGCTGCCATGTGAGGGAGGGGTTGCCATTATTAACAAACCCTCCAGCAGAGGAAGCAGTGGCTCAGAGAGCTTCTGTAACTTCCCCAAGCTCACATGGCCGGCAGGAGGCAGGCCTGGGATGGGAACCCTCTCTGCCCAGAGCCCGCTATCTCAGAACACGCTGGCAGGTTGTTGGAACAGTCAGTTCCCTCCCCTGCCCCAGGCTGCACAGCCAGAGGAATGTCGCTAGGGCTCTAGACATTTAGACCCTGGTGGTGGCACTCCCCACCACCACTGCCACCTGTCCTGTCCAGGGAGCATCTCCCTCCTCCCTGTGCATCTCCATCCCCAGGCTGACTCACCTGGCCTGGAAGCCACTCCTCTTGGGCTCCACCTTGGGAAGGACCTGCCCCCTGCCCGGCACTCCAGCCCTGGTGATGTTGGTAGCAGCCATGCCAACATGCAGGTACGCCACCTCCCAGAGCCACCGTCTTATCCTTTGTGAAGGGGAGAGAACAGATAATACCTACCCGGGCACTGTTGGGGAGATCTGAAATACACACGCGCATGGCCCAACCAAAGCAGCCACTCGGCAACAGTCACATCCTCTCTCTCCCCATCGATGAGACCACAGGATCCCTGAGGGACCTCTGAATCCTCACGGGGATGTGGGCAAGAACGTTGGGGCCTGAATGTGGGAAGGGGAAGACATTTGGGTGTCCGGGAAGCTAGAGGTCATGTCTCAGCCATCAGCAAAGAAGCCCATCCCAGCACCCCCTTCCTCAAGGCCCACACTATTATTCCAGGGCCCGCAGGTTCCCTGCGGGCTCAGACCCACCATGTTTGCCTCCCAGTGGAGGCACCAGCAAACGGCACTGAGGCCATCAGTGCCTGTCTAAGGGATTAGCTTGTGGACATGATCAAGGCTCAGTCCGTGGCTGGGATCTGGGCTCAGCCTAGGACTAAAATCAGGGCTCAGTCTACGACTGGGGTCAGAGTTCAGTGTGCCACTGGCGTCAGGGCTTAATGTCTGACCAGGGATCATGTCTCAGTACACGACCAGGATTAGGCTCAGTGGTCAACCAGGGATCAGGACTCATTCTCTGACCAGGGTCAGGGCTCAGAGTGTGACCAGGGTCAGGGCTCAGTGTGTGACCAGGGTCAGGGCTCACTGTGACCAGGGTCAGGGCTCAGAGTGTGACCAGGGTCAGGGCTCATTGTGTGACCAGGGTCAGGGCTCAGTGTGTGACCAGAGTCAGGGCTCAGTGTGACCAGGATCAGGGCTCAGTGTGTGACCAGGGTCAGGGCTCAGCGTGTGGCCAGGGTCAGGGCTCAGCGTGTGGCCAGGGTCAGGGCTCAGTGTGTGACCAGGGTCAGGGCTCAGCGTGTGGCCAGGGTCAGGGCTCAGTGTGTGACCAGGCTCAGGGATCAGAGTATGACCAGGGTCAGGGCTCAGAGGGTGACCAGGGTCAGGGCTCAGCGTGTGACCAGGGTCAGGGCTCAGCCCGTGACTAAGAAATGAGAATTAGCAAGGCTGGAGCCCTTCCCGCCTCCCCCCAGGCTCCGGTGTGTGCCATCAGTGCAGCGTCTGTGAAGGGGAGATCCAGAGAAACTGGCTGTCGCTCCTGACAGCAAACCACGCTTGTTTTGCCTGATTTTTTCCTCCCTTCCCCTACCCTCAGCCCAGCCAGGCAGCAGGGGAAGGTGTAATTAAAAATCAGGTTTGTTAACATGAACACGACGTACATAATATTTAAAACATCCCAGTGCCTTTAACTCGCTACCAATGTGCATTTGCTCATTAAGCTGGAATTTTTTTTATGGCAGCAACACTGCAAATAGCTCTTATTAAAATGCTCAAAACACCATCTGGTCCTGAGCTGACGCTCCCGAGCGGTGCGGAGGTGGCCCGCGCGCCTGGGGACCTGGAGATTCCCAGCAGAGCGGCAAGATTGGTGTTCCCACCCGGTTCCCGAGTTCTCTGGGGTCCCAGCCTGCAAGCTCACAGTCCTCACCCCACTTCATCCCAAAGCACCCCCATCTCACAGACGAGGAAACCGAGGCTCGGAGGCTAGAGGACGCTTGCCCGGGATGGCAAGGCCAAGGGACGCCTGGTGCGAGCCCGAGTCTTTCCCACTCGAGGCCCCGGCTGCCTCCAGGCAGGCAGGAGGTGGGGCTGGGGAAGGAGCTGGGGCAGCCTCACCAATCCATGGAGCCAGGACAGGGGCGGGGCGGGAGAAGCGGGCCGTCATTGTCTGGCTGCAGGGCTTTCTAAAAGGGACACCACTGCTGGGGCCCGCTCTGTGGACGGGCCAGGGTCCACTCCCTCCCAGCAGCAGAGGGTTTTGCTGTGTCGCCCACAGGGCGCCCCAGGACAGGGAGGGCGGCCTGGCCTTCTGACTGGCCCCTGGGGCTGGGCGGAGTCTGTGGGGCTGTGGCAGAGCCACTGGGACAGGTTTGTGTTCCTGCCCATCGGCTGGCTCTCCAGCTCCGGAACTGCGGGGGTGGGGTGGGGGGTGGGCAACGTCACCAGAGAGCTGATGGAGCCCCAGGCCACGCAGTTCTGCTCCCAGCTACACCCAGCCCCGGAGGCCCAGGTGCATCCTCCCTGCCTGCTCCCTCCTCCCCTCTCTGCCGCTCCCACCCCACTCCTCTGGCTCCCTGCTTCAGGCCCTGTGCCAGGGGCAGCCACACAGATCAAGGGAGCCCCTGAGTCTGCCCTCAGGGGGTTTACGGTCGGAGGGAAGATAAAGAGGCGGCTGGCCAAGCAGGCCGAGACAGCCCCACCCGCCCACACCCACGGCAGACATGACTAATCAATCAGGCACAGGTCTGACAGCTGAGAACTCGCTTCAGGATCCTTCTCAACACACCACCAGAGGAAGCCCGGGTACAGCGTCAAATCCGTGTGCCATCCCGCAGTGACGTGGGGGTGGGAGTCAGCGTGGAGGGCGAGACGTGGGGATCCAACTCGGGCCTGAGGTCCTGGTCGACAGCTCGCCTCACCAGCATCACTTCACCAACTACGGGACCAGAGAGCATCGCTCCTGGCCCTGGGCATGCAGACACACAGGACTCAGCCCTGCGGGGAGCAGACAGTGGCAGCAGAGCGTCACTCGCTCAGAGTGACCAGAGCCTGGGGGTAGGGGTAAGCTCTGGGTGGGGGGTGAGCTCTGGGGTGTGGGAGGACCAAGGAGGCTTCCTGGAGGAGGTGTGATCAGGAGACTGAGCCAGAGAGGTGGAGAGGAGGGAGAGCAGGGAGGGGCTGGGCTCCTGGTGGTGGGCGTCGGGGGAGAGGAGCCAGAGACGCCCCAGGGCCCTCAGGGATGAACCCTGCGAGGAAGCAGGTCCAGGGAGGGTAGCCACCGCCCCCACCTGTGAGCATTTGCGGGGCGTGGAGGCACACCCCCAGGGACACAGGCCTGGAAGCAGGAAGGTGGACGCGGTGGCGGCCAGGTGGGCTGATGTTGGGGAGTGGCAGGGTCACCTGAGAAGGCTTAAAGGGAGGAGAGGGCCAGGGTCCTGGCAGTGAGGGGGCTGGAGAGAGGACAGTACCAGCCAGGAGGGGAAGGAGAACCAGAGGGAGCAGGGGGACCCTCAGAGCGCTGGTCCGCCCACTGTGCAGGGAGTTCACGAGCGGGCCCTGTGGACAGAGACGTCCCTGCTGCGGTAATTCTCAGTTTGGAGCCCTCAGGCAAGTCCCCTTAGCCCTCTCTGCCTCAGTTTCCTCTTCAGTAAAATGGGCCTAAAATCACAGAGCCGTGACAGAGGCAGGGGGAGAGGAGTGCAGCTTCGGGAACCACATAAGGCCTTTGTATTATTTGTGTACAAAAATCATGGGGGGCACAGGTGCCCACAGACACACACACATGCACACGCACACGTGCACAGTGTGCTTACACAGACATGCGTACACGCTAGCAAGCGCACGTGCACACATCTGCACACACAGGCAGGTGCTCACTCACCCCGTGCACACCCATCCGGTGCACACAGGGTACTGGGAGCTCTGCACACCCCTTGTTCTCGTGCCCCCTTCTTCTTCACAGGTGTGGCCCTGGTCAGGATGAGCAGACGTCAGACATGACCCCTGGAGACAAGAAAATCACAGCCGAATACTCCCGTTAATAGGCTGATTTAAGACACGTTCCAGTGAAGACAACGCAGAAACAGTGTGAAAACACGAGCAACACGCGGTCCCTCCTCCCCACGTCCTCCCCACCCGTCCTGTAGGTCCTGGGAGGGGACTCGCCCTAGAGCCCACAGGCTGACACCCGCCCCCTGCCCCTCCACCCCTGCCTCCCATGGACTCCCTCTGCCCCCGACCCCCCACCCCGACCTCCTCAAAGGCCAGGACAGGTCCGATCCTGGTGGTGAGGTCAGATCTGGGCCTGGGGCTCGGCGAGCACGGGGCTCCCTCCCCTGCCCCCTTCCCAAGCACTAAGTGGCAGTTTTTAGAAAGTGTCAACTTATTCCCAGCTGTTGTTGCCAAAAAAAGGGAAAAAGAAAAAACTCTCCCTGGTTTCAAGGAAACTCACAACAACTTCAGAAAAACGTGTGAAGATGATGGACGCGCTCATTTCCCCAAATATTCAGCAAAGGCCAGGGCTCCCCATTTGTCACATGCGGTCTGGAGCCCCTGGAATGGGGCCAGCCGGGGCCGAGAGCCTAGCGATGTTCTTCCCCGGGCAACGCAGGGCTTCCCGAAAGGAGCCATCTTTTATTTCTCTTTATTCCCAGGAATAACGGCTCTTGACATGAACGACTTCCGCTACAATTAGCCGTGATTAATGCAGAACTGGCTGCAAGAGGAGAGGAAGTTCGAGGGAGGAGGTGGGCGACAATCGCATATTCATGGATTTGGAACAAACGTGCATTTAACGGGGAGAGAGGGGGAAGCGCCCTGGGACTTTTTCCGGCATGCTCGGCCTGGGAACCAGCTGAGACCCAGCGTGGCCGGTGGTGACTGATGACAGGGCCACGGGCCGGGGTCAGAGGACTGAGGCCCTCCTGGGACTCCCCACCCGGCACAGACAGGACCCTGGAGCCTCCAGCCCCAGACCTGGGTGGCTGGGGGAGACTTGGTCATGCCGCCTGGGCCAGGCCCTGGCTGAGGACGGGAGCACATCCTCTCCTTCAGTCCACACGACCAACCCCGCACCGTGGGAGGCGCCCATCACCCCGTTTCACGGATGGGGAGACCAGGGCTCAGAGCGTACAGGCCGTCACTGGTCACTGGGAACACGGACACTGGAGCCAGAAACCGGCTGGGTCACTCTCTGCCCAGCCATTGCAGCATGCCTCAGTTTCCCCAACTGGGAAAAGGGGAAATGAGGGATCCCCCCTGGTCTGGGGCCGGGATGCTTTCAGGCATGCCCCGCCCCTGCTCTCACACCTCTGTCCTGGGGCCCATGTGAGCCCAGCAGACGCCTGAACCTCAGAATACCCGGTAAACCTCCAGGCCCCCACCCCCCGGGTGGAGCCTGGCATGGCCTGCTCTAAGCCATCCCTTCCCAGCCCTCATCTGTCCCTGAGATTCCCGCTAACCCTCCCGTGGTGGAGAGGCAAGGGACGCCCAGGCCATCAGCTCCTCTCCTTAATCTAATTTCAGGGCTCGTTAGCTCTCAGTAATTAGGGCCAGGGGAGAACCATCGCCAGACAACAGCCCAGCACCGGGGCCTCAAACGGGCCTCAGCAGCTCCCGCCAAGGACCGTCCCCACCCCACAGAGAAGAACCAGCCTCTGGGCCAAGTATCAGCGGGCCCATTTCACAGAGGAGAAGCCCGCAGGCCTGCCAAGCGGAGGGGTCCATGTGCACCTCTCCTGGGCCATTCAAGCATCTCAGCCAGCAGCAGACAAGCTCCCTTCCATACCGGGCCTGCGTCCCCAACACATCCCTTTGCCTGCAGGACTGTGCTGTGCAGGGCCTGCCGCCCCCGGGGTCCTCTGGGCTCCCCATGCTCCTCCTCTGCCTCCTCCCCAACTCAGCAAGTGGAAGCTCCATCCTTCCCGCTGCTCCAGCCCAAACCTTGGGCATCCCCGACCTCTCCCTTCCGTTCATGTCTAGCCTTCAGGAAGCCCCTGGCGCCGCCCGGGTCGGATCCCCAGCGCGGCTCACCTGGATCTGTGCAAGAGCCCCTCAGCTCCTGCCTCCGCTCCAGCCCGCCCCAGATCTATTTTCAACCACAACCGCAAACGATCCTTCCAGACCATCCAGACTGGTGTTCCTCAACCTTTCTATTGTTATCACCCACACACAGACCTACGAAACCTTTCCAGACATTTTTTCCTAATTTGCCCCCCATGGAATTTCAATGCCACAGATGAACTGTGCATCGTTCGTGCACTGTATGTCCACCTGCGCTTCACGCACAGGGAGTGAGATTTCGTCATCCCCCAAGAACTGAATCTTCCTCTTGGGGGGGACATCGCCCCCTTAAGAATGCATGTTCTAGAGCATCTGTGAGACCATGTTATTTCTCTGCTCCAAACCCACTGGGGGACAAGCCCAGGTCCTCTCCATCAGGCCCCACAGGAGACGCCTGCATCCTCCACTTGCACCCCTGGCCCCAGTCTCACGGCCTGCTGGGCACCCGCCCGTCCCTCCAGCTGGGCTCCACCCCCAGCTGTCTGCCTCCCCGCCCTCCTTTCACTGCGGGCTCTGCTCCCCTCCCTTCTCCTGGCCTCCCTGGCCCTACAGCAAATAGCGCCCCCTGGCCTGCCTTATGCCCCTCTGAGCCACTCAGCACCCTGAGATGGCGTGGGCCCCCTGACGCCCGTGGCCTGCCTCGAGGCAGGGGTCCCAGTGCAGAGAACTGTGTCTGGAAGGCAGCCGGCACTCGGTGACGATCTGTTGAAAGCAGCAGCAGGCTCCCCGGGGCAGGCGGGGGCTGAAGGAGAGCGAGCAGAGCAGAAGGAAGGAGAAGGAGGGCCACACCGTTCAAGCGCTAACATGTGGGCCACAGAGCCTGCTGTCCATGATGCATGCTCACACTCCCCCACCCCGTCTCACTCCGTCCTCACGGCCTCCCATTCTACAGATGAGGAGACTGAGGCACAGGGAACGGAAGCAGCTCAGCCAACGTCACAAGTCCCCATCTGCGGAACGAAGAAGAAACCCAGGTCTGCGGCAGGGCTGGCTGCGTAGGGGGGCCAGCAGTCCCACAGGAATCCGTGCTCAGAGTGACCCGAGCTGACGTAACCCTCTGCCATCACCATCCTGCAAGTCTCACTAATTTTTGAACGAGGACCCACGTTTCATTTTGCACTGGGCCCGCACGTTCTGCAGCCGGTCCTGCCTGCAGGAGCCTGCATCAGTCAGGAGAGCCCAGATTATGCTGTGGGTGGAAACAGTCCCCAAATCTCAGGGGTGGGGGCCACGACGGGTCATTTCTCACCCACGCAGCAGGTCCCCCAGGGACTCAGGACGGAGGAGGAGCCCCTGTCTCCAGCACCGCCCATCACCGTGACAGAGAGAACAAGGACTCCAGAGGGTCTTGCACTGGCAGTAAATGCTCTGACCCAGAAGTGACAGATGTCACGGTGCCCACGACTCACTGGCCAGCACTTGTCACCCGACCCCACCCAACCGCAGGGGTCTGGGGGAGCAGTGCCCCCGGGAAGTCTAGAAGGCAGGAACAGGAGGCGTTTGGTGCACTACACTAGTGACCACACGGAGCCGGTCTGGTGGGCCCACGCCTCCACTCGGGAGCCAGACCCAGCGCCCGCAGCTCCACCTTGGCGTTGAGCTCTTCACCCAGGCGGCTGCCTCCAGCCTCCCGCGGGCCCCAGCCTCATCATCATTCCAGGCCGCGCCTCTGCCGGGGCTGACCGCGGGCTTTATCTAAAGGCGGGGACGCAAGTGGGTCCTCACGGCAACTCAATTAATCCTCCATCGGAAATTCTAACACAATCAATTTGGGGAGCCGGCCGACACCATAACACAGTAATTAGGAACAACTTTCAACTCGCGGCTTCCTTTGAAGATGGTAATTGCAATTAATTAAACATCCTCGCTGCTCCTCAGAGTCTGTTCTCCAGGAAAGTGGAGCAGAGGCGGGGGTGGGGGGGTGCCCGACCCCTGCTCCCAGAAGCCCAGGAATCAAACAGGAGCCGCCTCCTGTGAATATCGAAGGGCGTGCAGGCTCCTATCTCCCTGGGAAACCAGTGGTGGCCTTGAAAAAGAGAGAACCCAGCCTCAGGGTTCTGAGCTGATGCCCCAGATTTCCGCCCTCCCCCCCCGGGGCTCTGCCTGCGCCCAAATGGCGGTGGGACCCCAGGATGCCCAGCTCCTCTGCTCAGCAAGGTCACATGCCCGGGTCACCTTCACACATTCAGAAAATACTCACTGAGCACCCACTGTTGCCCAGCGGGGTTCTAGGTGCAGGGGGTCCTCAGCCAACGTTGACAGGTCACATCCTGCCCTCTCAGGGCTGCTGCCCCAAAGGTGATGTCCACTACCTGCAAGGCCGCTGGCGGCCCGAGCACGGGGGGTGGAGAGAAGGCATGTTCTGGGGCTGAGCGGAGAGAGAGCAGGCAGCCTCGGCTCCAGGGGGTAAGCAGGACCCTGGACAGAGGAGGGGCGGCCACCCTGGGTTAAGACAAGGGACAAGTGATAGCCACCGGGAGAGTGGACAATCCTGGTGGACACGGCTGCCCTCTCTCTGTCAGGCTCTCTCCATGTGCCAGGCCGGCCCAGGGGCCTGACCAGCCAGATCGCCCGCATCCTCCCAGCACCCTGCCAGGAGGCTCTGTGACTGTGCTCCTGCTGACAGCCGAGGACCCGAGGCCAGGGAAGAGAGTGAGTGGGTGGAGGACCTAGTATTCAAGCTGAGGTCTGTGGTCCCCGAAAGCCAGGCTGTAGCTGCTGCCCAGCCAGTGGGTCCCAGAGCCTGAGGTCACAGCGGCCGGCCCCTGACACGGCAGCCACAATATGACAACACAGACTACGGGGCTTTGTTCTGAGAAGACGGCAGAATCTCCTGGCAAGTCAATGGGGGAGCAGGTGGGGGCAAAGTGATGCCTCCCAGATCCAGGACCTGTGACTTTAGAAAGGAGGTGTTTCCCTCCAATTTCCAAAAATAATTTGAAGCATCATTCTTATAATCCTAGCCCCGCCTCCTAAGACTTCAAAGCCAGACAGCTGGAGAAGACAACGACGCCAGCAGGGAGAGCACGTTGCCCCAGAAGATCATGCCTGAGGAAAGTTACAGCAACTGGGCACAACTGAGCATCCTGGCAGCCACAGCAAAAAGGGCAAGGTGAGGGCTCCATGGTTCTCCCTGTGTGAGGGAGGGAAGCAGAAGCTGAGTCCCAGAGGGACTGCCCAGGCTCTCGTCAAAGGGGTAAAGAGCAGGGCGCTGTTCTGATGCCCACCCAACCCCAAATCCATGAGCTCCTTGACACAGGCAGTGTCTTCCCTCCCCGAATGCTCGGCCCCAGAACTGGGCCCCACACCAAGCAGGCGCTCAGCAAACAGATTCTCAACTCTGCTTTACACAAAAGGGCACAGGCCCCCCCGGGGCTGCTTCTGAGCATGCTTCTCCCTGGGAGCAGCATTTCCAACTGGAAGATTTGGCAGAAAAAGTCAGCCCTGGGGCCAAATCCCAGTGCTCACACCTCCTGGCTGTGATGAACATGGCAGTCATTCTCCATCACCCCTTCCATTCTCCCTCACCTGGGCCATCATAGTGCTCCGGGCCTTGTTCTTAGAATTCAGTCAAGGTAATCACACCCGCAGCCACAGGGAACAGAGGCCTAAGCCAATCAACGCACGTTACTCACTGGAGCTAACCTTGAGCCCCTGGATCAAACCTTACCTGAAGCTCTGGACCTTCCAGTTACATGAACCGTTTTTGAACCTTTTGTGGTTTAAGCCAGTTGAAGCGGGGCCTTCTGTGGCTGTAATGTGAAGTTCTAATAACACACTGCCGTATGCCCTTGGGCAAGTCCCTTCCCCTCTCTAGGCCTCAGTGTCCTCATCTGTCCACTGACCTCAGGAATTGCAGTGAGGATGAAGGGGTGCAGTGGATGTGAAAGGGCTTTGGACCCCTGGAGCGTTGTGCCCCTGTAAGGAGGGCGGCTGCTCATCAGCCGGTGCGTCTCCCTTCTGGCACACTCCGCCCTGGCCTCGCAGCCCCTGCTTCTGGTCCTCTGACCCTTAAAGCTCTTATCTACAGCCAGCCTTTGGCCGTGCTGTCCCCCTGCCTGGAGTACCCTCCCCCAGTGTTCACACGACTGGCTCCTCCTCATTCTCCCAATCTTAGTTTAAACACCACCTCCTCTGAGAGGCCCTCCCTGACCACTCTGTTTGAAATAGGGTCTGTCCCTATTCATCCTCTTCATAGAACTTATCTCCCTGTTTTACTTTTTTTTTTTAAATCATGTTTGTTTCTTTATCAAGTTACTAACTTTGGGATCTTGTGCCCTAAGTCAATGCTTCTCAAACTAGTGGTGGTAAAGGACCAGCATTTCTATTTCCAATGTCACAGACCAATACTTTCATAAATTACATTAAAAATACATTTCTAGAAAAATTTCTACTTAAAAAGAACATACTAAATATAACCCCCAAATTCTTGTTATTACATTCTACAGTCATAAAATGACTCTGTCAACTTGCTACAAAAGTTCCTAAATGGCCACTCTCCATTTCTGCTGTTTTCAGGAGGGGCCTGCTCGGGCCCGCAGGGCGAGCTGAACTGACAGAGTCAGTGCCCCTGGGGGGCAGTGACGCAGTTCTTGGCTCCCTTGTCCCAGGGGTGGGCGGCCCTGCCCCACTCTGTCTCCGGGCCCAGCGGCCCTCCAGCTGCTCTTCACACTCTTGGCGGGCTCCCTCCCTTCTCTGTCCCACTTCCTCGCTCCCCGACCTGTGTTTCCGGGCGTCACCGCCCAAATAAACCACCTGCACTCGATTCCGTGTTTAGGGACTGCTCCTGGGGGACCCCAAACAATTAATATGCAACGCAGAATATATAACCCCTAACACCACGATCGCGGCTGCCCGACGCGATTCAAATGCGTAAGTATTACACTGTCACTGCCGGGCGTCTCTGTAAAATCAGAGACAAGTCCGCAGGCGGGAAGGGGCCTGGAGCAGGAGCTAGGAGTCTTACGGGGAGTGGGGGGAGGGGGGCGGAGGCAGAGGAGGGGGAAGGCGGAGACCCCTCTTCTAGAGCCTGGGGACCTCCTTCTCCTCCAGAGGTGGGACTTCCTGTCCCTGGTCCTCAGCAGACCAAGCAAGACTTTGGAGAAAACATTTCTGCCCACGACTAGGAAGCTATAAATAACTTCCAGATTAGAAGAAAGGGAAAAATAAGCTCTGATTCCATCTGCGCTTGGTGAGAACAGCATCCTCCCGGCCTGCCCACCGCCCCCTGCACACCTGGACCCCAAACCCGCCCCCTCCACAGAGGAGGCCGGGGCCTTTGGCCCAGCAGGTCGGAGGAGGAAGCTGCAGGGGGCATGCGTGCAGTGGTCCTGCCCTGCGGCCAGCAGCCTACGCCAGACAGGCCTCTGCCCCGCCTTGTCACCCGCAGAGGGAGATGCGCCCAGGATGAGGGCCAGTTGCTGGTGGTTGTACCAGTCTGAACCAATTCTCTTAGCCACAAGCGGGGAGCAGGAGGCTCCCCCTTCTCCCCAGAGCCTGCAGAGGGAGGGCAGTGGGGGCACAGCAGTTCTGGGGACTGTGCCGTGGCGTTCCCGCCTTGGCGTCCCTTTCTCTGTCACACCCTCTGCCCCCACCCCCCTGTACTGTCAACTCCTCAAGTTCCTTTCTCCCTGCTTAGCCACCTGTTGTCCTTCCCTCTGCCTCTCCATCCATCTCCTGTCTCCCCGCATCTGCCTCTCCATCTACCCCATCTCCCCACATCCGGACACCCCTCTGTCATGGAAAATGGCAAAACTACCGAACTTGGAGTCACACACACGGGGAACCAGATGCCAGCTGCTCCTTGGAGGAGCTGAGACCTGGGGGTCCTCATGTGTGGAATGGGGCCGCTTATCCCCACCACAGAGCTGCGCTAAGATCCCAGAGGGCAGGCACCACCGGGCAGGGCCCGGCCCCCACCCTCCCTACCCCAGGTCCTCTATCCCTCTGACAGCCATTGTCGCGAGGCCAGCCTGCCCCAGCTGCCATTTCGATTTCACTGCTTCATTCACTGTCCACTTGAGACCCACGTGGGTATCGGGCACCACGGCTGACCAGGCCTGGCCTGGGGGCAGAGCTGGGATCAGGACCGCGCCGGCATCAGATGTCCGTCCAGGTGTGTGCAGCAGAGAGCCTGGGGGTCGGCAGAAGCAGAGGCAACTTTATTAACTTTCTCGGGGCAGCCGGGGGCTCGCCCAGCCGGGGGGCGCGGCCGCGGGGGTGCCGGCCTCGGGCGCGTGCGCGTGC
Organism: Ceratotherium simum simum; assembly: GCF_057802395.1. Taxonomy (NCBI): domain Eukaryota; kingdom Metazoa; phylum Chordata; class Mammalia; order Perissodactyla; family Rhinocerotidae; genus Ceratotherium; species Ceratotherium simum. The sequence goes on from NC_141922.1 coordinate 3,266,279, forward strand.
GCGGGCGCGGGCGCGAGCAGCACGAGGCCGGGGTGCTGGCCGGGGCCCGCGTGCGCGTAGCTGCGCGCCAGGCGCTCCAGGCGCCGCTTGCGCCGGGCCGCCTGCGCCGTGCTGTGCAGGGGCCGCAGCAGCGCGGGGGGCGGCGCGCCCGGGCCCCGCAGCAGGAAGTCGAAGCCCGCGCGGTCGTGCGGGTCGTAGAAGAGCGGCCCGCGGGCCGGGTCGGGCCCCGGCGGCCAGGCGAACGGGAAGGGCAGCGTGAAGTCCTCGGTGAGCAGGCGGATGGCGAAGTCGTCCTCCTTGCCCAGCGCGCGGTAGGCGCGCCCGATGCCGCGGAAGTGCGCCTCCCAGAGCTGCGCGTCCCCGCAGTAGATGTCCGGGAAGGGGGGCTCCGGGGGCGCTGCGGGACCTGCGGGGCGGGGGCACGGAAGGGCTAGAGCATGAGTCCCCACCGTGGGACAGTTAGAGCTGCCAAGCCAGGCGGGGCGGCGGGGAGAGAGGTGGCAGGACCTGCTGCCTGGGCGAGCCTTGGAGAGCCAAGGTGAGGGCTACGTGCTGGTGGGGAGGGAAGGGGAAGGCGGCGTTCCTGAGGGGACAGCACCAACCAACTAGGAAGGACCAGAAAGGCAGAGTGTACACCACTAAATATTACTTGGGCGGAAAGTTCCGGATGGAGAGAAGTCTGGGTAGGTGGTGGGGCTGACCCTGCACGGCCTGCCACACAAGCTCCTGATGTTGGCTCGTCCCTCAGACAGCGGAGACTGGACAGGGGTGACGGGTGGCCCTCAGATGCGAGCTCATCCTGGGCTGTGCAGGGAACGGACTGTGGGGCCCGGCCTGCAGGTGGGGTCAGATCCAGGTCAGGATGAAGTATGGACACGGACAGAGGCGCTCGGCTGGGGGGACGCTGAGGGGCCAAATGCCAGCCCTTGTAGATGCAGGTGGGGAGGAGCGCAGGGTGACAGCCCGCTTCCCGGCCTGGGCACAGCGACCCTGGGCCCCGGGGAGGAGCCGCCCCGGGGGAGAGGGGTCAGGTTGGAAGGTGAGCCGGTTCTGTGTCTGTTGGACACTCTCGCCCGGGAGCACGTCCCCGGAGAAATGGAAGAGTCTCTAGATCCCTGTCCCGTGGCCTTGCAGTGAGTCACGCGGGGATTCCGGGATCTGGTGAAGTCCGGGGACCCGTCTCAGAGAATCTTGTGGGTGTGAACACAGCACTGTGCCCCTGGTTTGGGTCCCCCACACCCTCGAAGCCCCTCCATGGCCCCAGACAGCAGCCCAAGCTGCTGTTCCATGCCCACACCCTGTGGGGGCTGTGGTGCCCAGCTCCGGGCCCCCGAGTCAGCAGAGACCCCTTCGTTCTCTCCTTCATTCCTTCCTTTCTTCATTCATTCAGCAAACGCGCTTATCTCTGGGCACGCTGAAGGGAGTGAGGCAGGCACGGACCTTCCTTGAGCACAAGCCCAGAGAGGGATATAGACAAGCCTCGGGTGGACACAGGACAGCCTGGGCAGCTCCCTGAGGACAGGCAGGACTGGGGGGCCTGGGAGGAGGGAATCGATGAACCTATTCAAGGCTCTGATGATGGATTCTCAGGTCCTTCTCCCAGCACCCCGAGAGGGGGCGACAGTATCCAGTCCGTTATACTGGTGAGGATACAGACCCAGAGAAGTCACACCCAGAACCTGACTCAGAACCCCGGCTGGGTATCCCTGGCCACTATGCCACACCTTCCCGGCTCAAGAGCCTCCTGATGGTGACTGTCCTCCCCTTCACACAGATACTCACGGGGCACCTGCTGTGTGCCAGACGGGCGCCGTGCTGGGCGCCCGCCACAGCCGTGAACAGCACACACGCAGGTTTCCTGTGCACGCCAGGGAAAAGAGCCAGCAACTGGGTCGGGGGTCCTACATTCTACCTGTGAGACTCTGGACTAGTCATTTCGCTTCCCTGCGCCTGCCTCCCCTTCTGAAAAATAGCGTTGACAAACCTGCTTTGCCACTGGAAAGTGCTTTCCTGGCTCAACCCCACTGACAACGCCAAAGCAGCTGACCCGGGCAGCGGCCAGCTCAGGGCCTGCAGCGCCCAGCACCGTGGACAGCTCCAAGGCCACCGTGCAGGAGCCTCTGCCCCCGATGGGCTGGGAGCAGGGCCTCATCCTGGGCAGCCCCTCCATCCACCAGGACGCCTCCTCCCTGCAGGCCTCCAGGGCGAGTGGCTGGCCTGGCACTCATACCAGCAGGGGGATGGGCTGTCGGGGAGGGCTGTGGGGTGTTGCTACGGGCTGGGGGTGAGGGAAAGCTGTGGAGAAGAGGAGAATCGTGGATGGGGCCCCCAGGAGAGGAGAGGAGAGGGCCCCTGGGGCCCCTGAGAGGAGTGACACTCTCTGACTTGCGTTTAGCCTGGCGAGTTTGGCCGTCGTGGTGCAGACAGGGGGGAGGGGGGCGGGCAGCATGGGGCAGGCAGGGCAGTGATCCAGGGGAGAGGGGCTGGCAGTGCAACCAGGGCGGCACTGAGAAGTGCTCAGACTCTGGATGTCTTGAGGATAGAACGACAGGATTTGCTGTTGGAGGGATGGGGGTGTGGAGTGGAGAAAGAGGAGGACTCGGAGGGTTTTGGCCCGAGCAACTGGAAGCAAGGAGGTCCCATTTACTGATCTGTGGGGTCAGTTGAGAGAGGAGCAGGCTGGGCTGGGGAGTCAGGAGGCTTCTTTGGACGGTGGATGCCTTTAGACTGGCCTGGGGAGAGGTGCGGAGGACAGGGGGCTGTGAGTCAGGAGTTGGGCCGGGGCTCCGGGCTGGTGGTGGACCTGGGAGATGGTATTTAAAGCCCCGGAACTGGATGAGATCACCAAGGATGTGAAGACAGGGAGAGAAGAGGCCTGAGAAGCCCACCTGGGCTCTCTACCCTCCCCAGGTCAGGGGGAGGAGGAGGAGCCAGCGAGGAGACTGAGAAGGAGCTGGCAGTGATGCAGGAGGAAAGCCAGGAGGTGGGGGGTTCTGGGAGCCGAGCGAGGAGGTGGGGCCATCCTGAGCCATGACCTGCCTATGGCCTGAGAGCTGACCTCGGGTTTAGCAGCATGGAGGTCGTCGGTGACTTTGACCAGAGCTGCGTTAGCAAAGTGCCGGAAATGAAGGTTCGAGTGGGTTCAGGAGCAAATGAGAGGGAACACTGGGGAGGCAGCAAGTATAAGTAACCTCTCGAAGAGTAATTTTGCTGTAAGTGGGGAGCAGAGAAATAGGGTGGCAGCTAAAAGGGAAGCGGGGTCAAGAGATAGGATAAATGGCAGCATGCTTTTATGTTGATGGGAAAGATCTAGTAAAGAGAGAACGTCATGCTACAGGAGAGGGTGGGTGGAGAGGCGCTGAGGGGTGGCGGGGAGTGGGAGGGAAGGACGAGCTGGAAGTTGGCCTCGGCTGGAGCAGGGGTGGGTGGGGCAGGGAGCAGGCGGGGGAGGACAGAGCGTGGGCACAGGGGAGGTGGTGCCAGGGACCATGGAGTCCTCTTCGATGGCTTCGGTGAAAGAAGGAGCAAGGCCAGCAGCTGAGTGAGAGGAGGCAGAGGCGGGTGGGGCTCGGAGAGACAGAGGTGCAAGGTCGTTGCTAGGAGAGAGCGAGGGACCGGACAGACAGGAATGCAGGGGACCCAGCGTGGGAGCCCCCTGCAGGCTCACGCTCCGGGATTTGAAGAGAGCGTTAGCGTGGTCGGGTTCACCCCCAGCTCCACTCAGCTGTATGGGAGCAGGCGAGGAGTGGGCAGAGAGTTGGGGAGTTGCCAGGCTGGTACAATGAAACAAGAGAGGGAGGGGTGCGTGAGGGTGTGAGGATCGTGGCAGTGCCGGGTGAGCAGGGAGCGGGAGGGAGGACGGTGGGCGGAGGTGGAAATGTGCTAGAAAGGGTGGACAGCAGTTCGCCTGGGGGGCGCTGGGCTCCTGCTCTAGAGGGCGTGAGCTGGGGCCAGACTCCCGGGGTGGGGTCATGGGTGGAGTCATGGCTGTGCTGCAGTTTAGGGACTGACAAGGCCAAGGGCATGACCAGGGCTGGGTGGCTGGGTATGGGGGACAAGATCCTTGGCGAGGAGTCTGGGAGACTGAGGGGCCAGGATGAGGGAAGAAATCACCAGTGTGATGACAGCAGAGATGGAAAGAGGGTCGGTGACCAGAGTCCAAACCCAAGGTGGGAGAGTGACCTCAGTGGAGGTGAATGACTGCCCCTCCCCAGCCTGGGCAGTGGGTGTGTACTTCTGAGGGCCTGGGAGCCAGCACTGGGGTTTGGGGGAGGCGGTGGGGAAGGAGGGCCAGAGAATGATATGGAAGGGGCCCCGAAGAGCAAGGGGGACCCTGGCCCACCTCCAGGCTCAGGTCCAAAGGCTGTGGGACCCCCGGGGGGGCGGCAGGGCAGCGGGTCCTGCAGGAGCGCAGGAAGAAGGGACTGTTAGGGGATGGGGTCGATGCCCCCACCCCGGCCCTGTCCTGCTGTGTGACCTTTGCAGGGCGCCCCCCAGGAAGAGGAGGTGGGATGGCGGCTTCCTCTCCCACATACTCAGAGCCCCCCTACTGTGGACACCCCTTTCTCCTCCATCCCTCCCCCACACCGTGTCTCACCTGGAGTGGCTACAGAAGGAGGGGGCAGGCCTGCTGGACTGGGGTCCCCTGCACAGGGGGAGGTCATGTCTGCAGGTGGGGTCAGGCTTGTTTACCTGGCTGCCCAGGAGACTGGGGGAGGGGCCCTAGGGGAGGAGAGAACCTTGCATTTAAAGGGGCCCCACCTGGAAGTGGGCTGGGGCTGGGAGGGGGGTAAGGGGGCTCGGAGGGCACAGTGGCCCTTCCCCCACACCCCTGCAGCTCACCTGGCCCTGCTCAGGAACCATCGTGACCCCGCCCTGGCCCTCAGAGACCTCCGGCCCGTCCCCACCAACCTGCCCAGGTTAATCGGGCCACACACCCCTCCTTCGCCCTTTGCTCAGGTCAGTCTGGTGCCCACAGCCCCGTCCTGTACATGCTCACGGGGCAGTAGAGGCCATGATCCAGCTGAGGCTGGCCGCCTGGCCCAACCTCGGGCATCCCACGGGTGTTCCAAGGGTCCAGGGCGTGGGTTGGCAGCCCCGTCCTCAGCAACTCCATAGTCCCCAAGATATGGGTCAGACCGGGCCCCTGGCCTCCAGGAACCCGTGTGGGTTTGGGTTCCCCCAGAGCAGACCCCAGCACCAGTGGGGAAGCAGGGACGTAAGGCAGCGAAAGGAAGGAAGCCCACGAGGGCACGTGGGGACGCTGTGACTGCTGTGGGCAGCTGGGACGGCTTCAGAATCACCGTGCCTGCCCAAGAGCCCGGGCCAGGCGGTCATCTCTGACTCCCGTGAGCACTCCTGGAGAGATGTTACTCCCCAGCGTGACGGCCCACAGCGGCCTCCAGTGGCCAGAGACACCCTCAGGCGAAGACCTAGACACACTCCTAGCCTGGGGCCCCAGACCCCATCTCAGACTGTTATGCGAGCAAGAAATAAACTCCTATGGCAGCTGAGCCACTCCACAGGCCCAGGGCTGTTTGTTACCCAGCCCCTCGGACTGCTACTGCAGTGCTGCCCCAGAGGAAAGAAAGGTGGCCTGCTGGAAGTCTCTTGTGCTCTGTTCCTGCATCTCCGCACCTCCACGCCTCTGCCCGGTACCCTTCCCACCCTCCTCTGCAATGCAGACTCACTCACACCGCCTCCTCCAAGAAGCCCTCCCTGCCTGCTCCACACCTCAGGGCCCCACAGGGCCTGGCTGGCCCTCCCACTGAAAGTTGCCTTGTCAGATTGGGACCTGCCTTTGCCTCCCGTGTGTTCCCCGTGTCCCCATGTGTCCTGGTGAGGACTCCTGAATGCATTGGGTTACACGCAGCCCCATCTCTGAGTCCAGGGCCCCTGCCTCCCTCATTAGATCTCTGGGTTGAGTGCCGCCCTCAGGCCTTGGAGGGTGCGTGAGGGGAGGTGCAGGAGGCTGTGCCTGTCATGGTGAGGACCCTGCAGCCCCTCTACCGTCTCCGTCCCTGGGAGCCCCTCGAGGGCAGGCCTGGACACCTCCCCTGGGCCAGACCCCTGGACATGGTCAGCCCAGCCCGGCAGGACAGCTGAAATCTCGCCCCCCCAAATGAACTACACCCCTGGTGTTCCCACCGCCCTCAGGAACTCGGCTGAGGAGGACACTGGGCAGGAGTGGCTCGGTGCAGGCTGGGCAAACAGCATAACCTCCCTGAGCCTCAGTTTCCCCATCTGTAAAACCGGGCTGAAATCAGCCGACCTGGGGTTAAATGAGAAATGTAATGCACCTTCGAGAAGGGACAATATAGGGTAACAAAGCTGGAAATCCGACCTGGTCGTGAAGAATCCCCCGTCCCTGAACACTGGCCACCTGGTGACAGGGTCTTCGGGGCAGTGGGCTGGGGCTGGAAGGCACCTCAGCTCTCCTCTGGAAGCCAGGGAGCGTGTTTCACGTTCATGAACAGAAAACGACAGAGGCGCCCACGATGGAGAGAACTCCCCCATGCTCCTGGAGCCAGCGAGAGTGGGACCACAGCTCCCTCCCGTTCCCCCTCCTGAGTGGGACCCCCCCCCCCCTGCAAGGCTCTCCCGCCCTCAGGATGGATGTCACGGCCCCAGGGCCTGAGCGTGAGCCCCGAAGAGCGTTTCCGGGGTCCGGCCTCCGGCCAGGTGGCGGTCTGGGCTCTTATTCCTCGGCCCTGAGTGCCACTGGGGGTCCTGAGGAGCGGTGACCCAGTGCCCCATCAGCCCCCACACGGGGCCAATACCCTCGCCTGGCACACGCTGCCTTCCACCCCCAGCACCTCCTGAGCCCGTGGCCGGGCCTGGCCCTGGGCTGGGACCTGGAGGGGGACCGGAAGGCTGAGGGAGGGCCCGGCACTCACGGTGCTCACACGCAGGAGCACGACCAGCCCTCGGGCCTCACAGTCAGCCGCGGGCACGTGGGTGCCCGTATTTCCAGTGTCCTGCACTCCAGCCACTCCAGCTCTCAGGGCAGGCGTCAGGTCCACTGGGCTCGGCCTGGTGGGATCAGGCCAGGTGGCGGCTCAGCTGTCAGTATTGCGGGGTTAACACAGGAGAAAAAACCCGATACTGACATTCTCCTTCTACAAACCGTCACGAGGCCCCGGGGACTGGCCCAGGCCAGTCAGTGGCCGCTCAACCACGATGTCTTAGTCAGAGTGACATCTAAGCTCTGGTAACAAGGAGCCCCCGATACAGTGGCCTCAATGAGAGGGAGCATTCGTCTCCCTCATGCGGCCGTCCAGCAGTCCAGGCCGTGAGGCAGCTCCGCTCCCCAGGGCCATCAGGGGGCCCAGGCTCCTTCCAGCCGTGGCTCTGCACTCCTAGGGTGTTGTCTTTCTGCCGGGTTGCAGCGGAGGCGCACCCATCGCATCTCAGCCCAGGAGGCAGGTGAGAGGCAGTCACGGCCGGCAGTGTCCTTTTAAAACATGAGGGGCGACAGTGCACTCACTTCTCAGATGCCAGGGGTGAGAACTTAGTCACGTGGTTGCTCTTGGCCGCAAGGGAGGCTGGGAAGTGTAGTACACACCTGGGCGCCCAGGTGCCTAGCTTCTGGAGGGACGAGGGACAGCTTCCCGTTTGCCACAGTAATGAAGACAGACCGATGTGTCGGTCTGGGCTCCCCTGGAGCACGATGAAGCACGTGCTGTTAGTTTCCTGTGGCTGCTGGAACCAATGACCACAAACTCGGTGGTTTAAAGCAGCGTCACTGGGTCGAAATCAAGGTGTCGGCAGGGCCGCGCTCCCCACAAGGCTCTAGGGGAGGATCCGTTCCTTGCCTCTCCCGGCTTCTGGCGGCAGCCGGTGCCCTTGGTTTGTAGCCAAACCACTCCAGTCCAGTCTCTGCCGCTCTGGCCGCATGGCCACCTCCTCTTCCGTCTGCGCATCAAACTCCCTCTGCCTCCATCTTACAAGGTACACGTGACTGTGTTTAGGGACCACCCAGACAATCCGGGATAGTCTCCCCATCTGAAGAGCCTTAACCTAATCACAGCTGCAAAGTCCTTTTTGCCGTACAGGGTGGCAACTACAGCTTCCAGGGATGAGAACATAGATATCTTTGGTGGCCATCAGCCAGCCCACCACCAGACCCTGAGACAGATCTGAGGACGAGAGGTGACTTGGGAAGGGAGCCCAGGGCACACTGAGGGGACAGAAGGAAGCCCATCAAGTGTGTTATCAGGCGAGTGGTTGTCCCCGGGAGCCACGGGGGTTCCATCTCACGGGGCCACCTATCTGAGGGGCAAGGGGTGGAGGCACCCACCTGCCCATCAGTCCTAGGAAGAGAGGGGCTCCCAGGACAGCTGATGCCCTGGCTCCTCAGCCAGTGGCCAGAGAGCCCCGCAGACAGAGAAAGGGGCTGGCAATGAACTACAGAAATAGTACATGCCACGTGATGGGGGGACCAGTACCATCTGCTCCCCAGTCCCCCACCTCACGGAGCCTGTGGTCTAGCTGGAGAGAGAGATAAAAGACCAGTAAAGCAATAAGTAAAAGAAATACCAATGTGATAGGGATGCAGAAGGAAACTGGCAGGGCGCTGTGACAGTGACGGGGACACTCCACGTGCCGTTCTGTGGCCAGGGACAGCCTCCTGGGGAGTTGATATGGAAGCTGAGGGTAAGGGCAGTATGTCCTGAGAGGGGAGGGGAGAGGGTCTGAGGAACTTCCTGTGCAAAGGCCCTGTGCAGGGAAGGCACAGTGCCCGAGGAGCAGGAACAGCCCAGGAGGCCATGTGCCTGGGGATCAAGAGCAGAGAGAAGGGGCAGGCGCACCAAGTGAGAGTGGGGACACCTCTTCCAGCCTGGGGTCAAACACACCTTCCTCCTCCACCATCACGGCCACCTCCCTTCTCAGCAGGCCCCCCCGTGGGGAGGAACGGAGGCGCCTGCCTCCCTGAGGGTCAGACAAGGGGCTCCGGGCAGAGAGAGCAGCCAGGCAAAGGCCTGCAGGCCACAGGCCAGGAGGGCCCAGTGCGGCTGCCGAGGAGGAGGGGCCGGCAGGCCCTGCCCAGAGCCGCCCGCGCTACCCGGATAATCCCCTCCCGGCACTGCCACCGCCTCCGAGTTATTTTTAAAATCTCATTTTCAGAAAGTGGAGGAGAAAGCCTCTGTCTTTTGCCTTTCCCCCCTCTTTTTTTCTGCGAAGGCTTAGGAGAGGGGTGTGGAGGGAGGAGGCGTCCCCGGAAGGTGCAGCGGTGTCCCCGGGCAGTGCGCCTGCTTGGGGACGGGGGGCCTCTGCTGACTCTGGGCTCCCACGCCATGGGCCCCAGAGGCACGGGGCGGGACCCCTCCTTGGGCCCCTGTACCAGGGGGATCAGGTACTCTTTTCACCCAGCGGGCATTTTGTGGGTGCCTACTGGGGGCTGGGGCACAGCAGGGAGGGAACTCCAGGCCTGCACCTTCACAGGGCGCGGGGTCCAGTGGGGAGAGCCTGGCTGTGAGCCAAGCCCCCCAGGTGGAGCCCCGGGGCTGGGCTGGGGGAGGGGCACAAAGGCTGCCCAGGGCAGTGACAGGTGGCAGAGGGCGGGGAGGGCTCCAGCAGATGGAGGACTGCGGTGTGGGCAGGGCAGAGCGAGCCTGGCTGGGCTGGCAGGACCAGGACTGAGCAGGGAGCGCGTGGGCCCGTCAGGTGGGTGCTCTGTGGGGTGCTGTCACTCCACAGGAGGCTCAGGGAGGGGAGTAACCCCCGAGCCAGGAAATGCTGGAGCCCAGTGGGGGCGGGAATCCCAACCCTGCCTCCTGAGGCTGGGCTGGGTGTGCTTACCCGGCCCCGCCCGTCAACACCACAGCCTCCACCTCCACCTCCCAAGGCACCCAGCACAGAGCCCGTGCGCAGAGAGTTCGTGCTGAACCAACCACAGCAGCGAGCGTAAATGCTGCGGGAGCCCAGAGAAGACGGGTGGCCTCACGGAGGAGGTGACCTGGGCCGGGGATCTCCAAGGATGAACAGGAGTGAGCGAGGAGTTTGTTTAGGAAAGCAAGGATGTGGTGAGGAGGGGCTGGATGTTAAAGAAAAACATATTTATGACACTTGTGGAAACCAGTGAGGCAGACTTATGGGGGAGGGTGGCTATCGCCATAAGTGCAGGGACAGCAGCAGTGGGTTCCCACAGTGGGGAAAGAGTGGGCTCAGTGCTTAATACAGCAGGGTCAAGAGGGGATTTATAGCCAAGGAGGAGAAAGTGAGGGCAGCAGATGGAAAATTACTAAGAGGAAACCTAAGTTGGGGAGGTGGGATGGTTCTAGCTAAACCAACTGGACAAGATTCTTGCTGAAGGCGGCCAGGTGATCAGACCTCACCTGGTGGTGGGGACGAGGTACCCAATCACATATGGAGGTGATCAGATACCAAGGGTGGGGTTCTTGCTAAAACTGGATTTAACAAGAAGGGGAACAGCTGGGCCCAGGAGGAGGTTCAGGAGCCTGACTAGAGTTCAGTCAAGCACAGAATCCTTGTCAAGGGCATTCCAGGAGGAGGGCAGTGCACAGAGCCTCAGAGGGCTGACCTGGCTGCAGCTGGGGACCCGGAGGAGTTGGGGGGGCCGAGAGACGGGGTCTCAGTGGCAGGGCAGGGTCTGGGCTGCAGGGCCAAGGGTCAGGCCTCCCCGTCTTTGAGGCAGTAACAGCAGCCTCTTGTGTGGCCCCCAGCAGGAGCCCAAGCTTGAGGGAACCCAGGAAGGGGAACAGCCGGTGCAAAGGCATGGAGGTGGGAGCGAGCTGGAGCGCCCCCATAGCTGTCCCCTCCCAGTGGCAGCGGTGTCGCACCCTCATGTCGGCCTAGGTCCCCTCCCCGCACCCATCGTCCTGGGCTCTGGAGGGCTGCGGGGTAGGGAGAGCGTGTGTCTGCAGGAAGGCTCCCTCCCAGCCTCCCCTCCGGTCCCTCCGCGAGTCCTGCCTGGGCCCGCAGCACCATCTGCCGGCGGCAGGGAGAGGCACAGGCATGCGTGGCCTGGAGGCCCCTGCCGGCTGGTACCCTGGGCAGGGGGTGGCCTGGAGGGACTGGTACCCTGGGGACGGGGTGACAGCCCAGGGAGGCAGGTGTGAGATGGCCCATGGGCCTCATCTTCACCCTGGGTTTAGGGGGCTGAGTGTGAACCTGGCCTCAACACTGACTGCAGTGTGACCTCCAGCTGCTTCCTCACCCTCTCTGAGCTTTGTCCCAATCCCAGGGTGGTGAGCACACCCGGCACCCAGGCTGCTGTGAGAAGCAGCCACCAGACTGGGAGCCCACATCCAGCGGAAGTTGTGCGCCCTGGTGCTGATGGTGCTCCCTAATTCCTGAGAGGCTCATGGGGAGACACTGCAACCCTGATGTCTCACCAGTTTTAAACATAGGGGGCAGGGGGAGGTAGACAAGAGTCAGATCCCAGGTCTCAATAGATGTCCCTCCCCGTGTCCCCTGGGGTCAAGGTTGGTCCACGGAGGGGCTCATTCACTTTCACCAGCCTCAGTGTGGTGCCGGACTGCCCCCCTCCCGGCCTCCCCCGCAACCCTGCCTCCCCCGTCCCAGCCTCCCCCGGAACCCTGCAGAGAGAGGAACACACAACCCCCAAAGCGGTTCGTCTCATTTTGCCTGGCCAGGACTTACTGGAAAGTTCTCCTGTGGGAACAAGGTTACAGAAAACCTGCCTCACCATACTCCAGGTACAAATAGTCTAGGACACTCCCGGGAGCCAGAAGGCCCCCAGCGGGCCCTGGGGAGGTCTGGGGCCAGGACCTGCGAAGCCCCCGGCTCGTGCCCCGCAGGGCTCAGCCTCTGTCTTATCCCCTCCTCCTTCTCCCCTCTGCCCGGAGTCCCAAGGAGGGGATGGGCCGCCCTAGGGGACCCCACCCCCAACCCCGAGGCCTCACTCTTGGCTCCAATTCCAAATTCTCAAAGAAAGAGAACTCGTCGGTCCACCCTGCCCAGTCAGCCTGGCAAAGGTTTAACAAGGAGCTCTCCAAAAACCAAAGGCCCAGACTTGTAGCGTCGCCCATTTCCATGGTGTAAATACTCCCGCCACCTACGGCTGATTTCCCGCTACCCGCTACCCGCGCAGTCGCTCCCCAGATGTAGATGCACAGATATGAGTAACCACTAGGGCATGGATAACAGTGAAATACAGTCGGATAAGCAGGAAGTGAGGAGTCTGGGGTATGTATTACCTCTGTTTTTAATATAAACCATTTAATTGTAAGCTTCTATGGCTATATTTAACAACCAGCTCTCAGAATGGCTGACAACTTAAGGTCCAGTCATTCAAGCCTGTTGGCGCAACTCCAGCCCACCCCTCAGACAAATGGCTGTCCGGGGCACACCGGAGGCGGGGATGGTTCTCAGACAAGGGACACTTCCAAGACGCCTCTTCTGGCAGCTTTGCGGGAGCAGGGGGGCCCTCCCGGGGACCCCCCTTCATGAGTGCATTTGTGGACCCAGTTAGTAACAGTCCCCTCCACGGTCCCAGGAGGATGGAAGATCCGGAGTCCGGAGTCTGTGCCTTGGAAAAAATCACAGTGCCCACCTCCTGGACTTGTGCTGAGCCTTAAGACACAAGGTAACACACCGAGAACAGCGCAGGGACCTGGTGATGCTTCAGTAAACGTACCACCCCCCTTACTCTCGCCTCACTCCTCCCAGCCTCAGTTTCCTCCCCGACACATGGTGACGATCTATAATACCCACTCGTGGGAATGTCAAGAGGTTTATCGGACTTAGGCCTGGCGAGGCTGCCCACAAGCCCGGCCTTCGTCTGCACCGAGCACCTCTTACAGAAAAGCAGTTTAAGTCTCAGAACAGCCAGGGGAGATGGGCGCTGTCAGTCCTGTATACAAAGGGGTCGTGGCCTCGGAGAGGTCATCCAGCCAGCAGTCCCAGGGCTGGGATTTGAGCGCCAGGGGCCAGCTCTAAAGCCCTGGGGGCCTTGGGGTGGGGGGTGGGCGGTGGCCGTCTGTAGTGTCTGAATCTTCCCCAACCGTTGCCCCAGTCCTGGGCTCCTGGCTGCCTCCAAGACGTGCCTGCAAGGAGCCCCTAAGCCCAGGGCCTGGCTGGGCAGGGGGAGACGCTCGTCGGGCTGGAGCTACTGGCCCAGCAGCAGGTCCCAGCACCAACAGGCCCGTGGTCCGTGCAATGTCTTCGCTCTTAACCCCTCCTCACGCAAGCCCCACCCTAAGAGCCTCCAACAGCCGAGTATGGTGACAAGGGTCCATGCGGGGAGTCCCGAGTCTGCCTTCTGGACCAGCTCCGCCCTGCAGCATGCTGCTGGACCCTGGCCCCGTGTGAAGGGACGTCGTACAGAATCCTGCCTCTGCTGCCTTGTCCCTGGCGTGGAATATGTGTCTGTTATCTACTGCTGTGTGACAAATGACCTCAAAACTTAGTGGCTTCAAACAACACGCATTTACTATCTCACAGTTTTGGGATCAGGAATCCAGGCGTGGCCTAGCCAGGTCTTCTGTCTCAGGGTCTCTCGAAAGGCTGCAGTCAAGGCACGGGCTGGGGCCAACTGCACGGGCCTTACAGGAGACAACTGAGAACCAGAGAGGGAAGGGCCTAGTCCCAGCCACACTGGGAGCACACGTCCACGCACACACCCGTGCACGTGCTGGGCCCAGACACGGTGTCCAGTTCCACAGCACTGTCCTTGGAAAGGACAAAGGGACCATTGTGACCTCGGGGGTGAGGTCAGGGCGGGCTGCAGTGGGGGAGGGGGACGCCCAGGGATAGGGCTGCCCCGCCCTGCGTGAGGACAGAGCCTGTGGGTTCTCCAAACCGCACCCTGGCATGGACGAGGAGCCTTTGGAAAAGCCACACAGCGCCACTGCAGCTGATGGGACGCCATCCGCCGTGTCTGGGAACTCCAGGTCAGCCCGGCTCTAGGCCAGGAGGTGTGGGGGTCAGGAGGGGACCCCCATGCCCTGCTTCTCACAGGAGCCCTGGCCTCTCCATCTCTCAGGAGAGTGCCTCCCTGCAGGGCACCCCCGCGGGGCATCCGGGCGAAGGAGGGAGGGGCCTGGAGCCCGGAGCAGCCTGGGGAGGGGTCTGGGGCTGACCTGGTGGAGAGGAGGCTGAGAGGGAGGAAACGGCTTGGCCATCACGGCGCTGTGGGGCTGTTGACTGCTGGTGAGGCCAGAGGTGTGGCCAGCCATGTGTCAGTGCTCGTCCACACGCGCCTGCAGTGTGAATGAGTGGACAGATGGACTGATGGACAGACAGACTGTCCACCCGCTTCCCTGAGCCTGGGCTTCTCCACCTGCGGGGAGGAGATGATACAACAGCCAGTGTCCTTGCGGAGACATAAGGAATGTTCCTCTGTGGCCTTCGGGCCCAGTGTCCCCAGCATCCTGGGCGGGCACTAGGGCAGCTCCACCTTCCTGCGGCCACGGCAGGTCAGAGGCCGGCTGGCGGGCTCCCTCCCTGCCTCCTGGGAGCCCCGGTGGTGGGGGAGTGCCCTCCGGGGACACGGGCAGGCCCTGCTCTCCAGGCTCTCCCAGGCGGGTTCCGGAGCGGCATTCCTGCGTGGGTTCCCTTTGCTGGGGGCTGTTCCAGAAGGAGCAGCCTTGTACCTGCCTTTGAACTCAGTTATTTTGGTCTACACGGAGCTCTTCCCGTCTGTGTTGTGTGTCAGGCCGTCTCCTCCTCTGCCACGGCTTGGATGCTTCTCAGGCGAGAAAACGCTCCCCTGCAGCTGTTTGCCTAACTCTGTTCCTGTCGGTTTTCCATGTTTAAAAATACGCTCAGTTTGGTTGCTGCGGGGCTGGGATGCCGGTTGGGGTGCGATGCAGGTCTCCCTCGCGCCTGTGGCCAACGCTGACCCGCCCAAGGCCCCTCCGGGCGCAGAGTGAGGCCAGACCCCGACCCCGGGAGGTGCCCGCAGAGGTGGCGCCCGCCGTCTCCACGTAAAAGGCCGAGTATCTGGGAATGGCTGGGAAGTGGCTGGTTTTCGGAGAGGTCACAGGAAGAAGGGGCCCTCCAGGAGGGGTAACGTGTGCACTGGGCCCTGAAGCGGCCGCCCCAGGAAAGGCCACGGTCCCCAGGATGCAGGCTTCGGGGTTGGGGCTCGGGTCTGAACTGGCGCCATCCCGCAGAGGCTGTGTGTCCTGGGACAGGTCACCGAACCTCTCTGTGTCTCAGCGCCTTGTGCCGTTGGTTTGAAGATAGCGTGGGCGAGATCAAGTGCCCAGCCTGTGGCTGCAGTGCAGGCGATGATGGGGGTAGGGGGACCCAGGGAGGTGACGAGAAGGGAGGCGCCCGTCCCTCCCCGGCAGGAAGTATCCAGCTGGGGGAGCTGCCCTGTTCCCAGAATGTCTTCATTCATTCATCACTCATTCAATTATTCAGTCATCCAGCACCCACGCCGGGCATGTGCTTTGCCAGGCCTCCCTGACCAGGCTGTTTCAAATGCCCCCCAAAGGCTCGTCTCATCCCTGTCCCTCTTGATCCTCCGTGTCACTGTCCCCAGCTGACACAGGACATAGTTTCTTGTCCGTGCATCCTCTCTCTGCCCCCAGAATGCGAGAGCCGCAGGGAAGGGGCTCCTGTGTGTGGTTCACTGATGACCCCCAGGGCCTGGAGCGGGGCTGGCACACAGTAGGCATTTCATCAACACCACCGAATGGATGAAGGCAGGAAAGAATGATCCTGCGCTGGGCACCGTGTGGGCCCCAGGGGGGACAGAGATGCTCAGTCGCCCTCAGGCCAGGTGCCCCCCAGTCTCTGTTCCTGCACTTTATAAATGCTTTCACCCCAGCGTGTCCCCTGGACATGGGAGCTTCCCGGGGACACAGCTGGCTCAGTCCTCTGTGTCCCCAGCGCTCAGACGTGCAGGAATGCCACCCCTCTAGCAACCCCACGAGTGTCCCCTGCTCGGCCACCTGGTCACGGGTTCCCGAAGAGGCAGGTGGTGGGGAGGGTGGAGCGTCCTCCGGCTGGCGTGGCCGTGGGATGGGGTGAGGGGCCCCAAGCCCCCAGCATGAATGCCGTCTGGGAGCGGGGCTGATGGGGCAGGGCTGCTGGGAGCGGCTCCAGGGGGACGCGAGGAGGAGGATCCCACTGTCCAAGGAGGGCCCTCCCAGGCGGCACGCCCTTGCATGCGTCCTCTCACTCGGCCAGTCAGCCTTCACTGGGGCCTGCCCGGGGATGCACGGGGGCCCCCAGAGACAGCCGGCACATCCCCAGGGAGACTGAGGAGGGAATACCAGCGTTAGTCAGCAGGGTTCAGGGGAGCTCAGTCAGTGGGGGAGGCACTCCTAACCCTAGGATGCTCTTTCCAAGCGAAGAAGGCTGAAGAGCATCTTTGCCTGGCCCTGACGAGGGGGCGAGACGGGAGGAGGAAGGATGCATGCTCTGGGCAGAGGGGCCAGGAGAGCAAAGGCCCAGAGGTCGACTGGAACAGGCTGGGGCAGCTGCACACCGGATCCTGGTGTGGAGGCTGCAGGGGGCAGACCACCAGGGTCCTGTGAGCTGGGAGGGTCTGTCACAGGGCTGTAGCCGGAAGATCAGAGACGGGGCCGGTTGTTGCTTTGGCTGCGTGGCTCTACCTTTCATCCGCAATGTTTGCTGAGTACCTGCCAAGTGTTCCAGACACTATTCTAGGCGTCAGGGACACAGCTGGGCACGAGAGAGAGAGGTCCCTGCCCTCGTGGCTTACCCTCAGTGGAGGAGACAGCCAATAAATGATAGATGTAGTAAATTACATGTCACAAGCAAAAAAGTGATATGGAAGAAAATGGACAGGGGTGAGGTGGAGAGTGCGGGGTGAGGCCCAGGTGCAATTTTAAACAGGTTCATCAAGAAGGTAGCAATTGAGCCAAGACTTGAAGGAGGTGAGGGACTGAACTGAGCAGCTGTCTAGAGGAAGGACGTCCCCAGACTGAAGGCACGGCTGGTGCAAAGGTCCTGAGGCAGAGGCATGCCTGGTGGTGTGAGGGGCAGCAGGCGCTTACTGTAACTGGGGTGGAGGAAGCAAGAGAGAGCAAGAGATGAGATCAGAGGAGGTGAAATGATGTGTTCTCACTTCTTTTGTTCTTATTTTCTTCTTTATTACGGTATAATTCACATACAGTAAAATTCACTCTTTTTAGCATATAGTTCTGTGAGTTCTGACAAACTCATATGGTCGTGTATCCAGTACCAAAACCAAGACAGGAAGCAGCGCCAGCCATCTCCCCCGTAACCCTCCAGCCCCCTTTTATAACCAACCCTCCCACAATTCCGCTCCCCGGAAACCATTGCTCTGTTTTCTGTCTGTATGGTTTACCTTTTTCAGAAGGTCATAAAAATGGGACTATACAGCGTGCAGCCTTGGGGGTCTGGTTTCTTTCACACAGCGTAGTGCACGTAAGAATCGCCCATGAGGTCGCGTTTATCGGTCACTCACTTCTTGTTATTGCTGAGATGCAGCACGGTCTGCTTACGCGTCCACTGGTCGGAGGACGTTTGGATTTCTTCTGTTTGGGGCTATGACACATAAAGCCGTTATAAACATCCGTGTACGGATTTCATGTGAAAATAAGTTGTTTCTCTTGAGTAGACGCTTAGGCGTGGACTAGCTGAGTTGGATGGTAAATGTATGTTTAATTTTCTAAGAAAGTACCAAAGTACCTTCCACCCCGGCTGTCCCGTTCTGCACCCCGCAGCCGCGTAGAGACTTCACGTCACTCTGCCACCGCGCCAGCGCCGGGGATTTGCCAGATTTCTAACTTTAGTCACTCCAGTAGCTGGGTTGTGATCTCCCCCTGCGGTTTGGACTTGTTTCTCCCGTGAGGAAGGACGCCGACCACGTTTTATTTGCTTATTTGCCTTCTGTATGTCCCCCTTGTTGACGTGTCTGTTCACATCTTTTGCTCGTGTTTTGTTAGGTTGCTTGTGGTTTTGTTTTGTGTTATTTATTCTATTTATCTATTACATATTCTGGATATCGTCCTTTATCAGATGTGTGATTTGCAAATATTTCCTCCAAGTCCAAAGCTTATCTTGTCATGTTTTATAGATGTCTTTCACAAAGCGGAAGCTCTTAATTTTGATGAAATTCAATTTATCATTTTTTTCTTTGATGGATAGTGCTTTTGGTGTCACATCTAAGAAATCTTTGTCTAATCCAAGGTCAGGAAGATTTTCTGCTATATTTTCTTCTAGAAGTTTTAGAATTCTAGGTTTTGCTCTAGGTCTCTGACCTATTTTGAGTTGATTTTTGTACGTAGTGTGGGGTATAAATTGGGGTGTTTTTGAGCGTGTACATCCAGGTGTTGCCTCACCGTTGGTTTAGAGACTCTCCTTAATTGAATCGCTTTTGCACTTTTATAAAAAATCAATTAGCTTAATGCGTGTGGGTCTTTTTCTGGACTCTGTTTTGCTCTGTTTATTTATATTTCTGTGCTTCCCTCAGCACCACCCTGTCCTGATCACTGTGGCTTTACCGTAAGACTTGAAACCAGGAGTGTCAGCGTCCAGCTCTGCTCTTTCTCAAAATTGTTTGATTCTCTTAGTTACTGTCCTTTTCCATATAAATATTAGAAACATCTTGTGGTTCCTACAAAAATGTCCTCCTGGAATTGTGATTGGGATCACATTGAATATTTAGATAAATTTGGAGAAATCCTAACAATATTGAGTCTTCCAATCCATGAACATGGTATGTGACTGTACTTACTGAAGTCTTTTTTATTCCTTTCATCAGGATTTTGACTTTACAGTAGATAGGGCTCACAATTATTTGTTGGACTGTATACCTAAATAGCTCATAGTGCTGCTGTACAAGGTACCTTTTTATTTCAGTTCCCAACTGTTCATTGCAGTATGTAGAAACAAGACTGATTTTAGCATGCTGACTTTATGTTTGCAAACTTGCAGCACTCACTTTTTGGGTCTAGTAGATTTGGGGAACCGCGGGAGGATTTTGAGTGACGTGATCTGACACATTTCTTCTGTGGAGGAGCAAACAAACGGGTAAACTATTAAGAGATGAGCCACCTTCTAACATAGCACATAGCACACCTGTTTGACATGTGGACTGTCTGCTGTTTATCTTGCTCATGGTTATATCCCCGGTGCCTAGAAAGAGCGAGCCGCCCACACGGCAGGTGCTTGGGAAGCGGGAGCCGGGAGTGAACGAGCACGTGAGGTCGTGAAGCGGGTGCAGCAGAGACCTGCTCTGCCGGGGGGCTCCGCTGGAGGGAGCTGTGGGACAGCCCGGCTCAGGCAGCACCCCCAAAATGAAGGATGCCTTCCTTTCCAGCCCCTTAAGGCAATGAGCACGGTCTGGGGGAGTCCTGTTCCCACGGCAGCAGAAGAGGAAGGAAAGAGGGAGTAGGGAGGAAGGAGAGGAGGAGAGGGCACGAAGCAGCCTCGGAGCCCCACAGCCTTCCTTGCTCCCCCAGCACACTTCCTCTCGGGTCTCTCACGCACGCACCAGTGTTCTGAAGCACCAGGATGGGGGGCCAGGGGTGCACCACAGGTGGGTGGGGTGCTGCACGCCCAGCCCCGGACTCCTGCTCCTGCAGCTCTCTGGCCTCCTTCACAGGCCCCACAGTGATGTCTCAGGAGCCAGGGCACTCTCACGTGCGGTCCTGAAAGACGCGCTCCTCCAGGTCAGCGCGAGAGCTAGAGTTGGGGAATGCCATCCCCTGGGCCCTCCACGTCCCGCAGCTGTGTGTGCCCCGCCAACACTTGCTGGAAGCCAGGCCCCACCAGGCCACAGGCGATGCTGCCTACTGAGCAGTGCCCCTGAGGCCTTAAGCCCCCTGCCCTCCTCCCAGGGCTCTGCCAGCCCATTGAGGGGAAGGGTGGACACGTGGAAGGGTGCTTCCCAGCCTGATCCACACCAGTGTAGCTCTCAGCGTTTCCTTGCGTCCGTGAACACACAGGGCGTCCAGCTGCATACACCCAGGACCCCTTTTCCATTTCAGAAGCTCCTCCCACATCTCCGAATCCACAAAGGTCCTGTCTTACACGAAGGTACCTCAGGACTCTGCCCGCGGGGACAGACAGGCGCACCCCACCACCATCGTGCTCCGCGAGTCACAGAGCAGCCCCGCTGCACTGGTGCCCGAGGAGCACCAGATGTTCACGAAAGAACACTACAAAGCAGACGACCACCAGCCCCGGGACTCAGGCAGGCGGGGGCGTGGGCTGCTCAGGTTCCAGCAGATCCCACCACCACGTGCCTCCACCCGAAGAAAGTCTGAGGGTGAGAGCCAGAGGGAGTCTACTCCCCAGGACCTTGGGGACATCAAGGGGTGTGGACATAGTGAAGCTTTCTCAGAGATCCCTGCACACCCTCCTTGGCCCCTTCATGCCTCCCGAAACACCATACAAAGCCCAAAAGAATACCCTCTCTCACACCCCACCTTCCACTCTCCTCCCACACCCTGTCCTGTCACTGGCATGCTTTTCCCCTCATTCAAAGGATGACTTGCCTTCATCCTTCTAGGCAAAGTCCAACTGCCACCTCCTCTGAGAAGCCAGTCCTGACTGCCCCTCCATCTTAGTCAGGATTTATTGCCCCTCCCCTCTCTGTGTACCTAGGGCCTTTTATACAACTACCCCAGAGAACCAAAGTCCACTGATACTGGGTAGGGCTCCCCTGGGCTGGAGGCTCCTTCAGAACAGAGCTGGGCCCTGATTCCTCTTTGAGCCCACACACACAGCCCTATGACCACACAGAACAAACATCATTGAGTGGTGGATGGCTGGATGGAGGGTGAAGGAATGAATAGACGGAAGGACAGAGGGATAGATGGTTAATTTTTGAATAGATGTGTGGATGATGGATGATGGATGGATGGATGGATGGATTTTAAAATGGATGATAGTGGGTAGGTGGATGGACTGATGAATTTATGAATGGAGGGGTAGATAGATGGGTGGATGGATGGATAAATTTATGAGTGGATGGGTGGGTAGATGGATAAATTTATTAATGGGTGGATTGGTGGATGAATATAAAGATGGACAGATGGGTGGATGGATAGATGGATTGATAGACAAACATATGAATGAATGTGTGGGTGGATAGACAGATGGATTAATGAATAGGTGGATGATAGATGAATGGATAAATGGGTGGATGAAAAGATGGTTGAATCAATGAAAGGATGAAAACATGCCTGCGTGAATAAGAGTGTGCAGCTCTGCATGCATTTATGCTTCTTATCCTATCTTGAACCCCAGGAGGACTGTTTGGACAGTCAGGAGGCCCAGGATTTCCCAGTGTGTTCAGTTCTCCAGTCTTCATTTTCAGATCACCCTTTCCCATTCCCAGCCCTACCCCTTCCCTGCCCACCCAGCACTGCTGGCACAGTGTGACCTTCCCACAGCCCGTCTACCCTCACACGTTCTTGCTGTCTGCTTTAGCCAACTGCCTCAAATTGCTCCAGGAACTGAATGCTTCAGACCCCCTCCACATGAGCTACGTCATCAAGAAGATCAAGATCATGGCTTACAAGGCCCCCAACCTGGTGTTGGAAACCGTCTATAACTACTTCATAGACAACATGGAGGTGAGAGCTGCTTGGGCCATTTGGGGCAGGCATGGGGAGCAGAGGGGAGGGCTAGATCCCAAGGAGGGCTCAAATCTTGCCTTCTCCATATAGCAGCTTCATGATTTTGGGCAAGTCAATCTCCTCATATGTCCAATGGGCTGAGCGGGGAGAGAGGGAAGTAGACAAATGTGTGTTATCACCCTCAGAGCAGTATCATGTTATAGATATTATGATCCCCATAGATGAGAAAACTGAGGCTTAGGGAAGGGAAGTGATTCACCTAAAGTCATAGAGCTTTTAAGTGGCAGAGATGGATGGGTGGATGGATGATGGGTGGATGGATGGATGCATGGATGGATGCATGGATGGGTGGATGGATGGATGGGTGAGTGGATGTGTGGATGAGTGGATGGATGGATGGATAGGTGGATGGTTGGGTGGGTGGGTGGATGGGTGGATGCGTGGGTGGATGGGTGGATAGGTGGATGGATGGATGGATGGATGAATGGCTACATGGATGGGTGAATGGTTGGGTGGGTGGATGATTGTGTGGATGATTGTGGGGAGGATGTGTCTGAGTTTTAATGAATCAGTGAATAAATGAATGAATGAGTGAACTGACTTTTAAAATCACATAGCAGTCCCCTGAGGATAAGGACACATTTTTATTCATCTGTCTCGGCAGAACCTAGTTCAGGGTCTGCATACAGTAGATATTCGGTAAATGGTTCCTGGACGAATGGTCAAATTCATCCGCCTGTGATCTTTTCCTTCTGACCTCCTCACCTGCCCCCCACCTATGCTCCTACTGGCAACTCCCCGCATGATCAGACCCAACTTGTCCCTGAGCCTCTGTCCACTCTGCTAGCCACAGATCTCCACCTGGCACAAGTTCCGGCTGCTCCGCGTCATGGAGGCTGTCATTGGAGCCCTTGACTCCTTGGAGGTGACCTGGGAGAAAACCTTCATGCAGCTGGCCCTGGAGAACATGACCAAGTCCACGGTGGGCCTCCCCTCTCCAGCAAATAGACCACTGCCCCACGGATCCAAGTAATGCTGGGCATGCCCAGCCTTGCTATTGACCAAGTGGTTTCTGCCCATTTTCTTACCCTCAGCCCCTTCTGAGGGACAACCTCATGCACCCATTTTACAGTTGAAAAAGCGAGGCTCAGAGAGCTCACTGCTCGTCTAAGGCCACAGGACTCGTAAGTGGATGAGCCAAATGTCTGCTCTGGTGCCTACCTCCCTTTCCCCAGAAGTCCCTGCTCCAAGGCGGGCTCTGGGTCCCCCTCTCTCCACCTTCCTTACCACCCCAGCCTCTGGAAGGCCTCCTCTGAGTCTCGGCCATTCCCCAGGCTGTAACCCAGCCCGTGGCTGCCCGCCTTCTGCGTCCCTGCCCGATGGAGACGCGCAGGCTGGGACCTGAGCCGTGCCACCCCTGCCATCCCACCCCCACTCAGGCTGCAGCCCAGGAGCTGCCCCAGGCCCGTCCGCCATCTCTGCTGACTCCAGCTCCAAGCTTTGGGGGTCTAGGGTTTTTATTTAGACAGACTAGCCCGGGGTCGCCCCACGGTGGACTAGTCCGTAAACATGTGACCAGTCACGGTCAGAGAGGGGTGACCAGTCACCAAGGCGCACCACCACGGGTGCAATCCCTGGCACTCCACGAAGCAGCAAGGGGCTTCACTTCACCCTCCCGCAGGGCGTTTATGACCCCCGTGCACAGACGGAGGGATCGAGGCTCAGAGAGTTTAGGAGGCTCGCCTGCAGTGGCTCCCCAGCTGTGAACAGCAGGTGTGACGCGCTCCCCTGCTCCCCACGGAGAAGTTCGTGAATCCATCCTAGTGGGACTCAGAGAAAAACAGGGGACAAAGTCCATATCCACTATATTTGTTTTCTTTCTAAAATTCTTTTTTTAATTTTTAAAAACATTTTTAACCCGTCCTTGTGAAACACATCAGGCATGTCTTAGAAATGCAAGACATTCTTGCATAGTCCACAGACTAACGATAATAAAGAGCTGTGGCGGGGGCGGCGGCGTCCCAGGCTGGTGAGGGCTGCGGGACGAGAAAGCCCACCCGTGTCTGGGGCGACCTGGCTTCTGCCTCCCTGGGGGTGGACAGGAGCCGCCCTGGGCCAGCGTGGGGTAGGGCCGTGCAGGGCTGGGTGCCGCAGTCGGCTGCTCTGCGCTTTCTGCTTGTAAGCACACTGCAGCCCACCTCCAGCTCCCCAGCTCAGGTTGGGGCAGGCCAATTTTGAGACCTTGCATCTCCGGAAACACCCTGGACTATGCGTGGGAGATCATCGTCCCATGGTCTTCCTTCCCCCGCTGCAGCTGTTGGGACTTCAAAACCATCCTGAACATTAGTCCTTTATCCAAGACCCGCCTCTCTGCCGGCGGCTCCTTGAGCCTTCTCTCCCCCTGCATGTTCTGTGATCCTGCCATGCGGTGTCTCACTCCAGGTCTGTGTTCAGCCACCAGGCTTTGTGGTCCTGGGTCCTTCAGTCTGGCTGCTTGGGACCTCTGGAAGATTGCTTCCACTATTTCACTGATGAGGCTGTCCCCGGCGTTTCTCTGCTCTGGGCTTCAGGAATGCCCAACACTCACACGCAGAACTTTCAATAATTCCTAATGTTCTTTTCTTGCCTCTGCTTTTCCTTCTCTCTGTTCTTTGTTCTGCTCTCTGAAGATTCCTTGTTATCTTCCAGACCTTCTATTGAGTCTCCCGTTTATGCTCTTGCATCTTTAACTTTCCAGAGATCTTGTTTTTGTTCTCGGAATGTTCCTTTTTCCTGTCATGCTGTTTACAGCGTTTGTGGATGCAGTCTCTGCTGTTATCTCTCAGAGCATATTTAAGAGAGTTTGCCTTGAAGTTTTCATCTCTGTTTGGCCTCTCTTTCCTCCAAGTAGGTTTTTTCTGGGTTTCGTCAGGTTTGTGGCTGTGGGTTTCATTCACTCCCACGTCCGAGGGCTTCTCCGGCGTGGCTGTCTGCCTGTGATTGGAAGTTGATAGGGTGCTCTGAACACACGGGTGAGGTGGTAGGATCTGGGGTCCACTGTAGAATAATGAGGTGAGCCCCCCGTGTGCCCCAACCCCCAGCCTGTATCGGCACCTCTCTATCTTTCCTCCTGGAACGTCCAGATCTCCCAGAGAAGACCCCAATTCAGGGCCTGGCCTGGAGGCTGAGGCCGAGGGCAGCCTTGCGGAGGGCCTGGCCTATGAAGTGACTCTCCCCTGTGCTTACAGGCCTGGCCTCCACGCTCAGAGACCCCTGCCTGCCCTCTCCTGGGACCAAGCCTGCAGACTTTGCTGGACCCTCCAGGTGTGCAGAGAGGGGAGAACATCTAGGCATCTGAGCACTTCTTAAACCACTCTCCCCCTACACCCACCACCCCGGCTGCAGAGGCCCAGGAGACGCACCTCTCGGATTTCTATCCAACAATGGGAAGATTATGCAGCATAGGCAAGGCTAGTTCTCGGCTTGCCCTGCTGCTGGCTTAGCACTCAGCCAGGTTACCTTTCATCCATCTGCTCTCCAGCCTCCAGAATGTGGTTGCTGTCATCCTTTTAAAAAATCTCCTAAATGTAGTTCAGTTGAGGTCTTTTTTTAGAAGAGTAAAATCGGATTCAATCCATCGAAACGAGAAGCCCTCATAAATTATAAATGATATAATGATTTCATACAGTGAGTCAGACATCATCACAGGGCACATGGGGGGAGCCTTTCAGATGCCACCAAATGCAGGGCAGACCCCTGGCCTTAGCCCAGCGATGATCCTGTGGCACCTGCCTCCCTCCAGCAGCCAGTTGACGGCTCCCACTAAGAAATGGGGAAGAGAGGAACTCAAAATTGGAGCAAGATCAAAGGAAATAGCACACACTTGTTGAGAAAAGTACCGGGTGTGGCAACACAGAGCTGGGCTCCAGGGCATGGGCGGTTCCTTTCTTCCTGACAACGCCCCTCCTCTAGACTGTGGTGGCCTGGCCAGGGGACAGGCCAGCTGGGTCTCTGCCCTGAGCTGCTGACACTCTGACTCCTTAGGCCAGAGAACTCCGGAATTCATGGTGATGAAGAATCAGAGGATGTGACATTGTCCTGAGCTGCCAGGAGCTTAGGAAGAGAGGTGGCATGGACTTCAGGACACATCTCCTGAGTGTAGGCCTGGGGGCGAGCTTTAAAGAAGGACTGGGATTTGGATAGACAGGGCAAGTGGGAACAGTGTTCCAGGCAGCATGGGCTAAGGCTCAGAAGCAGGAAGAAGGGGCCGGGCCCGTGGCTTAGCGGTTACGTGCACGCACTCCGCTGCTGGCGGCCCGGGTTCGGATCCCGGGCGCGCACCAACGCACCGCTTCTCTGGCCATGCTGAGGCCACATCCCACATTCAGCAACTAGAAGGATGTGCAGCTATGACACACAACTATCTACTGGGGCCTTGGGGAGAAAAAGGGAAAAAAAAAAGGAGGAGGATTGGCAATAGATGTCAGCTCAGGGCCGGTCTTCCTCAGCAGAAGAGGAGGATTAGCATGGATGTTAGCTCAGGGCTGCTCTTCCTCAAAAAGAAAGAAGAAGCAGGAAGAAGACGATGGGTTTCTGGAAGTGTCAGAGGATGTGGGAGTCACAGGAAGTTCTAAGCCCTGGGGCTGAGCTTGAGGTCCACCTGCCAGGTGTGCATGTCGGGCCTCCGGGCCTCCGGGCCTCGGTTTTCTGTCCCATAGATGGGTTGAGAACGGCTGCCCTGCCCACCAGACCAGACCACGTGTGAAATGCCACAGCCCTGTCTAAGCGCCTGCTCTTGCTTGTCGCCTCCCCACCCCAGGATCTGGAAGAGGTGTACCAGGACGCGGCCGGTGACGTGCTGGTGGCCATCTGCAGGCACTCGTGGCGTGCGGTGGCCCAGCTCCTGGAGACCGAGGTCCTGACAGGCGTCTTCCCCCACCGCAGCCTGTTCTACGTGATGAGCACCCTGACCTTTAATGGTATGTCCTGCCTCAGGGCCTGCGGGCCCCCACACCCAGCCTGGCCTCAGACGGGGGTGGGGCAGGTCAGGTCACGGAGAGAGAGCCAGGAGGGGCCCGGCTGGGCCGCTGACGCCCAGGACACAAGCAGGGCCAAGCGTCGGTTGCACAGCAGTGACGCATGTTCGTGCCAGAGGGCGACCAGCTGCTGACCAAGCATCCAACAGCCCGCCTCCCCGCGGCCGGCCCGGGCCACATGGGGACCCCCGTGAGAGGGTACCACCATCCTGCTGTGCTGCCCTGTCCCAACTAGGCCGCATCCTGCTGTCAGCATTTCAACTATGGGCCTGGACAGGACCAGGACAGGGCGAGGAGGCTCCGGGAGGTGGCCCAGGATGCGTGTGAGGCCAGCACGGCTGCTTGGCCCTCTCCCTTGATCACCGAGGCAGGTTCCCCTCCACACTGGTGGACGAGGAGGCCGAGCTCACAGAGGCAGTGTGACGAGCCCAGGTCACCCAGCAGCATGACACAGGCCTGTGGTGTCCGGGTCGGGGTGCTTCCACAATAGCCACTGCCCCCGAGCCATGGGAAAGGCCGCCCTGGACAGTGGGGGTCTCTGAGGACCCCGAGGGAGGGCCTATAAAGAGGGGTCTTGCCATGATGAGAGCTCAGCTAATGCAAGAGGCAAACACTGATGGAGCACGCAATGTGAGCCAGGCAGCCTGGCTTCAGGAGCTCACAGCCTCGCAAGGGAGGCAGGTGCCAGCTTTCATTTAGTCACGTGTTCATTCATTCACAAGCATGACTGAGCTCACTACCACCCAGCTGGGGAGGTACTGGGCTGCCCTGGCGGCCATCAGGGAGGGCTTCTTGGAGGAGGCTGCCAAGTCTAAGCTGTGCCTTGAGGGATGAGTAGGAGTTTGAGGAGGGAATGGTGGCAGACTCTGCTATCGACATGGAGGTCCAGCCTGGTGGGGGGCCTCTGAGGCCATGCTTGGGAGTTTGGACTCTAAGGCTGGGTGGGAGGAGGCAGGCCCCAGCTTGGCTCAGCTTTGCACCCTCTGCCTGGGACTGGCAGGCTGGGTGGGCTAGGTGACCCCTGAGACCCCCAGGGACATCCCCGAAGCAGCCCCTCCCTCTGAAGTTGGGTTTCCAAAGTTCCATTAACGCTTTCCAGTCTTACAGTGCACCCCTCCCTGAGCCTTATTTTCCCACCCGTGAGGGGACGCCAGGGCATCCCAAATGGCCATGCCCACAGAGACCCCTCCATTCACCATTGGTGAGCCTGAGGCCCAGAGAGGGAATGTGGCTATCTGAGGTCACACAGCCACAGTGACAGTGCCACAACTCCAACCCAGCTCTCTGGACTCCAAGCCCAAGCCTGGCTCACTATCCTCTGAGTTAACTTTCTCCATGGAGCCAGAATGGGCAGAGGCAGAACGATGTCACCCTGACTCAGTCTCATGTCCACGGGATTTGGGCTTGGAGCCCAAGATCCGGCCATGGCCATGGACATCAGACCTAGCCTCCAGTGACTCCTCTCTCTCCAGCAGAGGAAATCTTCAGCATTGGAGATAAGGCATGCTGGGAGGAGCAGCTGGACCAGGTAGGGAGGGAGCCCAGCCACTGGGGCCTTCTGCAGGGACGATGTGGGGACAACAGGGGAGCAGCAGCAAACCAGTGTGGATGGTCACCTGCTCAGCCCTGGGAGGGAAGGAGGCAGAGAAGGTAGAGAGAGGAAGGAGAGGGGAGGAAGGGAACACAGGGAGGGAGGGGGAAGGAGAGAGAGACAAGGAGGGAGGGGAAGGAGGGAGGGGGTAGAGGAGGGAGAGGGGAGGGAAGGGGCAGGAGGAGGGAGAGGGAAGGAGGGAGAGCCCCACTTTACAGATGAGCAAACAGGCTTCAGGAGGGAAGGGGTCTTGACCTCAGTCATGGAGCTGGTCCCTGGGGAGCTGGAACTTGAACCTTGGCCTCTAAATGCCTGACACAGAGCAGGTGTCCAACACATACAAGGCCCTTCCCACCCATCCTGTGGTCTATATCCATGACTGAGGGGGCCAGAGAGGATGCAGAGGCCAGATCTGAGATCAGAGGAGGAAGGAAGCAGGTCAGGGTGGACAGAAGCCACCACGGCCAAGGAGTGGCATCATGCAGGTCCGTCTCTGACCACACACCCAAGTGAGAGGCTTGTGTGGCTGGGAGAAAGGACGCAAGACTCTGGCAGACCTCAGTTCAAGTGCAGATTTGACCAATCACAGCTGTGTGGCCTGGGTGACCTACTTTCCTCTCCATATCTTAGTTCCCTCATCTGTCAAATGGGGATAAAAGTACCAGGATAACATGTTTGTTGTGAAGATCATAAGAAATAATCCATATAAAGTGCTTGGCACCATGCCTGGTACACAGGAAGCCCTTGTTAATTGTTAGTTATCATGACCATATAGGAGTAATTAAATGGCATCTAGTAGAAATAATACCAGCAGCAGCAGCAGCAACACAAGTAATTAATAGAAAAACAAGACAGAAAAATCACTCAGGATATAGAAGACTTGAACAACATAATTAACCAAATTGGTCTAATTGACATTCCTTTAAAATGTAAATAGAACATTCACCAAGATAGATCATTTGCTGGGCCATATATCAAGTTTCAATTAATTTAAAAGGGCTGAAATCAAACAGAGTACATTCTCTGACCAGAACATAAATTAAAAATCAATAGTAAAAATATATCTGGACCCACTTACATCAATGGCTAGATCATCCAGACGGAGAGTCAACAAGGAAACATTGGCCTTAAATGAAGCACTAGACCAGATGGACTTAATAGATATATATAGAGCATTCCATCCAAAAGCCACAGAATACACATTCTTCTCAACTGTACATGGAACATTCTAAAGACAGACCATATGTTGGGAAACAAAACAAGTCTCAATAAATTTGAGAAGATTGAAATCATATCAAGCATCTTTTCCAACCACAAAGGTATGAAACTAGAAATCAATTACAAGAAGAAAACTGTAAAAGTCACAAATATGTGGAGACTGAACAACACGCTACAGAACAACTATTGGGTCAATAAAGAAATCAAAGAAGAAATCAAAAAATACCTGGAGACAAATGAAAATGAAAACACAACATACCAAAACCTAAGGGATGCAGCAAAAGCAGTACTAAGAGGAAAGTTTATAGCATACAGGCCTACCTCAAGAAACAAGAAAAATCTTAAATAAACAATCTAACACTACATCTAAAAGAACTAGAAAAAGAAGAACAAATGAAGCCCAAAATCAGTAGAAGGAAGGAAATAATAAAAGTGAGAGTGAAAATACATGAAATAGAGACTAAAAGGACAATAGCAAAAGCTCAATGAAACTAAGAGCTGGTTCTTTGAAAAGATGAACAAAATTGGCAAACTCTTAGCCAGACTCCCTATGAAAAAAGAAAGAAAGCTCAAATAAATAAAATCAGAAATGAAAGAGGAGAAATTACAATGGATACCACAGAAATACAAGATTATAAGAGAATACTTTGAAAAGCTGTATGCCATCAAATTGAATAATCCAGACGAAATGGATAAATTCTTAGAATAATACAACCTCCCAAAACTGAGTCAAGAAGAAATAGAGAATTTGAATAGAACAATCACAAATAAAGAGATTGAAACAGTAATCAAAAATCTCCCAAAAAATAAAAGTCCAGGACCAGACAGCCTCTCTGGTGAATTCTACCAAACATTCAAGGAAGATTTAACACCCATCCTTCTCAAACTATTCTTAAAAATTGAAGAAGATGGAGCACTTCGTAACTCATTCTATGAGTCCAGCATCACCCTGATCAAAAGCAGACAAAGACAACACAAAAAAGGAAAATTAAAGGCCAATATCACTGATGAACATAGATGCAAAAATCCTCAACAAAATATTGGCAAACTGAATACAGCAGTACATTAAAAGGATCATACACCATGATCAAGTGGGATTTATGCCAGAAACAAAGGGATGGTTCAACATGCGCAAATCAATGTGATACACCACATTAACAAAATAAGGGATAAAAATCACATGATTGTCTTAATAGATGCAGAGAAAGCATTTGACAAGATCCAACATCCATTAATGATAAAAACTCTCCATAAAATGGGTATAGAAGGAAAGTACCTCAACATAATAAAAGCCACATATGACAAACCCACAGCCAACATCATACTCAACAGTGGAAAACTGAAAGCTATTCATCTAAGAAGAGGAACAAGACAAGGATGCCCACTATCACCACTCTTATTCAACATAGTATTGGAAGTCCTGGCCAGAGCAATTAGGCAATAAAAATGAATAAAAGTTATCCAAGTTGGAAAGGAAAAGTAAAATTGTCACTATTTGTGGATGACATGATTCTATATATAGAAAACCCTAAAGAATCCACCAAAAAGCTATTAGAAATAACTAACGAATACAGTAAAGTTTCAGGGTACAAAATCAACATACAAAAATCAGTTGTATTTCTATACACTGGCAATGAACCAGCAGAAAGAGAAATCAAAAATACAATCCCATTTACAACTGCAACAAAAAGAATAAAATACCAAGGAATAAATTTAACTAAGGAAGTGAAAGACCTATAGACTGAAAACTATATGACACTGTTGAAAGAAATTGAAGAAGACATAAAGAAATGGAAAGATATTCCATGCTCGTGGATTGGAAGAATTGACATAGTTAAAATATCCATATTACCTAAAGCAATCTACAGATTCAATGCAATCCCAATAAGAATCCCAACAACATTTTTCATGGAAATAGAACAAAGAATCCTAAAATGTATATGGAACAACAAAAGACCCCAAATAGCCAAAGTAATCCTGAGAAAAAAAGAATAAAGCTGAAAGTATCACACTCCCTGATTTCAAAATATAGTACAAAGCCATAGTAATCAAAACAGCATGGTACTGGCAGAAAAACAGACACACAGGTTAATGGAACAGAATTGAGATCCCAGCGATAAACCCACACATCTATCGACCACTAATTTTTGACAAAGGAGCCAAGAACATACGATGGAGAAAGGAAAGTCCCTTCAATAAATGATGCTGGGTAAACCAGCAGCCACATGCAAAAGAATGAAAGTAGACCTTTATCTTACACCATATGCAAAAAATTAACTCAAGATGGATTAAAGACTTGAATGTAAGACCTAAAACTCCCAGAAGAAAACATAGGCAGTGTGCTTTTTGACATCAGTCTTAGCAGCATCTTTTTGAATATCATGTGTCCTCAGGCAAGGGAAACAAAAGACAAAATAAACAAATAGGACTACATCAGACTAAAGAGCTTCTGCACAGCAAAGGAAATCATCAAAAACAAAACAAAAGGACTACTTACCAATTAGGAGAAGATATTTGCAAATCATAAATCTGATAAGGGGTTAATATCCAAAATATATAAAGAACTCATACAACTCAACAACAACAAAAAACAACCCAGTCAAAAAATAGGCAGAGGATATGAACAGACGTTTTTCCAAAGAAGGTATACAGGTGGCAAACAGGCACATGAAAAAATGTTCAGCATCACTAATCATCAGGGAAATGCACATCAAAACTACAGTGAGTTATCACCTCACACCTGTCATAATGGCTATTATTAAAAAGACAAGAAATCAGAAGTGTTGGAGAGGATGTGGAGAAAAAGGAACCCTCATACACTGCTGGTGGGCATGTAAATTGGTGCAGTCACTATGGAAAACAGCATAGAGATTCCTCAAAAAATTAAAAATAGAACTACCATATGATCCAGCTATTCCATTTCTGGGTATTTATCCAAAGAACACAAAAACACTAATTTGAAAAGATATATGCACCCCTATGTTCATAGCAGCATTATCCACAACAACCGAGATGTGGAAGCAACCTAAGTGCCCATCAACAGATGATTGCATAAAGGAGATGT
Organism: Ceratotherium simum simum; assembly: GCF_057802395.1. Taxonomy (NCBI): domain Eukaryota; kingdom Metazoa; phylum Chordata; class Mammalia; order Perissodactyla; family Rhinocerotidae; genus Ceratotherium; species Ceratotherium simum. The sequence continues at coordinate 3,298,682 of NC_141922.1, forward strand.
GGTATATACATACAATGGAATACTACTCAGCCATAAAAAAGACGAAATCTTGCCATTTGCATCAACATGAATAGACCTTGAGGGTAATGTGCTAAGCAAAGTAAGCCAGACAGAGAAAGACAATTACCATGGGACTTCATTCATATGTGGAAGATAAACAAACACATAGATACAGAAAACAGATTGGTGGTTACCAGAGGGTAGAGGGGGCATGTGTGTATGGTGAAGGATGGCAACTAGACTTTTGGTGGTAAACATGATGCAGTCTATAGAGAAGTCGGAATATAACGATGTACACCTGAAATTTATATAATGTTATAAACCAACATGACCTCAATATTCATATTCAAAAGAATTCTAAATATTTGGAAATTAGACAGCACACATCTAAATATCCATGGGTCAAAGAAGACATCACAAGGGAAATTAGAAAATATTTTGAACTGAATGAAAGTGAAAACACAACATGAAAATTTGTGGGGTTCAACAAAAAGGAATGCATAAGAGGAAATTTATATTTTTTAATGCCTACATTAGAAAAGAAGAAAGCTGTAAAGTTTATTATATAAACTTACATTTTAAGAAGTTTTCAAAAAAGAGCAAATTAAACCCAAAGTAAGGAGAAGGAAAGAAATAATAAAGACTAGACTAGAAATCAAAGAAATTTTTTAAAGGGACAAGCAGTAGAGAGTGAATAAAACCAAAGGTAAGTTATTCAAACAGATTGATAAAATGATAAGCTCTTTGATAGACTGAAGAAAGAAACTAAAAAACACAAAATAGTAATATCAGAAAAGAAGAAGAAATATCACTATACATCCTTTAGACGTGAAATGGCAATAATGAAATATGATTCCAGTAAATTAGGCAATTTAGCTTGAACAGACAAATTCCCTGAAAAACACCAATTGTCAAACCAACACAAAAAGAAACAGAAAATCTGAGTAGTCCTGTATCGAAGAAATTGGAATCGTAATTATAAACCTTCCCACAAAGAAAACTCCAGGCTTGGATACTTCACTGGTTGATTCTATCACATAGCTAAGGAAGAAATAATACCAAGTCTACACAAATTCTTTCAGAAAATAGAGGAAGGAACACTTCCCAAATCATTTATGAGGCCAGCACAACTCTGACACCAAAGCCAAAGATATTACAAGAAAACTACAGACCAGTATCCTTCATGAAGATAGACTCAAAAATCTTTAACAAAATATCAGCAAACTGAATTCAGCAATACATAAAAAGGATAATACAACAAGATCAAGGGGGTTTTATCCCAGAGACATGAGGTCAATTTAACATTTGAAAATCAATAAATGTAATTCAACAGATTAAGAGAATAAAGTATTAAAATTATGATCATCTCAATGAAGAGAAAGCATTTGACAAAATGCGGCGTCAATTCGTGATTCTGATGTGTGTTTTCCAACACCACCAATCAGTTCTCCAGTTCTCAGCAGATGCTGAGTGGGTGTCCTGCAGCTTAACTCAATTCTGACACTATCTACCTGGAGATAGTGTCAGACCCCACAGGGTGAGGGCTCAGTCCCACAAGACTGCACCCCCAATTCAGATGCCAATTGCAAGTTCAGGTTGTCACTCGTGCTTCTGACCCACAAGCTATACATGGGAGGTTCCCGTGACCCCCACCTTGGGTTCAATTAATTTGTCAGAGGGGCTCACAGAACTCAGGAAAACAGTTTACTGACTAGTGTGGAGGATCAGAATTGGCCACCCCAAAATGTGTTTCTTTGGCATGAGGATTATTTTGGGCTTATGAGGAGTATTACTTTTAAAAATTGCAGACATGCAAGAAGCTCTGAAAAGTAAAATTTATCCTTTGTAAGGGATATTTACATTTGTAGGGGAAATCTCCATCTGTAAAGGTATCTCCCTCTCCGTACCAGGAAGAAGGGGGGATGACCTTACCTCTAGAAACTGTTATCAGTCCAGAAGGCAAGGACTTAAATCTGCATAATAACCTTACTCTTGTTTACTGTGCTTTTCTGGTAATCTCCCACAACTGACCCCCCCACCCCTAAGACCCTCCTTTGTCTTTAGCTGAAGATGGTATTTAAGATGAGAGCCTCCACCATTTTGTTGAGTTACCCAGTTTTTCCTGGGTCTCTCCCATGTATGCATGTTATAAAGCTTTGTTTGATTTTCTCCTGTTATTCTGTCTCATGTCAATTTAATTCGTACCCCAGCCAGAAGGACCCAGAGGGTAGAGGATTTGCCTTCCTCCCCTACACTAGATTACCAGTTTATTTGATAATGATATAACTCAGGAACAGCCAGATGGAAAAGATGCATAGGCCAAGGTGTGAGCAAGGGGCGCAGAGCTTCCTTGCCCTCTCCAGACACACCACTCTCCCTCACATGATCACCAACCCAGAAGCTCTCCAAACCCCATCCTTTTGGTTTTTATGGAGGCTTCATTACCTAGGCATGATTGATGAAATTGTTGACCATTGGTGATTGAGCTCAATTTCCAACCCCTCTCCCCTCACTGGAGGTTAGGGGGAGGGGACTGAAAGTCCCAACCCTGTAATCACACGTTTGGTTCTCCTGGCAACCAGCCCCCATCCAGCTTTTAAGGGCTTTTCAAAAGTCACCTCATTACCATAAACTAAGCTGTGGTTGAAAGGAGCTTGGTGTGAATAACAAAAGACATCTTTATTGCTCTAATCACTTAGGAAATTCCAAGGGTTTTAGGAGCTCTGTGCCAGGAACAGGGATGATGACCAAATATATATTCCTTATTATAAATCACACATCACAATGATAAAGGCTGTCAACAAAATAGGAGTAACAGGAAACTGATATCTATGAAAAATATACAACTTACATACCTAATGATGAACAACTGAACACATTCCCATTAAGATCAGAAATAGGCCAAAATGTCCACTCTCTCCACTTTTGGTCAAGATTGCACTGAGGTCCTTACCAGGTAAGAATAATAATAAGTTTAGATAAAGGGGAAAAAAGACATACAGATTGCAATGGAAAAAGTAAAACTGTCTTTCTTTGCAGACATGATTGCATACTTAGAAAATCTAACAGAAACTTAAAAAAATACTAGAACTATTAATTACTAATAACTGAATTTAGTGTAGGGAAGGAAGACATAGCCTCTACCCACTCTGGGTCCTTCTGGCTGGGACGAATTAAACTGACATGAGACAGAATAACAGGAGAAAATCTAACAAAGCTTTATGATATGTATACATGGGACAGACCCAGGAAAAAGTGGATAACTCAACAAAATGGCAGAGGCTCTCATCTTAAATACCATCTTCAGCTAAAGACAAAGGAGGATGTTGGGGGTGGGAGAAGTCAGTTATGGGAGATTACCAGAAAAGCACAGTAAACAAGAGTAAGGTTACTATTCAGATTTAAGTCCTTGCCTTCCACGTTGATAAGAGTTTCTGAAGATAAGGTCATCCCCCCTTCTTCCTGATACAGAGAAGGAGATACCTTTACAAATGGAGATTTCCTTTACAAATGTAAATGTTGCTTACAAAAGGTACCTTCTACTTTTACTTAGTTTTCAGAGCTTTGATAAGAATGGGCTTAGCTTACCCTCCCAGTCTATTGATACCCAAAGTTATCTATGGTGATGGCCTGTCCTGGGGACAGGCCTTCTATCTTAAATTTCTTTTAGGCAGTTAGCGGGGAGGTCAAAGTTTCTTTCAGAGTCTTTTGTTCTTGAAAATAATCAAGGTAAAGAGACATATTTTGAGGTGGCCAATTCTGATCCCCCACATTAGCAAGATCAATATACAAAAGTCAATTGAATTTCTATATACTAGCAACAAACAATTGAAAAGTTTTTTTAAAACAATGATACAGCAGTATTAAAAACATAAAAGAGTTAAAGACAAATTTAACAAAATATATGCCAAATCTTTACAAATCATTGCAAAAAGAAATTAAAGAAAACTTAAACAAATAGAGACATGTAATGTTCACAGATAAGAAGATTCAATAATGTTAAGGTGTCAATTCACCCAAAATTGATTTATAGATTCATACAATGTCAATCAAAATCCCAGCATGCTTTATTATAGAATTGAATATAATCTATAAGTTAAAATTTCATATGGAAATTTCAAAGGACCTAGAATAACCAAAACAATCTTGAAGAAGAACAAAGTTGCAAGAATTACACTACCTGGTTTCAAGATTTATTATACAGTTATAGTCAAAAAGACAGTAAGGAAGTGACACAGATTAAACAAATAAATCAATGGGAACAGAATAGAAACTCACATATAAAACCACAATTATATGGTCAGTTTATTTATTTATTTATTTATTTATTTATTTTACAAAAATGTCAAAGCAATTCAATGGGGAAAGGACAGTCTTTTGAACAGACCGTTCTGGAATAATTGCATACCTATAAGGGAAACAAATGAATGTTAATGCTGTCGACACAAATAACTGATAGTCAATCTATAGATCAAAAATGAGGTGAGTTTAATATATGAGCCAATTCTCAGGACTGTAGCCGGGGGGAGCAAACTCCACCAGGGAAGGAAGCAGTCCGGAGAAGCGAGCTGTACAGCGTGGTTTTAGACCATTCTGGAACAAGCAACGTATATCAAATATGACAGGAATACCTTTTTTTCTTTTTACCACAATCACAAGATGTTTTTCTACATACAGCAGATCAATCTGAGCCAGGTTTCTGGGAAGGAATGTTCATCTTGAAAGAAATGCTGAGATGGGAGGCAGGTGTTCATCCCTATATTTAAAGGCAGCATTCTTTGGTTTGGGTTACTGTAAATGTTTAAAGAAGATGTACAATGCACGCTTGACAGGCCACGTCAGGCCATTGCAGAAAAACAAGGTCAGGCCGAATCAGTTTTAAACCAAAATGGCTTCCTCATATACCTCAATAATATTAACTTTCCTTATTGCTTTTCATTTATTCCATCAATGCCTACCTCAAACCAGTCACAAAAATTAATTTGAGATGAACCAAGATCTAAACATAGAAGCTAAAACTGCAAAGCTTCTAGAAGAAAACACAGGAGAAAATCTTGCCAACCTTGAGGAAGGTAAATATTTCCTAGAACCCAGAAAGCACTCATCATGAAAAGAAAAGAATGCATAAATTGGATTTCATCAAAATTAAACTGTCTGCTCATCAAACAATACCCTTATGAAAGTGAAAAGGCAAGCCACAGACACAGAGAAAATATTCGCCAGACGCACATCTGACAAGGGATTGTATCCAGAATAAATGACAAGCTCTTACAAGTTAGTAAGAAGAAGACAAAGAGCTCAACTAAAAAAGTGAGCAAAAGATTTAAATACACACTTCGCAAAGGAAGGCATATGAGTGGCCGACAAGCCGATAAAACAATGATCAACACCTTGAATCCTCAGGGAAATGTCAGTTGAAAGCACCACAATGAGCTGCCACTACGCACCCATGGAGAAAGCTGGAGTGAGGAAGAATGACACCAGCAGACACTGACGAGCACGTGGAGCCTCGGGAAGCTCGCTGCCTGCTGGTGGGATGGTGAAATGGGGCGGCCGCCGCGGAAAACTGCCATTGTCTTACAAAGTCAAACACGTGACTCACCAGTTTAAAGTGGACCCTCTGTCTTTTCCTTCTTGGTTTATAAAGTGCTCTTCATGAGTGGTACTAACCCTTGGCAATAGGTCCCAGCAAAACAAAACTTTACTGCGTCTTTCAACTTAACTGATGGTGGTTTTGCTGAACACACTACTTGAAATTTTTATCTTCACATTTATCAATCTTTCTTTTTTTTAAGGTTTTTGGGTTTGGGATCGTATTTGGGAGGGGTATCTCCACCTCAAGGAATCTTGGGATCAAAAATCTTGGAATTGCTGAATCGTGGAATCTGGGAACACTGGAAAGAGAGAGCCTTGCAGTCATCATCATAAAATTGTGTGATATTAGGACTTTATATTTCGAAGGGACATGTAATTCATTTATTTGATGTCTCATTTATTCATTCATTCATTCAAAAAAATGTTAACGGAGCATTGACGTCGTGTGGGTGCTGTTCTAGGTGCCAGGGAGACAGCCATGAACAGGTGAGGCAAACCTGGCCCTCCGGGTACGCCACCTGGTGGGGCCGCCTTCAGCTGACACTCACCAAGCATCTGTGATGTCCGAGCCCCTGCCTAGTGCTAAGGACACGGTCAGGCTCCCCGTTCCCAGCCTCCCCTTGAACATATCCAGAGAGAGCATCTCGAGGAATGAGTTCCTCATCCATGAGGGCTACCAAACAAATCAGGGAGCTGACCCTGGAGCCTCAGAAGAGGGAAGGGGGCAAGAGGAGGATGGAGTCAGGGCTCCGAGTGGCTGGAGGGTGCCAGGGCTGGTGGAGGCCTAGGCCCCGGCTCCCAGCGTGGAGGGAGAGACCACTCCAGCCCTACCCACCACCATCCGCTCACAGATGGCTGTCAAGTCGGTCCCGTTCCTGAACATGGACGTGTGGTCCAAGGACCTGTTGTGTGCGCTCACCAAGCCCAACTGGACACAGCAGGAGCAGCCCCCAGAGAAGGTGGGCCACACCCCGCCTACCCCCCAAGCAGCCCCTGCTGCCCCCTGAGCAGGCCCAGGGCTCTGATGGCAGGATGCACACCTAAAGGAGGCCCGGGGCCCTAGGAAGGAACTGGTGGACCTGAAGGAAACAGAGGGACGGGGCCTGGGCACGGGGACTTGAAGCCGCACCCTTGAAGCTCCACCACGAGGCTGGGGCTCACACGGTCCCAGAGCAGGGTGGTGAGGGCAGCGACAGGAGCCCAGGGAGGCCGAGGGAGCCTGGTCAGGGGAGGCAGCAGGCCATCAGGGGACAGGGATGGACAGAAGTGGGCCAGGCCCAGGACAGGAAGTTGAACCCACCCCCAGGCCTTCCTGTTCTCCTACTACGGGCGGATCCTTCAAGCTGAGGAGAACAGCACCACCGTCAGGAAACACCTGCTGACCCTCCTGGAAACATCTCATCAGTGGCCCAAGCAGAGGGAGGTGAGGACACAGCCGCACCCCATTCCACGGCTGCCTGACCCTAGTTGTACAAGCCTGGTCAGACTGAGCCTTCCTCCTTGTAATGCCCTGACCCTGACCCTGACCCTGGCCACACTCGGAGCCCTGAGCCTGGTCACACGCTGAGCCCTGACCCTGGTCACACGCTGAGCCCTGACCCTGGTCGCACGCTGAGCCCTGACCCTGGTCGCACACTGAGCCCTAAGCCCGGTCCCACTCTGAGCCCTGATCCTGGTCACACACTGAGCCCTGACCCTGGTCACACTGGGATCCCTGAGCCTGGTCACACACTGAGCCCTGACCTTGGTTACACGCTGAGCCCTGACCCTAGTCACACGCTGAGCCCTGACCCATCACAGCTTATCCTCTTCCTTTGTCATACACATATTTCCTGGACCCTCATTCCTCCCTCTAGCACAGGTCCACTCAGAGCTGGTGGGGGCATGGGCAACAGGCCTCCAGAGAGTCACCTCTTCCTCTTGCCTCCCCCACCCACCCACCAGACCCCGTAAGAGATGCCTCACGGGGTTGGGCTCCGAGTTGCGTGTCCTAAAGAGGGTGGGGTGGGAGGCTGATGCCTGTGACCTCAGACGAGTCCCCTCCCTTTCTGGGACTCAGTGTCCAATCCCCCAGGTGAGGCACCAGGCCTGGACCTGTGACCCCACATGGGTGACCCTGCCCCCCACAGGGCATCGCTCTCACTGTGGGGCTGGCCGCGGTCTGCCACCTGGACCACGTCTGGGCCGTCCTGGAGCAGTTTGGCCGGAGCAAGCCCATCAAGTGGAGCCTCCACTCCTTATCCCCAAAGGTGCTGGCTTGGGGGTCATTGGGGGCCTCAGCAAGGGGCTGGAACATCGGGACCCCTGCCCTCCAAGAAGGTCTGAGGTTGGGTGGGACTCGTGGGGCGAGTTGGAGGCATGCACTTTGGACCAGGCATCCTGGTCTGCGGTCCCATCTCTATGCCCACCTGCGGTGTGACCCCTGAGCCCCAGTGTCCCCCTCTTGAATAATAATTCCTCCCTCCCTCCTGTCGGGATTGACAAGAGCCGTGGCTGTGGTGGCTGCTGTCTGTTTATTAACGGCTCTTTGACCGTGTGCTTCATTTGAAACGTGAGACAAGGGCCAGAGGTCAACCTTGTGCCCCTGCTGGTGGGCGACACACGCACCCCGTCCTCACCACACCCAGATCACTCCCGCGGCAGAGACTGCCTGGGACTGCAGGAGCTCAGTTAGGACAGACAGGGGAGGGAGCGGTCATGGGTAACCACGGACAGCCCAGGGAGGGCCAGCCACCTCCTCAGGGTCCCTCGGCCGGCAGGTGGCAGAGCAGGGACTGGGACCCACCTCTCAATCTCAAAGGGGCCTTGTCACTGATGGGCATGAGCCACAATGGTGCTCAGGTGACATCCAGGGGTGTCCCAGATGTCCCCTCATTCTCTGGGTCTCATCTGGAGCCAAAGCGCCAAATGCCATCACTGCCTCTCTAGGTGGAGGCACGACCCTCCTCACCCAGGCCCCCAGGAGCCTGAGGTGGGTGAGGGGAGCCATGGCCCCTGGGCCCCTGGGCCCCTGGGGAGGGGCTACCACAGGCAGGGAGGGTGAGGGGCCAGTTATGGCAGAGCCAAGCACTCCTCCGTACACCCCCAGGTGACTCCACAAGGCCTGTCCCAATCCCACAGAGAAAGTTCCATTTCCCCTATTTTCCGACTGAGGTAAACTGAGGCCCGCCACCCCTCAGAACACCCTGCCTCCAGGACCCCACTAGGGCCTGGGGTACCTCCTGTCACTGCGCCCCCAGAAGAGGAGTCGGCAGGGCCCTGACGTTTCTTATCTGCCCCACCCCACCCCACCCCACCGTGGTCAGAATTCAGAGGACTTTCGGTGGAAGTGGGCCAGCAGCACCATCCTCCTTGCCTACGGCCAGATGGCGGCCAAGGCCAAGGCGCACATCCTCCCGTGGGTGGACAACATCCTGTCGCGCATGGTCTACTACTTCCAGCACAGCCCCTTGGTACGCACGGACGGTGCCCGGGCCGCCCTTCTGGAGCCCAGCCTGTCACAGCCCAGGGGCCCGCCAGAACCTGCTTCTGAGAGTTCCAGGACCTTCCAGGCCTCGGAGCCCTCCTCCCCACCTCCCGCTCCACCCTGGAATCCTAAGGGGCGGGGCCTGGCCTCCTTCCTGCCCCACCTAAGGCCGTGAGGGCTTTCGTGCTGACCCCATCCCCCACACCTCTCCCCCTAAATAAACCCTGGGTGTTCGCCTTGGGGTGTTGGAAGTCCGGGTGACTTCCCGTCACGCCTCATGACGACAGTCCCCTGACGCTGTGCTCTGCACCAGGGGCCTTCCCCCGTGCGGCTGTGAGGGTCCAGGCAGGCCCCTGAGGCCCCCGCACTCAAGACCCTCAGGCTCAAGGTTCCCACCCCTCGAGAGAAACCAGACGCTGGGCTTCTTACCTGCACCCTCTTGACATCTAAGTGTCATCAACTTACATTTTTAAACAAACCGCATGGGCTCCCCACACCTGAAAAGCCCCGTGGGTGTGGGCCCCGGCTGGAAGCCCTTTCAGCAGTGGCCCTGCCGCCATGTGTGACCATGGCTCTCACTCCCTCTGCCCCTCTGGTGCTCTCACTCCCTGCCCTCACCCACCTTGTTCCATGGCCCAACCCCGTGCCAGGACGAGACCCTGAAGCAGAGCTTCCTCACCGCCGTCCTCATGTTGGTGGAGGCCATCAGCCGTGACGAGGGCGCCCACAGCTACACGTTCTCCCAGATCTCCGAGCTCCTTGAGAGTCTGATGGTGAGCACAAGGTCCTGGGGCAGAGGAAGGGGCTTCATGGGGATGGAGGGGGTGCCCCTCCCCTGCACCAGCAGCACTCATGAGAGGCACCTCCTGGAAAAGGGGTGGGGAAGTTGGATTTCTAGAGCGTGTCCAAGCCCCTCACAGGCTTTTGCACCTGGAAGCACATCTGTGTCCCCCACTTCTCTTGGTTCTCACAGTGACCCTGAGCTGGCCAGGTGTGTCCACCTCACAGCTGGTGTGGCCGAGGCCCAGAAAGTCCAGCAGCATCCGTTCTGCTCACACCAACCCAGCTCAGAGCACCAGTTACCCACATTCTGGCCTCACACCACCCCCGGGCAGTGGAGGAAACACACAAGTGATGGACGATTATAATAGTAATAATAACAATAATAACAACAATAATGATAATGCTAATTCCTGTTTCCTGAGCCCCTGCTGTGCCTCAGACATCGTGTTTTGCACACCTTGCTTTATACGTCACACACGTGCAACAATGCCATGTTATTTATGAATCAATGAAGCTCAGAGCATCTTGGAGACTTGCCAAGGTCATGTAGCTAGTATGTGGTAACCAGTATTCAGACATGATCTTCTGATTCTAAAGTCTATGCTCCAGTTTTCCGAGTGGGGACCAGGAAACCCCCCCGAGAGGGGCCCCTGCATGGGTGAGGAGCTGGAGCATAACCCTGTGGGTCCCGGGGTGCTGAGCACTGAGGTCTTTAGGCAGGATGTGACTTGGTGTCAGAAGTGGGATGGGCCCAGGCACGGATGATGAAGTCTTCACCTGGGGATTTGCAGGTTTTGCTGGAGAAGGAGCCCCGGGACACGCTGTGCACGCCAAACCGCCAGCAGACCATCCACATCATCTCCAGCCTCTGGTAGGCTCCCCGTCCCCACACAGGGCCTTCCTCTGCATCAGACAGCAGCCTCTCAGCTCAGGCTTGGTGCCAGCAGGACAGCGAGGCAGGAGAGGTCAGAAATCAAGGCCCCACTGAGCTGGGCTGGGGGCAGGGGTGGGCAGCTCACAGAAACCAGAGTCTTTGGTTGGGGGGCCCAACCAGCCCCCAAAGTGAGTTCACGCCGCACTCAAGGTCAGAGCAGCCATTCGTGGCAGGACCTCAGCCACAGGCAGAGTGTAGAGCAGGCTCCGGCACTCAGGAGAGGAAGTGCAAAGGGGCCATGAGTCTAGACTCCAGCCTACATCCCAGGGAAGGGAGGGAGGCTAGAGTGCAGAGCGTTCAGGGATCCCAGGGCCACAGGCACAGGTCCAGATGTAGCCGTCCACCTGCAGGTGGGGCAAGGCGGTACCTGGCCTCCCTATCCTGGCCAGGACAGGGTGAGGCTGGCTAGGAAGTGGAGGCCCAGAGAGTTCAGAGCTGCCTGTTCTCAGGCTGCAGAGGCCAGTGCAGGCAGCAGCCGTGCACCCTGCAGGCCCTGCACTGCCGCGGGCAGGGTGGCAGGCGGAGCTGGGCGGGCCTTCCCCAGAGCAGGTAGACGAGGTTTAATTCCCACCTCCACCCAGGCACTCTGCCTCTCCACACCCTGTCCTCCTACTTCATTCATTCTGCAAATAACCTTTGAGCACCTAAGATGTTCCACGCACTGTTCTGAGTTCTGGGGACCCAGCTGTGAGCCAGCAGAGAATGTCCCTGCTCCCTGAGAGCTGACACTGGGGAGGGGGACAGAATGAGCAAACCACACATATCAGGGACTGATGAGGGTGATGAAGGAAAATGAGGCAGAGGGTAGAGAGAAGGGAGGCCATGTAAAGTCCTCGTGGGGTTGAGGAGTAAACGAGCCTCAGGTTGAGTCAAGGAGAATCAACTGAGTACTGACCGATGGAGTGCCTACGGGTGCCTGGCACTCTTGGGCTTCTGTGAGAAGGAGATGTTTGAACAAAGACTGGAAAGGGTAAGAGAGTGAGCCCTGGGGGTACCCCCCCAAGGGAATGGCAAGTGCAAAGGCCCTGAGGCTGGAGAACACCTGGGTACTGGAGGACCAGCAAGGGGGCCAGAGTGGCTGGAGTGGAGTGAGCAAGGAGTGAGTACAGATGAGGTCCCAGGGGTCATGGGAAGATCATGAGGGCCACTGCAGGGGCGTTGGCTCTTGGCTGAGTGAGGTGGGCCTTTGAGGGGATTACATTTGAGAGGATGTCTGGCCTCTGTGTAGAGAGAGGATGGTGCTTGCTAGCAGGGGGGAAAATGCAGGACCAGTGAGAAGCCCCTAGAACAATCCAGGAGAAAGGTAATGAGTGACGAGGGTAGCGAGTGCTGAAATTCTGGATGAATGGTGACAGGAGAGCTGTCAAGACCTGCTGGACTGGATGCAGCACTGAGAGAAGGGAAAGAATCAAGGACGTGCAGACGTCTTCACCCCGAGCTACCAGAAGGATGGCGTCACCAGCTACTGCAGTGGGGCAGGCTGTGGGCAGGTGGCCCCTGGGGCAGATCCATTTGGGGACAGGCCAAGATTGAGACGCCCCTCAGACATCACCTAGAGACACAGTCGGCAGTCAGGGACGTGAATCTGGAGTTCAGGGAGAAGCCCAGACTGCAGACACAGGCTTGGGGTTGTCAGCATATCCAGGTGGCTTTTAAGGCCGGGGGTGGGAAGAAGTAGACCAAGGCCCGGGCTGGGCGCCTGGTGCTGAGGGCCCGGGGAAGGCAGAGGGACCAGTGGAGGGGGCCAGAGCGGGGTGGAGGGTGGGGGTGGGCCAGGGAGCAGGGGAAGGAGCGTTCTGAGGAGGGGTGATCAGTTCTTCAAAGCCACCCAAAACCAGGCCTCGGACCTGCCCATCGGAGGCCACCCATGACTGTGACCAGCCAGGAGCAGGGGCTAGTGTTCAGGGTGAAAGTCTGATTGGGCACCCTTGAGAGGGGCGGAGAGGGCGAGGAGCTCACGTGCAGACCACCCTTCCAGGACAAGGGCACCAGGGGGAGGAGAGAAGTGGGGTGGAGCCTGGAGGGGAGCAGGGTCAGGACAGGGTCTATTGAGCAGGAGAAAATGCCAGCTGTGGGGATCCCTGTAGCCACACCCAGGTAAGCGCTTGGCAGCCTCAGCCCATAAGAGGCACTCAATAAACAGTAACGGTTATTATTAATTCAGGCCTTGGAGAATGAAAGTTTGGCATCATTTGCCAAAACAGAGTCATTCAAGGTCTAATGGGGGTAACCAGGGCTGGGGGAGACCACTCTGCCCAGTAAAAGGGAGTCCAGGGTGCAGGGCTTCAGGAGTCTCTGCTCCCAGCCAGGCCGGGTGAGCCCCTTACAAACCCCCTTGGAATTCGCCTGCCCAGGAGGCCCGAGTCCCTGGTCAATGCAGAAAGGCGTGAGAGGCCCTGCTCAGGGATCACAGACCCCTGTCTGTTCTGGAAGGTGGTCCCCTCCCAGTTGCCAGCCCCCACACCCCACCCTCACCGCCCTCTGTCCTCCAAACAGTAAGCTGAGGCCGCCCCCGGACCCGGAGAGGAAATCGCGGCTTCTGTCCACCTGCCTCCGTAGCGTGTTGGCCCTGCCGCCGCTGGACGTCCTGGAGAAAGACATCCACCTCTCTCTGGAGATGCCCGACGTACAGGTGCAAACCTGGCGCCCACGTCCCTCCACCAAGAGGGGCCCCTCGGGAAGGGTACCCAGCTCTGCTTGCTGCTCAGGGCTTGAGAGGGGGCGGGCTGGACGGGCAGGGCCCCTGAACCCCCACAGGCCAGGGCTGGGGGACCCTGGGCATGTTTCTTAACTGCTCAGAGCCTCCGTTTGCCCACCTGTAAAATGGGGGTGACCATCATAAAGCTGATGGTACTCAACACTCGGGGTGAAAGGAGATACCGGGTGCCCTGTGTTGGATGCAGAGGGCGCTCTGTGAACAGGAGTGTAAGTGGCTCCCTCCTCTGCCGCCCCGCCCCGCCCGGGGAGCCTGGAGGAGGGAGCTCGGGGATGCTCTCCACCCCTGGCCAGCCCCCAGCCCTCTGGGTTCTGTTAATAGAAGCCGCCCCTGCAGGGAGACATCATGACTGGCCCACGTGGGGAGTGTGACCCAGTGCCAGGCGCTGGACTGGGGACTCCTGTTTGTTCCCATCAGTGTCCCCTTCCACCCTGGCAAGTGGGGCTGGCTTCACGCCCAGTTCTCAGGTGACGAAGGTGGGCTCAGAGAGCTGAAGGGAGTTCCCCAGGGTGCCCAGGGAGTTTATGGCCAATGCCCCAGTGCTCTGCTCCTGAGGGCACTGAGAAGAGGGTGACTGGGTCGTTCCTGTGGCCCCCTCCCTCCCTGAGCGTGCCTGGCAAGCATGCAGTAAAGACTGGGGCGTGAGACTCAGTGGGTGAGACTCAGGAATCTGGACCAGCTGTATAGTTTGCTGGGACCAGTGCAAACGAGAGGCTCTTGTTTAAAACTTATTAAGAACTTCAAGATGGTGACAGCAGAGCATTAAACCGAGCTCTCCCAGAGCCCTTCTGAGCGCCAGGGCTGGTGCGGGTGGCACGCCTGTGAAGCCAGCCCTGCTGGGAATGAACTTGCCTCAGCCCCTGAGAAACCTGTGCCCTTGGGCAGGTCCCAGACTGCCCCCTGCCCAGTCTCCCCAGCTGCCAAATACGGATGGGTGGTGGGGGTCCCTTCCTGAGCCTGGTGTGGGCTCGCTGGTGTGCAGCCCGGCCTGGGGAGTCTGCAGGAGGTGGCACGACCAGCACCGAGAGGCCAGTGCGCTCAGGCCCCGCCGCAGCCTCAGCCCTCCGTCCCACCGGGGCTCCTCATCCTTGCACAGACCCTCTACACGCAGACCTTGAAGGCACTGGACCAGATGCTGCAGAGCTTCATCACGCAGAACCCCGTGGCCGACGAGCTGTACTTCCTGCTGTCGGTGAGGACCAGTGGGGGCAGTGCTGGGGAGGGCACAGGCGGGGCAGGGGAGGGACGAAGGAGGATGTCGCAGAGGAGGTAGGGCCCGAACTGGGATGGGAGTGGTCCAAGAACATGAAGGCTTAAGGACTGTCCATCTTTGGCGATCACATTGGTTTGGGACAACTCGGGGGGCGGGGGGCAGCAGGTGCAGCCTGGTGGTAAGTGGACCTTGAATGCCACACTATAGGGAGCTGGTGAGGAAGCGGGCCATGGCCCTGGCCGAGACCTGCCCTCCCTACCCCCAGAGAACTTCCCCTGCAGCAGTGTCCCCAGCCGTAAAGGGGTCTCACGAGCCCACCACCCCACTCACCCACTGCCCTTTGGGGGTCCCGCCTTGACAAGACGGAGACTAGTCAACAGGCAGGGACAGTCCAGGGGCAGGGGACAGCCGAGAGCAGGGATGCTGGCTCTGCTGGGAGGGTCGGAGGTCAGGGCCAGTGGGACTCAGCTGAATGAGGACTAAGGAGGTGGTGGGAAGAGAAGGGAGGGGCCAGGCGGGGGCAGAGGGGAGCAGCGTGACGGAGCACAGTGTGCCAGAAGGGAGGAGGCTCTGATGGCTGGAGCGGGGGAGGGCGCCCAGGTGAGTGTGCAGTTGGGGTAGGGTGAGCGCAGGTCAGCAGGGACCAGGCCACATCAGGCTTAGGGGCCTCGTGGAGCGAGGGGAGCCTCTGGGGGGGGCTCCCGACCCGGGGTGCTGAGCTGGAAGGAAATGAGAGTGTGGCTGGGAGGAAATGCCTTATGCATTTTCACTGCACAGTAGCATGTCCCTCCCCTGGGGATGTTGGCGACAAACCACAGCAGTGCCAGGAGTAGCTGTGTCTGCCACCAGTGGAAGTCACCACTGTGTCATAGCACATCAGCGGGTCACAGGATCTCCAAACACCGCTTTTCAGAATCACTGGCTAATCCTATACCACCTTAACAAAGAGGCTCAAATTTGGCTTCACACTGTTTGACGTAACTGTTTCAGTATGCCTTCCTATCCCTTTGTAATTCTGTGCATTTATGCTGTGCGCTGAAAAGCACTGTTCTGGAAGAGGTGCATGGTGTGAAACAGGTTAAAAACCAGGAGCCGCAAAGGGCTTCGAGCAGGAGAGGTGTGTGGGCTACAAAGGAAGGAAATGACTCCTCCTCTGTGGCTGGCTGCCTGGGGCAGGGGGACCGGCAAGGCTGTGCGCAAGGACAGGGAAGGCTGGACGGGGGCGTCCTGGAAGCCGAGGGGGCAGAGCCTGGGACAAGAGGGCGGGGCCTCGTTGAGGGGACGGAGCCAGAGCCTCACTTCCAGGGCAGAGGCTTGCTGAGGGGGCGGAGCCTGAGCCTGGTGGGCGGGGCCTGAGCAGAAGGTGTGGCCTGGGCTGGGGTGGGCGGAGCCTGGGCGGAGCTGGGGTCCGGGGTTGCAGCAGCTCTCCCTGTCCGCGTCCCCCGTCCTCCCCGCCCCCCGCAGCACCTGTACGTCTGGCTGGCGTCGGAGAAGACGCACGAGCGGCAGCGGGCTGCGTACATTTTCGTGGCCCTCCTCAAATTCCTGAGCCGCAACCCCGACCTGTGGCGTTCAAGGCCCCCTGGGTCCCTGCCACCAGGACCGAGTGGATCCCTGAGTGCCCTGCCGCCCGGCCAGGTAATCCCCCTTTTTACACGCAAGGAAGCAGGCCAGGGTGGAGGTTGGGGACCCCTGCTCAAGGTCCCCGAGCTGGGCTCTGAACCCAGGTGCCCTGCCTGACCCCTGACCCAGGAAGCTGGGCTGTCATCCACGCACGTTGATCCTTGGGCAGGTCCTTCTGAGCCTTGAGCCTGTTTCTCAGCCATGAAATGGGAGGAAATGAGTCCTCCTCAGAGTGATAGAGTGGGAATCAGATGGGCGGGGGCGGTGAAAGGGCTGTAAAGTGTGCAGCCCTGCCCCAGACTAGGGCTAGCAGTTACTGCGTGGGGCAGCCAGCTTCCCACCTCCCGGCCCCTCCGCCCGTCACCAGGCCCATCGTTTCATGGTTCGCAGCTGGCAGTCTGTCACTGTGGCCCTGGAGTTGAAGGAACTTGAGCACATGTTCAGGCAGGGACTGGTTCTGTGCTTCAGCCAAAATCAGCACTAATTCCTCATGGAGACTTATGGGGAGACCAGGAGATCAGTTCGTCCCCGCCTGATGCCCGGCGGTGTGCCTTTCTCGTGAAGGCGGAGAGCCAGGAGTGGTGTTGGGCAGCAGGGAGTGTTCCGCGCAGGGAAAGCTCACTGCACAGGCTCCTCCAGCATTCCTGGGGTGAGGAGGACCCCTCTAGAGGGGCTCAGAGTGCCTTCAATGTACTCAAAATCAATTTCCACACCACAGGACGGGGCCTAGGGTGAGGCAAGTCAGACACTCGCCTCAGGGGTGACATGGATGGGGGCAGCAAAACACGCCACAATCATGAGTATTTTAGTGTGAGGCTTTAAACAATCAGCTCAGAACACTACGGCCTGTGCGCTGGCTGCCTGTGGTTGTAACCAAGTTTTGTTGGAACCAGGGTCAGTATCAGGGTGAGGAGAGAAAGGCGAAGTCATGGAAATGCAAGGTCGGATCCTGTCTTATTTACAAGTTTGACACTTTGCTCATCGTGGATTTTTGCATTCATTTTCATTTTTCTAAATATTACATTAAACTATTATTTCTCTTGATTTCTGAGCTCTTTGGCCACCTCTTCAATTTTGCGCAAACCGAAGTCCTGGCACGCAATTTGAGGGGTCCATTCTGACACTGACCGTGCTGGGCTAAGTGCACAGCAGGGTGGGGACCCCCGTGGTAGGTTCTGTTGTCAGTGGGTCCCCTGCACTCTCACCACAGCCAAAAGAGGACTTCACACGGATGGGGCAGCTGGTGGGCATGCTGGGGATTCTGTGCCAGGACCCAGACAGGGCCACGCAGAGTTCCAGCCTGGAAGGGCTGGGCCACCTCTACTGGCTCCTGATGCGCCAGAGAGGTGAGCCCCCTGGGCCACCATGGTGGACCCACTCCCACCCCAGCCATGGCCTCAGCCTAACCTGTGCCAGCACTCCTGAATCCACCTCCCCCAAATCTGCCCCCAAACCCACCTCTCACCTCAACCATAGCCCTGTAATGGCCTCACCTGACCCGCACACCCAAACTGGGGCACAGGTCTGATTCTGATTGCAATGAGCCCACCCTAACTCCTGCCTGCCTAGACCCCAAGTCCACCTTTTCCCTGCCCTCACCCCTGCCCAATCCCACCCCCGCCCACCCCTGGCAAGCAGAAGAGACTTCGCAGGTGGAAATGCAGGCCCCCGAGCAGCCTGCCCAGCCCAGTGCAGATGGAGCCCCCGTCTGCAGCAGTGGGGACCAGAAGGCCGCTCCTCCCAGCCCCCGGCGGATGGTGACCCCGAAGGACCACATCTCCGAGCTCGACAGCTCCCAAGTCATCAAGGTCAAAGGCTTAGAGTCGTGGGCAGGGCCGGGTGGGCGGGCATGGCCATGCTCTGCTCCCACCTGCACTGCCACCGCCCCTTCTGACAGGGCTCCAGCTGTTGGTGCGGGCTGGCTGGACTCAGGGGGTCAGTGCCTGGGCCGGGGTGTGAATATTAAAACCGAGGCCAGGATCTTGCCTGCATCTTTGGTGGTTAACTGCGAGCAATTGGAGAAGCCCCCCGCCCCTGGTCTGGGACAGGGGAGCTGAGGGAGGGGAAATTGGAGGGAGGGGGCTGGGGACAGATTCTGGGATCAGCAGCCCAGGCTTGAGTCCCGGCTCTGTCTCTCATGGCTGTGCAACCTTGGACAAGCCCCTTCTCCTCTCTGAGCCTCAGTCTTCCTCTGTAAAATGGGCAGAGTGGTGCCAATGAAGTCCTGGCTGCTGTGAGCCCCCAATAAATGGGGGCTCAGGGCCGTTCCAATAGCAGGTGTTCTCTGAGGCACCATGCGAGCTCCTTCCCTTTGAGTCTGGTTTTTGCAGGATGACCACTCTGCAGAAATATTCCCGCCTTCCTCATTTTCCCAGGGGCCTCTTTTAATCCTCTGAAAGCCAAACCCTCCTCCTTTGAAGGCATATCATGTCTCCCCTCTTGCGCTGTCATCTGGTCTACCTTGGCCAGATCCTCCCTGGTCAATGGCTTGGGGAATCTGGTAGTTCCCCAAGGTCCCTCTCGTCACCCCAGTGAAATCTCGTATCTTTGTGACAGTCCCTATCTGATGTTAATTGTGTGGTCCCCTGAAGACGAGCAAGGCTGAGGCGCAGGGTGTGGACTGGACGCTGGTGTTGGCTGCACAGGCCATGTTCCATGGAGCCTCATGTTCTGAGTGGCCAGTTCATGATGTCTCCAACATAGTGGCTTCGGCGTGGTGTCTTGCCCATTCTTGGTATTGAGCCCGTGGCTAATGAAGACCCCTGCTCTTGCTGTGCTTGTCAGTCTCTCGTTAGACCTTTAGCACTCCAGGCCAGAAGCGGGATCTTGCCAGGGCCCAGCACAGGGCCTGACGGCAGAGCCTGCCTTTAGTAAGCACCATTGAGTTGAAACAAATTGAACCAAATGATGACGTGGCAGCACATGACTCGTAAGTGCCCTGCTGGGTTTTGAACCCGGTCCTGGCTGACTCCAGATCTGTGCTCTCTGCAGCTGCAGCGAGCTGTCCGTGCTGAGGTTGATCAGAAGTTTAGTACAGAAAATCTAACACCCTAGGGCCAACACATCAATTGTCTGGTCCCAGATGGGAAAACTTGGCTTGGCTTCAGTTTATGCCAAAGAACTTGAGCTAGGGGCAGAGGCAAGGCAGGAAGGGAGGGCTCCGCTGGCCATCAGCTCAGTGGGGGCCAATGGTGAAGGGGCCCCAGAGCACTCAGGCCCTCAGGTGGACTAGGAGCATAGTGTCTAGGAGCTGGGAAGGGCAGTCTGCCCTAACCTGCGCTGACCCTGCACACAGGGAGTGGGCATTCGGCTCCGGCTCTCTGTGGACAAGAGACAGTGACAGACAGGAGCATAGAGAGAGGAGAGGATAGAATGGTCTGCTAATCAAGGGATGGTAGATCTGGGAAGGTTTGAGATGGAGAACAGACCTGGGTTCTGGTCCCAAGTCTGTCCTTGATTCCCCATGTGGTCTTGGATACACTACACCTTCATCGCCACCACCATCACCACCATCACCACCACCACCATCACTACCACCATCTCCACCACCATCACCATCACCACAATCACAATCATCACCACCATCACCATCACCATCATCACTATCACCATCATCGCCACCACCATCATCATCACCACCACCACTACAATCATCATCACCACCGCCATCACCACCATCACTACCATCACCACCACCACCATCACCATCACCACCATCACCATCACCGTCATCATCACCATCACCACCATCACCACCATCACCATCACCACCATTACCATCACCATCAGCATCATCACCATCACCACCACCACCACCACCATCTCTACCATCTCTGCCACCTCCTTTTCACATTTATTCATGCCCTGGGTTAAAGTAAGACATCTCGTAAGTATTTACCAATCCTGAGATTGTAGTATTCTGGGATTCTGAGAATCTAACCACCATTCCAAGTTGAATTTCTTCACGAATATTCTAAATACTAGAACTTGAACCAAAATTTAACATTTAGAAAACAATTTTAAATTTAATCTTCTAACAAATGTTCTAGCCACATTAACAATAGCCAAATATTCTTCTTAAAAAGTTGTGATAAACTACAAATAGTTCATTAAAATTATTTTAACATTCTAACAAACAACTAATAACCTACCATTCTCACAAACATTTTACCAGAATTTTAGAATAATAGGATTCTAATAAATATTCTAACATCTGTTATTCAACACTTATTTTTATATGTAATATACAAACATCCTAATAGACTTTCAGACATTTCAACAAATACCCTAACGTGCAAAGAAACGTTTTACCATCCTCAACCTCCTTGCAAACATTATAATATTCTCTCAGGCTTCCCAACTTTCAGTCCATCATCAGCATTCTATCTTCCTCTGATTATCAGATGTTCCACGTCAGGGCCTTCCGATAGAACTTTCTGGAAGGATGGAAGTGTCTATGTCTGCACTATTCAAGGTAGCCACTGGCCATGTGTGGCTATTGAGCACTTGAAATGTGACTAGTGCAACTGAGGAACTGAATTTAATTTTTACTTAAATAAATTAAAGTTTCATTAGTTATATGTGGCTGGTGGCTACCATATTGAGCAACGATGCTTTAAGTCTTTCTGGAAGGTTCTGCCTGGGCAGCCCCAAGCTGGCCCAGCACTCCCTCTCAGAGACATGGTCTGAGGCTGTGGAACAGGGATCCCACCCACCACCTTGCATTTCTGCTAGAGCCTCTTCATTACCCCAACGCTCATGGTCTGGTGTTGGAGGTGACACCCACCTCCCTGGACCATTAGAGCTGCTCCTGGGAGAATGTGGTCTGAGAGCAGAGTCAGGCTCCCAGGGAGGCCCTGCCATGGGACAGGAGCCCTGGGTTCCAGACCCAGCCTGGCCCCGCCCAGCCCCACCCTACAGCGTGGTGAGGGCCTGGGGGTTGGTCCAGGTAACCTTGAAGATCCGTGGAAGCTCTGAAGTTCAGTTGATCTTGATTAAAATGCTGGGGGCTGGCCTGGGGAGCACCCAGCTGGGCTGATGCTAGCAGACGAGAAAGCCTGTGAGGTGAAGACGGGCAGAGAGGGGAAGAGAGGAGGCTGGCCAGGTCACATGGGTCCTGGGACACACCCTGAGTGTGGAAGGGAGCCGTGATTCTGCCCTACAATGGGCATCGTGCCCTCCCTTCCTGCCCCCTGGGCTGTGGTTGACTCAGAGATCTGTGCAGGCGATCAAACTGCAAAATGGGGTACATGTGTTGGGGGAGCCAGAGGAGTGGGGCTCAGGAGTCTGGAAGTGCTCAGAGCCTGGGGGAGCTGGAGCAAAGGAGAGAGGGTAAGAGCAGAGGCAGGAGGTGGGCGCCTGGGCACAGGTGACCTGTGGTGACAGCTGCCCTCCACTCCCCCTGCTACAGAAGATCATGAAGTATCTCACGGTGGCAGAGCTGACTGACCTCATCTGGACGGCCATCGATGGCCTGGGCTCCACCAACCCCTCCTGCGTGCAGGCGGCCGCTGACATGCTGCTGGTCGCCATCCAGGAGCATGGGGCCAAGCTGGAGACCGTAAGGGCACTGGGGACCCCACTGAGGGCTGGCCAGGAGGGGGCAGGGGGCGGAGGGACACCCCAGCAGTCAGCACCCAGGGACTAGGGCCTTCCGGCCAAGGTAGTGTCCCTGAGCTTGGGCCTGATGGGGGAGACAGATCCCACCCTGCTAAGTCCCGCTGAATGAATGAATGAATGAATGAATGAGGGGATGGCTCAAGCAGGTGTCCTGGGGCGCTGGGTGGTGTTTGCAGGGTCAAGGGGCAGGCGTGCATTGATTGAGCAGCTGCTGCATGCCCTCATGTGGGAATGGAGGAGGGGAAGACACGGCCTGGCCCTCCGGGAGCTCTCAGTCTGACGGAGGGGACAGGCAAGGCACAGAGAAGGATGGACAGCATAGTGAACGGAAAGGCAAAGGGGTGCACCCCGGGGGTGGGGGGCCCCCGAGAGAGGAGAACGAGTGCCAGGTCCTGCAGGCCTGGAAGCCTTGGGTGGGCAATGCTGGAGCTGGGGTTCATGGATGACAGTGGAGGGAGGAGGGTTTCCGGGCACACGGAAAGTGGGGTGTTAGGAGATGGCGAGGCGGGTGTGTCTGAACCTTCCAATGACTGGGCACCGTTTGGACAGAGTTGGAAGACCCAAATGCCAACCCAAATGCAAATGCAAAAACCCAAAACCCAATGCAAAAAGTAGTGGTACCTGTCTCTCTCAGACTGGGACTCCCTTTCTAACCAGGCATCCAGGACAGGGAAGTGCCTCCCCCCTCAGACTTCCCTGGGCAGGGCTGTGCCTCCCCCCTCGGGAGAGGACCATATCTGAAGGGGCTCCAAGCTCACCGGGGCAGGACCCTGCTCCCCCTTTAGGCTCACCAGGGCAGGGCCTGGCCTCCCCCGTCAGACTAGCCCTCTCCCCCATACTCTGTCTCCCTGCACAGGTTGCCAGCCTGAGCCGGGCCATCCACCTGCAGCTCTACTCTATCCGCATTTCCCAAGCCAAGGAAAATGCCCTGCGCGCCATCACCCTGCTGGCCCAGAACCACACTCCCGAGCTGGTGGCTGCTTTCCTGGACTTCTCCATCCCCCTGGACAGGTGCCCAGCCCACCTTCCCTCACTGCCCCACTGCCCACCCTCCCCCCTCCCCCAGGCAGGGGGCCCTCCTGCCTGCCCCCTCACAGCCCACAGGGAGACCCCCCACGGGGCTGGGGGCAGGGAGAAAGCCCACATACTTGTTCATTTATGGTGCACCTCCTGGGGCCGGCTCTGGGGAGGCACGCTCACCGTTCATTCTATCGTGTTCCACATAAAACACCCCTGCCCCAGGCTCAACCACCCATCACCTGATGGGGGGGTGGGGGCAGGACCCCAGCCAACACCAAAGCCTCGCCATCCTTCCTGCTTCTCGACTCCCCTTTCTGCACCCCCAGCGGCCACCACAGCCATCTCTAGGGGGGCTGGCTTTCTCCCACAGCCCCCAGACCCCTGAGCATTTAGGTGGTCCTTTTCCTCCCTAAAATCCCAGCTCTGAGTCCCAGGTCTTCAGTCTGCGTCACCTGCTATCCATCCACCTCGTGCCTGCCCTGGGTCACCCCTGGGACCCTGAGGATGTAGATGCTGGTCACAAGCACCCTGTGGCTCACTCACCCTGTCTCGATCTTGGGGATTCACTATCTTCCCCTCACCCTGACTTCTCAGTGCCTGGATGTCCTCTCTCCCAGCTATCCCGTCCTCCGTCCTCCCTCAGCCCTCCTCTCCCAGTGTCCTCCCCTCTGCTTGGTCATATCCAGTTCCATGCGTCTCTCCCCCACCTCCGACCACCTCCCACCGTTACAGCTCGCTCTCTCTGATGCCCCAAGGAGCCTCTGCTCTCCAGGACCTCCAGGTTCACTGCCCTGCCCACCTTCTCACTGTCCCTCACCTCTCCTCATCTCCCTTCTTACCAGGGTAGATTCCATCTCCCAGTGTTACAGTCACTCCCTAAACACACCTCAAGTCCCTTGTCCCCTCTGTCACACTTAGCTGGCAAAACCCAACTGTGGTTAAACCTGGCTCCACCCACTTCACATCTGCACCTGTGCAGCCAAAGGCAGGAAAAAGCGCACCACCACGCGCCTCCAGTGGGCCCTCAGCTGCACTTCCCCACCCCCTCCCCTCCGCCCCCAGCACCTCCGCCCACCCCTCACGCTCAGCTGCCCACCTAGCTTCCATTCCACTGAAAAGTCAGAAGCCACCAGGAGGGGTTCCCACAAGCTGCCAGCACCCAAGGCCTGTTTCCAGAAAGATTTCTGATTTCCATTTGGAAGGGCCTTTTTTGTTGTTGTTAGTCATTTCTAGTTTTATTGCATTGTGATCAAAGAATGTTGTCTGTAACATTTGTGCTTTATGGGATTTACTGCTCTTTCCAACAATTTTTGTGAATGTTCTACGGACACTTGAGAAGAAGGTGTATTTTCTGTCATCAGTGGTAGGGCTTGATATATATGCACAAGATTTACCTGACTGATCGTGCTGTTGAGGTCTGCACATCCTTACTTAATCTGTGTCCATTTCATCTGTCTTGTGCTGAGACGGGTGTGTTCAAGTCTCCTCCTATTAATGGGTTTCTGTCTATGTATCCTTCCATCTCCTCTAGTTTTTACTTCAGAAAGGTGGTTGCCATGTTATCTGGTGCATTCATATTCATAAGGGTCATATCTTCTTTATGAACTGTGACTTTTCCCCTTAAAAAGTGTCCTGCCTTGTCACGTTTAGTGCTCTGAGGGCCCGAATTCCACGTTGTCTGTTGTTGGGATCACTGCCTCTGCTTTCTTATTCTTTCCCATTTTCCCAGTATGCATTCATCATTCCTTTTATTTTAACTTTTTGGAATCCATTGTTTTAGGTGTCATCTTATTTACAGCATACAGTTTGGTCTTGATTTGTGATCCAAACTGAAAATCTTTTTCTTTTAATAAGTGAGTTAAGTCCATTCACATTAATTGATATGACTGATATTTTGAGTCTCGGCTCTGTTATAATATTTTGTAATTGTGTGTATTTTGTTATATTTGCTATGTTTCTTTTTCTATGAGATGTGTAGTCTTTGATCTTTAGGTTTTTTTTTTAATTTGGGAAGGGTTGTATTTTTGTTCTAGTTGTTACCTTTGTACTCCTCACCTATTTTAATGGCCTGAGTCCCTTGTTTCCTTATTTAACCTTTTAATATCTGGTTTATCCTTTTTTTTTTTTTTTTCGGTGAGGAAGATTCACCCTGAGCTAACATCTGTTACCAATATTCCTCTTTTTTTTGCTTGAGGAAGATTATCCCTGAGTTAACATCTTCCTCTATTTTGTATGTGCGTTGCTGCCACCACGTGGATGACAAGTGGTGTAGGTCCATGCCCGGGATCTGAACCCACAAACCCCAGGCCACCAAAGCAGAGTGCACTGAACTTAACCACTGCGCCATGGGGCTGGCCCCAAGGTTTATCCATTTTTATTGATGTCCTTTAACTCCCACCCCTTGCGCATATAATCATCAGTGAGATTATTCTATCTTCTTCTTTCTGTCTCCCTTCTCCTATGTTTTCAGTTGCACATTTCTACTTTGTGCAAGTTTCCACTCTAGTGGTCCCCCCTCACTCCACATTTGTTTTCAGTGTGTACACACACTCACCATCACTCCCTTTGCCAGAATTTTCTAGTCATCTCTTAGCTTGATGAAGCTCATCCTCTGATAGATTTCTCAACAAAGGTTCATGGCTTCAGAACCCCTAGGTACCTTTATGTTGAAACTTGTTTACTTAGAGGACAGCTTGGCTGGATATAAAATTCTTGGTTCATACTTTCGTTTATTAAGTATTTTTTAAATGCTGCCCAGTTGTTACCTCACTTTGTTTTTGAAAAGTCTGATGACAATAATTTTTTTTTTTTTTTTTGCCTTTGTGAGTTATTTGATCTTTTTGCCTGGAGACCTTGGAGATTTTTTCTTTATCTTTGAAATTTAACAGTTTTACTAAGAAATGTCTCAGAATTGATTATTCTGTGTTAATCTTCCTAGGTACATGGTGGGTCCTTTGAATAAGTAGATTTGGGTCTGTTGTTGTTGTTTCTGGAAAGTTCTCTTGGTTATAGTTTTAAATATTAGTTCTGTTCCATTGTGTTTTTCTTCTTCACAGACTCCGTTAATTCACATGCTGTCCTCCGTATCCACTGCTTTCTCTCTAATCCTTCTTACTTCCTTCTTAAATTTACTTTCATTTTCTTGATGGTTTTTCTTCTTTTCCTCAATGTCCCCTACCAGATTTTCATTTGAGTCTTATCTCTTTGGGGCACCTTGTACTTTTTTTCACTTCTGAGCTAATTTTGTCATTTTTTTTCCATCTCTTCCTTGAATTCAGTCAACTCTCTTTTCATTTCTTGTTGAGGCTTTTTTCTTTTTGTCCTTTTGAATTTATAATTCAAGGTGGCTTTCATATCTTTAAATGCTTGCTTGAGTATATTTAACTGCATTTGGAGCGTTGTCTTACAGTTTTTTCTGCATCACGATTGTTTTTCAGAGGAGGAGTTTCCTCATTTGACGTGTTGATTTTTGTTCTCTGATTTCTTTGCAATAACTCTATGTGTCTGTTAATTTTGTACCTGTTCCTATGAAACACTATTGAAGTGATTTATAGGATTTCAAGTTCAATGGCACCCTCTTCTGCCAGGACAGGAAAGCCCAGATAACGTAGCGGATTTTTTCGTTTGGGTAGTAGACGAAAGGGTCAAGTATCCTCCAGTTTTGGGGTCTCTTTTCTCTTGCAGGACCCTAAATTTCTCCCTTTCGCATCTTTCCCTCTCACCGCTCAGTTTCCAAAGGGTGCGTCTTTCTTTTGCCCTCTTCCTCTCCCCACAGCTGCCCTTCAGACTGGGCATACTTTTCAGTCCCTCTCCTGTGCTCAGTGCCCTGGTCTACTTGGACTCTTTTTTTTTCCCCTTTTTCCAAATTTTCAGACTTAGGATGGACTTTGTCTTCCTGAAGGTGATGTGGATCAGCTTTGAGCCCCGTAGCTGGCTGCTGTCTCCTCTCTTCTCCACAGTTTCTGTCCTTCTGCCTTTTCTGCCACGAAGCCTCTGGGGGAGCAGGGGTGGGTGGGATGTAAGAGATTGCAGGCTGGGACTGGCATTCTTCTGTTTTGCTTACAGTAATTTTGAAGTTTGAGTATTCTCTGGGGTCCTGTTTTTGTGTGGTTTTACTTTTCTCTTCTTCTTGCTCTGTGTTGTTTTCAGGGAACTTTTGAGAGATGGGACCAGGGCAGCCACCATTGTCTTCAGCTGCCCAGAAGTCTGTAGTTCAGTTTTATCTGTTTTGGAATTTATGTCTTGTTTCCTCAGTTCTAAGAAGCACATTTTTCTCATGTAACATGTCTGAAATGGGAGTGCATTATACATGGATGGTGCTTACACCTGGGTTTAGGTGGGCTTCTCAGTCACATGGGGACACTGTCAGCCTGAGGACACTTCAGATTTAAAGTCTCCGCTTAAGGATGTTTTGGCCACACAGGTGGTGTGAATTCAGACCCCAGACAGGTTTTGTGGTTCAAATTCTCAGGAGAACCCCGCTCCTTGCACCCAGGGCTGATTGAGGCACACAGGTCTCCCCGCTGTTTCCTTCTGCAGGGCAGGTGTTATGTTGTTTTATCACATTTACACTGAACATGCCGCCCTTGGGGGCCCAGCTCTAGGATGGGATCTCCTACTGGACTCCTGTTGTGCTCATTTTTCTTCTGTAGAAGTACATGAAGGAATAGTGGTGTGTCCTAACCGTAGACACAGAACTGTGCAATATGTACTCTTCCAATATCCTTTTGTTATCTGGCTTTTTTCCCTCAATCGTATGTGTTTAAGATTCATCCTAATATATTACATATGGTTGGAGTTGGTTCATTACTGTTGCTGTGTCATGTCCCAGCGTATGGATGCCAGTTATGCTTTTTACTACAGATGGACATTTGGGGGGTTTCCTCTTTGGTGCGATGATGAACGGTGCTGCTGTGAACGGCTTGTGTGCGCCCCGATGCACAGACGCACCCAGGCTCCACACTGCATCCAGGACAGACACGGCTGAAGTGTAAAGCTCTGCATAGATCCCAGTTCAATATACGATGCAAAGTGTTTTCCAAAATGCTCATACCCCTCACACTCCACCAGTAGGCTTTGTTTGTTTTTTCCTGTTCCTCCACCTCTTCTCCAGCGTTTCGCATCAACTTTTTAGCCAATCATCAAAAATTTTAGCCCATCTGGTATGTTTATCATATTGTGGTATTAATTTGCACTTTCCTGATTAAATCCTGGGGCTGAACATCTTTTCATGTGCTCTTTGGCCATTTGGGTGTCTTGGCGATACGCTGTTTGAGTATCCGACACATTTTTCTATTGGGTTGTCTGTCTTTTTCTCATCAATTTCTAGGCGTTCTTTATGGAATCCGCATACAAGCCCTCTGCTGATTATTATGTTACAAATACCTGTTTCTGCCTGCAGCTTGCCTTTTCTCTCCTTTAGTGTCTTTGACGAAAAGGAGTTCTGAGGTTAATCCCTCTCAGACGCTGTCTTATGAAAGTTCAAGCGTTTGCCTTTGGCCTTCAGGCCTCCAGCCCCCCTCCCTCAACCAGAAGTGATTTTCACGAGACGTGAGATCGGGCCCCAGTTTCACCTAACCATCCCAGCATCCTTGACTGAAAACCCCACCCCGTTCCTGCAGCCCGGACGCCCCCTTGCTCACGGTCCAGTGCCGTGTGCTGGGGCCCATCTCTGCTCGGCAGTCTCTGCTTGTCTGTCCCTGTGCCAGCGCCCAAGGTTCTAAGTCCCGTAACTTTGTCATAATTCTCCCGGTACAGAAAGTGCCCCCACTCCTTGCTCAAGACTGTCTTGGCTGTTCGTGGCCCTTTGCATTTCTACACAACTTTCAGAATCAGTTTACCACATTTTCTTGTTTTCTCTTTTCTCTCTTTCATCCTCCCCTACTACTTTTATTGGACTGGCCCTCAGCTGCCCCAGACTGGACTAGAGGCCATCCCTGGTGTGCCACACATCCATCGTTGCTCTGTGCACGGCCTGCTTTAATTTCTTACTTAGAGCAGTGGTTCTTGTAGTGATCCAGTACGCACCTGGGAAGCCATCATCTGTGCAAAAGCTAGGATCGGGTTGTGACCTACATCTAAGGACCCATCTCCCCCAGCCCCCATCTCCCCCAGGCCCCGTCATCTCCCCCAGCCCCCATCTCCCCCAGGCCCCGTCATCTCCCTCAGCCCCCATCTCCCCATCTCCCCAGCCCCCATCTCCCCCAGGCCCCGTCATCTCCCTCAGCCCCCATCTCCCCAGGCCCCGTCATCTCCCCCAGCCCCCATCTCCCCAGGCCCCGTCATCTCCCTCAGCCCCCATCTCCCCATCTCCCCCAGCCCCCATCTCCCCAGGCCCCGTCATCTCCCTCAGCCCCATCTCCCACATCTCCCCAGCCCCCATCTCCCCAGCCCCCATCTCCCTAGGCCCCGTCATCTCCCTCAGCCCCCATCTCCCCATCTCCCCAGCCCCATCTCCCCAGCCCCCATCTCCCCAGCCCCCATCTCCCCAGGCCCCTGTCATCTCCCTCAGCCCCGTCATCTCCCTCAGCCCCCATCTCCCCAGCCCCCATCTCCCCAGCTCCCACCTCCCCAGGCCCCGTCATCTCCCTCAGCCCCCATCTCCCCCATCTCCCCAGCCCCCATCTCCCCAGCCCCCATCTCCCCAGCCCCCATCTCCCCAGGCCCCGTCATCTCCCTCAGCCCCCATCATCTCCCCCAGCCTCCACCACCACCCTGGTCAGGACATCACAGCTCTCACTGAGGGTCCCTGGCCCATTTCTGTCACTGCCCTCCCAGCAGCCAGAGTAGCCTTAACAATGAGTCAGACCATATTACTCCTCTACTCCAACCCTTCTGGTGCCCCATCACATCCAAAGTCAAATCCAGAACCTTCACAGTGGCCAACAGGGTCGTGACGTGGCCCCACGGTCTCACTGTCCTCCTGTCCTTGCCCCCTCCCTCCGCCCGACCACGCTGGCCCTTCTTGCTGTCCCTTGGACTCATCAAGAATGCAGCTGTCTCAGAGCCGGAAGGTTCTCCCCACCCCAGGGCTGTGTGCTCCCCCCTTACACCTCAGGTCTCTGCTCGTGCCCCTTCTGAGCGAAGGGACCCAGCTGCCCTACTAAGAATTGACAACACCCTAGCTGTGCCCTCCCGCTGTCCCCCCCCCCCGACTTTTTACATGTAGCATCTGACATGCCCTTGTTTGCTGCCCGGGTCAGACCACAGGGGCTCACTCCCACGCAGTCAGGGACCTTCACCGGTTCTGTCACTGCAGGTCCCCTGGGACTTTGCCTGCACATGACAGTGCTCAGCACACACGTGCCGACTGAGTGACAGATGACCACAGGGGGTAAAATAGAAACCCTGGCCCTTTGGGCACCCTTGCTCCTGGAGACTCGTCTCACGTAAGCCTCTCCAGGCAGGCTTTGCCCCAGAGAGGTGAAGTGACTTGCCCAAGGTCACACAGTCAGCAGGGGGCAGAGCAGGGACTTGAGCCCAGGCCCTTCTGACTCCAAAGGCCTTACTCTTTCCAGGGGGGGCAGTGGCCACACTTTGGAATCTCCCAGAGTCCTCTGAGCTGTTGTGGCCCCCAGCCCCGGGGCAGATGGGACTGTGCTGGCTTCCCCAGGGCTCAAGGGCAGCCCCCCTTGGGTCTGTCTTAAAGCCAGGGGTGGGCTCATCCAGGCCCCCCACTATGGCTCTCCCAGCCCCCACCCCATTACTCCAGAGCCCCTCCTGTACTTCTAGCCCCTCCCACCCAGCACGCAGGCCCGAAGACCACCTACTGCAGAAAACAGGGCCATCATGGTCACCGACATCTTGGGAGCCCTGACACCCCCTGCCTCCCCCAGGTTTCACAGGGCCACGTCCTTGGACCAGGCAGAAAGGCCATAGGACCGGGCGGGCCTGGCCTCCCGTCCCAGCTCCCCAGCTCCCCGGCTAGAAGGCAGGGCCCTGGTCAGGGCACATCCTCTCCCTCCGCAGTCCTCAGTGTCCCCATCTGCAAAATGGGCACGAGGACACTGCACAGCTCTGCACATACCAGTGATGGCCCCTAACTTGACCCAGGTTGGGCCCGGGGAAGCTGGACCCCAGTAAACCCAGGCCTAGGAGGAAGCAGCCAGGCTTCCTCCTAGGAAAGTCAGGAAGTGACTTTATGGTGAGCCCTAAGGGCTGAGTGGGAGTAGGCCAGGTGAGGAGGAAGGCTCCAAGCACAGGGAATAATAGCACACGTGAGGGCCCAGAGGCAGGAGAGGAGGGAAGGCAGGCAGGGCTGGAGGTCAGAGGGCAGGGGTCAGAGGGTGACAGCTCTGAGCACCAGCTGGACTTGTCCTGCCAGTACTTGGGAGCCATTGAGGGTGACAGACAGTCAGAGTCTACAGCTGGGGTGGGAGGGGCCTGGAGGGGAGACCCAGAAAATGGGGAGATCCAGGAGCACAGATCAGGGCAGCTGGCGCCATCTCTGCCACGTGTCCCCCAGGCCACACTCTCCTCTGTCCAGCCCCCACCCTGAGAGCTCCTTCCACCCCTCGGCCTTCCGCCCTGCTAGGATCCAGCTTAGGACCCAGCCTGGCCTCCGCTCTAGGCACCTGAGGCCCTGGTCGTGGTGGTCCAGGCATGGCTGAGCCCGCAGGCCGGAGGTTCAGTGCTGCCCTCCCGGCCCCTCTCTGCCCACAGCCTCGCCTTGCAGCTGTGGAGGGCCCTGGGGGCCGAGCTGCCCGTGAGCCGCCTGGTGCTGGCCTTGCTAATGGCCTGGCTGCGGGAACGGCCCCTGCCCACCGGGGCCAGTGACGGCAGCTCCCAGCCCCAGGAGAAGAGCTACCTGCGCTCGCTGGCCGTGAGTCTCTGCACCACCCACTTCGACCCCGTCCCAGCTGCCACCAGGCCGGGGCTGACGTCATGTGTGCATTCAGTCAGATGTCGGGGCATCTGGGGCCCCCACTGTGTGCCAGCCCCTGGGGAGGGGGAGCCCCATATCCAGGAAGCCCAGCCCAGCCTGGAGGAGGGGGCCTCCGAGCCACCTGGGGTGGGGGGCTGACAGCACAGGCCCGGGGCCCAAGCCCAGCTCCCCACTTCCTGCTTGAGCAGCCCGTCTCCCCTCGGTGAAGTGTGACAGTCACAGTCCTGAGGGCCAGTGAGGGCACTCAGTCGCATGGTGTGTACCCAGGACTCAGGACTCGCTGCGTGGTTGGCTCCCAGCACAGGGGCTTTGCAGGCGGGGTTCAGGCAGGGAGGAAGGGGGTGAGGCCCCACACGCATCCTTCAGTTCTGGGGGCTGTAGATTCTGGGGGAATCTTACAGGCTGCCTCCTGCAGCCCCCACCCTCCTGTAGGAATTCATCCCCCACCCCTCAGCTTTCCCCACAAGCCCAGGCCCTGCTTGCACCGCCCCAGGAGCAGGAAGCTCACTTCCTAACACAGCTAACCCTGTCCTCCTTGGCTGGGCTCTGATGGGGGCGCAGCTGGGCCCGACCCTGGTTTTGTCCAGGCTGAGGTCACCTCCCACCTAAAAGCCCCCTGAGCAGCGGTCCGGAGCACGCAGCCTCCCCTCCCCACCCAGAGCCCCCTAGACAAGCTGCTGCCTGCAGCAGAGCTGTGACGGCTGAACGTGGTGGCAGAAGGGATGTCCCACCCTCTCTTCTGGCCTGGCCCTCCGTCGGCCCTTCTCCTCGATGTCCCCCAGCCCCAGGCTGATGCCGGCCTTCTTGTTGGAGACCGCACAGCAGCATGGGGTCAGCAGGGTGGCCTTCCCTGCACCGCACCGTGCCCCCAGCCCCTGCCCTCCCCTTGTCATCACAGATCAGTGCTGGCCACCCCACCCCCCTAGAACATGCTGGACCAAATGCCCCTTGAGGCACAGGAGGCCCCAGGGCTGCTGCCTGGTAGCTCTGCCTTCCAGGGCCATTGTTCTCCCAACATTCATTCGTCAGGCACCTGCCGTGTGCCAGGCTCTGTGCTGAGGATGCTGCGGGGAGCACAGACCCGCACGGCTGGCCATCAGGGCTACAGAGCAGACGGGCCAGACATGAGGCAGATGGTCGCCTGCTCAGCAGTGACTGAGCGCAAGGGCTCCAGAGAGACAGCAGAGCGGGAACAAGCGGGGTCGGGGACGCGTCCCTGGGGCATGGAGGGGTGGGGGGCACCCGCCTGGCCTGCGAGCAGCAGGGAGAGGGAGACAGGTGGAGGGTCCAGAGAGAGAGGGCACGGGGGGAGGGCCAGGGCCCCGCAGGAGGGACATACCGGAGAGTCTTGGTCCCGGAGGGTGTGAGCGGGCGGGGAGAGGCGCGGTTGGACGTGGGTTTTGTCGGAGGGTGGATCAGAAGGCCGGGCCCCCAGGCCCCAGGCCGGAGCTTCAGCGGCCCCTGCTGCCCCCCAGGCCATGAACACGCTGCACAAGCTGCAGCTTGCCCGGGAGTTCAGGAGGGCCGTGCAGGAGGCCTACCCCGCGCTCCTGCTGGCCCTGCTCACCCAGATGCACTACGTCCTGGAGCTGCAGCTGCCGGCGGGGCCCCCGCCCGGCCAGGAGGCCCAGGAGGCCCAGGAGGCCCAGGAGGCCCAGGAGGTGGCGGCGCCCAGCCCCCAGAGGTAAGACCAGGCCCACAGGAACCGGGGGCAGAGCCGCCCTGGCTCTGGGGCTTCCTGGGGCTGAGTGAGGAGGTGCCGCCACCTGCAGCTTAAAGCGATAGTTGCTTCTCTCAAAGGTCCAGAGGCGGCAAGTCTGAGATCAAGGTGTCAGCAGGGCTGTGCTCCCTCCGAACCCTGTACGGAGTGGTCCTTCCTGCCTCCTCCAGCTTCGGGGTCTCCCAGCATCCCTCGTGCCCCCTGGCTTGTGGACGCACGGCTCCCGTCCCCGCCTCCGTCTTCCCGTGGTCTTCTCCCCGTGTGTCTCTGTCTAAATTCCCCTCTCCTTACAAGGACCCCCGTCACGATGGATTAGGGCCGCCCTAATGACCTCGTCTCAGCTTGATTCCTTCTGCAAAGACCCTGTTTCCAAATAAGGTCACATCCACAGGTACCAGGGGGTAAGACTTCAACATCGCTTTTGGGGGACACAATTCAGCCCCAACAGACGTGATTGCAAACACCGGCCGTGGCCAGGGCAGCAGTCGGCGTGAGGCTCAGGGCAGGCTGCGTCCCGTTCAGTTGTCACCCGAGGGTGCTCGGCGGCGGAGGCACTGGGTAACTGCCGGCATAGGGGACTCCGTGGGGCAGCACTTGCCGTCTGCCCACACAGCGTGCGCACCGCCCCTGACTGTGCTCCTTGCAGGGATTCTGTGAGACGAATGTGCCTTCCCTGTTTGACAGATGCGGGAACTGAGGCTCAGAGAGGGTCAGAGGCTTCCCCTGAGCCACACAGCACGTCCCTGCGTTGCTGAGCTAGAGCGCCCAGAACGGCAGGGGCGGGCGTGGGCCTGGCCGGCGCTCAGCCCCTGGAGGCGGACGCCCTTCCGGCTCCCCTGGTGCGTTTTGCTGGTACCCCAAGTATTTTTGCACTGATATCATGGATGGCCGCCCGCCCCCCCTTGGCCTGCTACAGTGCAGGCTGGCGGCCTTGTCTCCCCTCTGCTGTGTTTTGAGAAATCCAATAAGCGAGTCTTTAAAAGCCGCTGGGCCGACTCCTTCCATCTGTTTGTATTCTGATGCGCTTCCTGCAACTTGTCAGTTTTAACAGTTCTCCCCGAGGGCGTCACTTCTTCTCCTATTGCCTCTGAATTCGAATGTACGTAAAGCTCCTTTTCTAGTCAGATCAACCATGCAAAACGCATGAATCTTCCCTAATAAGCTAGTAAAACGTTCTCCTCCCAGAACGTGGGAGGGTTAGGAGAGAGCTGCCGCTAGCCGTCTCCTGCCTCGGCTCCCCGCCCCTGCCGGCCACCCGCGCTCTCCTGCTCCCACCTGCCCCCCTCGCTGCCCTCCAGCCGCAGCCCAGATCCTATTAAAACCTGTCAAGTTGCCTCGAGCCTGTGCAAAACCCTCCTGCCGCCACCCCATTTAACTCAGAAAGAGCTGGATCCTTGCAGGGGTCCACAGGCCCTCCTCCATCTGGCTCCTGTCACCTCTGGGACAGGCCTTTCCTGCTGCTCCCCACTCACAACCCCTGCTCCAGCCTCAGCGTCTGCCCACTCTTCTTCAAACCCAGCACGCTGCTGCCTCAGGGCCTTTGCACTTGCTGCTCTCTTCCTGGACTGATCATGCCCCAGGTATCCTCACCTCCTGCAGGTCTCCTCAACCACCCTCTCCAAAATAGCGGCCCCACCGCCTCCCTGCTGTGTTCTCCCACAGCGCCACCACCATCTAAGATCTGGAATCTGCGCCCCGTAGAATGGAAACTTGCGGAGAGCAAGACTGTTTCTCTGTCTCACTCAGGGCTCCCCCAGAGAGCAAGCACGTCTGTTTGTCTCGCTCAGGGCTCCCCAAGAGAGCAGAGGTGCTGTCCATCTCACTGGGGCCCCTGGGTCGCTTTCTGCCCAGTCCCGATGGATGGAGATGGTCCAGCAGCTTCAGCCCTCTCCGTCTCCACTTCCAAGGCCTCTGGCCTCTCTCTGGGTGGGTCCTCCCCTGGAGGGGGAGGTAGCCCCAGCAGCCATGCTGTCACTCTGGCATAGCCCATTGGCTCTGATTGGCCCGGCTTAGGTCACATGCCCACGCCTGAACCAATCACCTGGGCCACAGGGGCGCGTGGGGCTCTGATTGGCCAGGCCTGGCTCCCAGCTGTCCCGTGAAGCTGGGATGGGAGCCAGCCCTCCTTCCCCAGGGGTAGACCGTGATGCTGGTGCAACCCCAGAGGGGCCCAGGCGAGGGGCAGGCCAGCCCGTGGTGATGGTGGCGAATGGTTGGGGACGGTGGGGAGTTGGCAGCCACTCCCAGGGCCTCAGAGGGCATTGTCACCCAGGATCACTGTGGTCCAGGATCTGATGCCAGGCAGATTGGTATCGTCAAGGGCACAGGGGACTGAGGAAGGGATGTGGGCACACACTGCTGAGAGGCCCACGGTCTTGTGGTTGCCCTCAGCAATGGGGGACACTGGGTGGCAGCTGGGTGAGCCTTGAGTCGGGGTCAGACTAGTCCTGGACCTCTGAGGTTTTTCATATCCAGCTAAGCTGGGCTGGGCCCTGGGGCCAGCAGGCGGGGCTGTTGGGCATTGCACTCTTCCCCCAGCAGGACTGCAAGGAGCCCTGCCTGCAGGACCACCCCTTTCCTTTGCATGTCTGAGGAACAACGCTCCTCTCTTTAGAGACGTTGGCTGCTGTGGTCAGTTCTCAGAGCCGGTCCTCTTCCAGTCAATGTCTGTCCTGCCCCATGAAGGACTTCTCATTTCTCTCATTTCATCCATTATGGATTGACTCTCTTGAATTCTCATGGGGCCTCTGACTTCTCTTTATTTCAATGACACTCCCTTGGACCACTTATGAGTGTAACCTGGCACATTTCCCTCTCAGCCCTAGCTGCCAGGGCGCTCATATCTAAAGTTAGTGCTCAGTGCCCCCCACTGTGGTGTGTGGTGCTTCTGTTTTGTTTCTCACCTCCTTCTGATTAGTTCTCTGTTAAACTTGAAGCTTTAAATTTAAAGCTTTTTTATTTAAAATACTGTTTAAGATCCTGGTTTTTGGCAGTAGACAAGGAACAAATAAGTAATTCATAATGAAATGCAGTTTGGAGCCTGCACCTGAGATCTGAGAGCTCGTTCTGCCCTCCCCTGTGAGCACTCTGAGCTGGTCTCTCCATCTCACGGTCTTGGTTTCTTCGTCTGTGCGCTGGGATTGGTCTCTCTTCAGGGGTTGTGGGGGTCAGGCATGGCCAAGACTGGGCAGCTCCTGTTCTAGACCCTGGACAAGTGGCTGACACTCCGGGCCTTGGTTCCCATCCAAGGTGAAGGGTTTGCCGTCATCACCCCAGCCCGAGCATCTTCTCATCGCTCTGCCCAGTGGGGCGTCGTGGTCTCGGGGGCCCAGGGGCCTCCTGACCCCTGGGACCTGCAGGGGGTGACTCCCCAGGGAGCTGAGCAGGGATTCCTGAGCAGGGAGGGGCTGAGGGGGCATGGTGCTCTGTCCCAGCCTGTCCTCTTGCCGCCCTGGAGCCCCCCCGCCACTGCCCTGCTTGGACCTGCCTCCTTTCCTGGCCGACCCCAGCCCCCAGCCCCCGGCCTCAGCCTCACTCTCCCCTCCGCTCCCTGCTCCCCGCAGCTCTGGGTGGAAAGGAGGAGAGAGAGGAGTAACGGGCTGTTGGTCATTCAGTCAGTATTTGTGAAGTGCACGATGTGCCCCACTCTCATTAATATTAATAAATATTCACGGCGCCTGCTATGTCCCAGACCACGCTCATCACGAGAGGTTTATCCCTGCGCTCTGGAGCTCACAGCCCCATGGAAATGCAGACGGGGTCAAGTAACAGCCTGGTGACGGTGACACACCCAGAAAGTGCCTGAAGGAGAGTCACGGCCTCTGCAGAGGATGACAGAGGCAGGGGGTGAGGGGGGCACACCTGAATGATGGGTCAGAGCTCACCAGGTGGGGGCAGGGAGGGCAGAGATCCTTCCAGTGTGGGGATCCAAGATGGGAAGAGACAAAGATAGGAAGAAACAAGGAAGCCTCGAGGTCAGCCTCCACCCCCTGAGCAGTGGGGAGCCATGGCAGGCTCTGTGCAGAGGGCGTGGCGGGATCCAGTTGGCACCGCAGAGAGGTGGCCAGAGTGGGCGACCTATAGAGACGAGGGAGACGCAGCGCCCACCTTCTGCAGCTCACATCTGCGGGGGGACTCCTGGGAGGGCCTTTCCACTCCAAGTCAAAGAGAAGAGGACTGCACCTCACGTCCTCGCCGCTTTACCGGGGATAACCGGGGTCCATGCCCAGGGCATTGGGCGGGCTACATGAGCCAATGCACAGGTGGCCCCAGCTCGGGTGGCACCGCCGACTCTCCACACGCCACGTCCTCCCCTCCTCCGTGGTCTCATCCTCACATTCCCACTGCCTGGGCACCGCCGGGTGTGAGGCTGCAGGAGGGCACGACCTCGGGCCACAGGGAGGAGGGAGGACCGTCCTGCACGGCCGGGCTCGGACTGAAGGGCTCCGTCTTCAGTCGGCCTCGGGACTGCATTGCCGGGGTGCTTGGCTGGGGGGCCTTCATGTTTCAGGGCTCCACAGGGTTGTGATTCGCCCCGGCATGGACAGGGAGTCCTGAGAACGTCCGAATCAGCTGATCGCCTCTGTCTGGCAGCGCTGGTGTGGCTGCAGGGACAAGGCAGTCATGAGAGACGATGCCCAAGGTGGCCCAGGACCAGAAGTTCCTGAGAATCGTCACAGAAGGGACAAAATGCTGCTCTGCCCCAAAGTCTTCTTCTCCTGAAACCGTGTCACTCTGTGGCTGCAACTAGTGACCTGGAAAACGCGGCCTTGTTTTAGTAGCACAGTGTGGGGCGAGATGACAAGCCAGCTGGCATTTGTGTTGGTGCCACGGGGACTTGCACGGAGTGCGTTTCATCCTCTGACACTTGGTTCTGCAGACCTGCTCAGAACCGTGCCTGGTCCGAGCCGGCAGCCTCGTTCCGGGGGCTTGCTCACTCACAGAGGGTGATGTGACCAGGCGCAGGGTGGCCGCATGGGGAGCCAGGCCCCGGGCAGGCCGCCTTGCTTCCTGTGGCCTGCGTTCCAGGCCCCCTGCCTGTGTCCTGCCTCAGCGCCTGGGGCCGCAACATCGCTGTGCAGGTTTGGAGCTGGGGGCCTGGTTGGCCTCCACTTCTGCTGCCCCTGGCCAGGCCGTGTGACCAGGCCGTGTGACCGGGACAGGGCACGTCCCCTCTCTGGGCTGCTCCCTCCTCTGTCAGGAGGTGGCAGTAGAGGGTCACCTGAGACGGTGCAGGGGAGGCGGGTGGCTGACCAGCGCGTGCTCACACCATGCTTCATGTCTGGCGTCCTTTCTCCGTTACACGTGGCCTGCAGCGGCGGAACCTGGTTTCCCAGAGTCCTCTGAGGGCAGAGTAGCGTCAGGAGTTGCAAACGGACCCTTCTCTGGGCTTCCATGATGCCACACCCCTCAGCTCTCCTCCTCCCTCCCCACCGTGCCCCCTCCGTATTCTCAGCC
Organism: Ceratotherium simum simum; assembly: GCF_057802395.1. NCBI lineage: Eukaryota > Metazoa > Chordata > Mammalia > Perissodactyla > Rhinocerotidae > Ceratotherium > Ceratotherium simum. The sequence goes on from NC_141922.1 coordinate 3,337,712, forward strand.
CCACATTTAAACGGCACCGTCCCTCAGGGCTCGGCCGGGACCCTCTTCTACCCTGTGACTCGGGGGCCACAGGTCCCCAGGTGTCTCCAGAGCGCTCTCTCCAGCCCTGGAAAGCCGGCTGCGGACACAATCGCCATCTCTTCTGAGATGTTCCAGAGGCACCTCACAGGGCTGTGCGCCAGCCCGTTCCCAGCTGCCCCCAGAACAGTCCCCCCTCCGAGAAGGCCCCTCCGGTCTCGCCCCAGCACCTGACCCTGGAGCGCGGCCCCCTGAGCCCAGCACATGCCCCGGCCCGCCCTACACCCCAATATTTCTGCCAAATGAGGGTGGGAATGAGCTGGCCCCCAAGAAGGTGTCAGGCTCTGAGCCAAGACAGGAGCCAGAGCGCACCTTTCCCTGCGGGCGGCAGGGCACCCTCCCCGGGGCAGGGCTGGCCCAGTGACCCCCTCTGCTCCACCGCAGCACGTCGCTGGAGGCGCTGAAGAGCCTGCTGTCCACCACGGGGCACTGGCAGGACTTCGCCCACCTTGAGCTGCTGGGCGCCTGGGAGCTCTTCACCACCCTCCACACCTACCCGCAGGGCGTGGGCGTCCTCGCCAGGTAGGGGCAGGGCTGGGGCAGGGGAGGGAGCCTGCCTCAGGCCATCGCCCGTCCAGGAGGCTGGGTGTGTGTGTGGACAGCAGTGACCCCCAGGGCCTGCCTATGAGCACCGCCTCACGGACCCACGCGCGTGCACACGTGGCCCTCTGGCATGGAAGGCGTGTGTCCCCTGCCCCTGGTCACACGTGCACACGCTGGAGCCTGTGGATGCGGGCGTCTTCCTCCAGCCTCCACCCCTGCCTGAGGCTCCCAGGGGGCAAAGGCCACGCCCGCTCCTCTGTCTCCCCCACACCGGGCCTGGGCCTGGCACCAGAGGGCGGCTGGCGGGTGCAGAGGGAGCAGGAGCACGCTGAAAGAGATGGGTGCCCACCCACACTCAGTGACCCCCCTGGCCGCCCGGCCCCGGCTGGGTTGGGTGGAAGCAGCAGGGTGGACGCGGTGCCCGCGAGCCCGGGCCCGAGCCTGCCCTGCCCCCGCGCCCCAGGGCCATGGTGCAGAACTGCTGTAAGCAGATCCAGGCGGTGATCAGCCAGCTGCTGCCCAGTCTGCAGTGCAGGGAGGAGCGGGAGAGGAAGGTGGCCATCCTCATCCTCACGGAGGTAGGAGCCTGGGCAGGGGCCAAGAGCCCCTCAGAGACAGCCTGAACCCCCTCCCCCAGCTGCTTCAGTGCCCCATCAGGACCCAGCCAGGACCCCACCCTGACCGGGGGGAGGCCGGCCCAGCAGACCCCTCACACCCCCTCCTTCCGCTTCCAGCTCCGCGGGGGTCCACAGTCTGGGGCTCCTGGCTGGGGCCCCCGCTTCTCAGTTCCCCCTCAGCCTGTGGCCTGGAAGGACCTGTATCCACCCGTCCCTCCCTGGCCCAACCCCTGCAGAGTTGAGGGGGTACCAGGCACAGGTCAGGCAGACATGGGCTCGAATTGAAGCCTGTCCTCCCTCCCCTGGGACTGTGAGCTGAGAGGGCATTGGTCAGAACCAGGTGGATGCTGGGGTGTGGACAGCTTTGCAACTGTGAGCTCGGGACAGCGGCAGGGCAGGGCGTGGGGGCTGTGTGTCATTTCCATAACAGATACCAGTAGAGGGAAATTTAAATCAAAGCCTGGGGCCGCTCCCCACCCTACCAGCAGGATCGTCTGGGCCTTCCTGCACTGTGGGGAGGTCCACCGTGTCCCATGAGCCAGGCTGTTTATGTATGTTGGCCCCAGCCTTGCTGTGTTACCTCAGGCAAGGCCCTTTCCCCCTCTGGGCCTCAGTTTCCCCAGCTGTACGTTGAAGGATAGAACTAGCTTGGAGGTGCGTTTCAAATACTGGGTAACCAAGATACCTGGAGGGTGCTGGTCAACCACCCTTCCTGAATCCCCCACCAGACCCTGGCCCTACAGCCCCGCTCCCAGACGCAGACGCAGGCTCCCTACGAGAGGGGGCCAGGCCTGACCCACCTGCTCTCGGGGCCGCCCCAGTTCCTCTACAGCCCCGCCCTGCTGGAGGTGCTCCCCCAGCAGGCCGCCCTGATGGTGCTGGCCCGAAGCCTCAGGGACCCCAGCCCCGAGGTCCGCGTGTTGAGCCTGCAGAGCCTGGGAAACATCCTCTTCCACCCGGAGAAGGTAAGGGCCCGAGGAGCGCCGTGCAGCGCCGCCCCCATCCCCAGTGCCGGTGGCGTGGGATGTAGACAAGGCCACTGGGTTGGAATCTCAGCTCTGTCCCTTCCAGCAGCCGGCTGGGGACACATGATTTCCCCTCTCTGGGCCTCAGTTTCCTCATCTGAAGAACGGGGCTAGTGAGGGTCTCTTGGCAGGTTGAGGGGGGTGTGGTGAAGTGTCTGTTCCTGGAAACGTTGTCTCCTCCAGGCCCAGGAGAGAGATGAATGCTGCTCCAGGCACCTAGAAGGAGCCCACCAAGGGGGCTGGCGTGCAGGGGAGAATGCCCCCTGAGAATCTTATGGATGGGTGCCCCCTCCGTGGTTGACTCATCTTCTCCATTCCCTCCCAGTGCCACCCCATCATGCTAACAGCCCACATCCTGTAATGAACAGTGGAGGCATTACCAAAGAGGCAGGACAGAAGGCCGTCCCGATCAACAGCCCCCAGGGCAGGCCCTAGAATTCCTGCCGTCGCCCCTGCTGCGGGTTCCTGGGTGCCATGCAAGGGTGAAATGTCCAGGCACTGCCCAAGACTCCAGGTCATCCAAGCTCACCCAGCACTTTCTAGCCGGCTGGTTTCTTCTGCTCTCTGGGCCTCAGTGTCAGCACCCATAAGATGGGAGTGGTGACAGGACCTGCCTCGTGGTGGGCAACGCAAGAGTGCCAGGCTGAGACCAGTACCCAGCACATGGTCCCCTCTAACCATCTGCTGTCACGAGCAGTAGCCTTTCATCCCTGGCACCCCGTGTGGGTCCTGCCAGTGGCTGATGCCCTACAATAAAAATGCCAAGTTAGAGAAAGATCTTTTCTCACCTAATCAGGGAGTGCTCACCTTCACCCACCCCATCCACCCCAGGGGCTGTTATGGGAGGGGCTGTTATGAACATAAGCGTTTTCAGTGCTTATGGGAGAAGGTGTCTGATCGTAGGAAGGCCACAAGAAGGACCACGTTCCAAAGAGACTCTGAAGCCTTTTCCCCGTCAGCCCACTTTACTCCCATTGTGTTTGCCTTGTAAGTCTCCAGATGGTTAAGAGGAGATCTCCATTAGGGTCACAGCTGGCAAAGCCCTTTGCACTGCACTTGACACACAGTAGGTACTTAATAATGGAGACTAGATAGCACTTCCTCATTGATGTGTTCATCCATCCATCCATCCAGTCACTCATCCATGCATCCACCCACCCACCCATCCATCCCTCCACCCATCCGTCTATTTATCCATGCACACATCCATCCATCCATCCATCCATCCACCCACCCACCCATCCATCCATCCACCCATCCATCCATCCGTCCACTCGTCCATCCATCCACTCGTCCATCCATCCACCCACCCATCCATCCACCCACCCATCCATCCATCCACCCATCCACCCATCCATCCATCCACTCGTCCATCCATCCACCCGTCCATCCATCCATCCATCCACCCATCCATCCATCCACCCATCCATCCGTCCATCCATCCATCCGTCCATCCATCCATCCATCCATCCACTCATCCATCCATCCACCCATCCATCCATCCACCCATCCACTCATCCACCCATCCACCCACTCATCCATCCATCCCTCCACCCATCCATCCATCCATCCATCCACTATCCACCCATCCATCCATCCATCCATCCACTCAGCCATCCATCCGTCCATCCACACATCCATCCATCCATCCACTTGTCCATCCACCCACCCATCCATCCACCCACCCATCCATCCATCCACTCAGCCATCCATCCGTCCATCCACACATCCATCCATCTGTTCATCCACCATCCACCCATCCATTTGTTCCCTGAGTCTTTCATTTATGACTCATTCTTTCGTTATTTCTTTCATTCATTGATTATAGATTTATTCATTCACTCAACCAGTTATTCACATTTGCTCTCTCATTCAGTCAGTCAGTCAGTCAGTGGTCACTCATCCGTACGTCTTTCTCCAGCTGCTCTCCCAGACAGGCCATCAGTAGGAAGTTTCGATGTGCCTCTTCTAAAGCCCGCACTGGGGCCCGGCAGGGAATGGAGAAGACAGAGCAGGAGGGCTTCCAGAGCAGGATGGCCAGGGCGGGGGAAGGGGGGATGGTTCCCGAGTGGGGTGTGGGCTGACAGCCACAGCAGGGCTGGGGAAACAGGCAGATCCAGAGCACTCCCAGCCAGGGAGGACAGGTGTGGGGACAGGACAGGCCGGACTGGGTGGGGATGGAGCAGGCCACAGGACCGAGGGAGGGTCACGGTCACTGCCCCAGACACCAAAGAGGTGCCCTGTGCTGGGACCCGCAAGAACACATGTCCCCAAAGGACTGTGTCCACTCGCTGCTTCGCCGCTCTTCAGCCGCCCCGTCGCCCGTCGAACACAGACTACACTAACTGGGTAACGGCGTGCGCGCCAGGAAACCAGCAGCTACGTGCGAAAGACCCCAACTACCCGCGGCTCAAGCAAGATAGAAGTGCATTTCTCCCCGCCGGTGTGGCTGTCCGGCTCTGCCTCACGGGGACAGGCCCCTCCTCCTTTGTTGCACCCCGCCCTGGGGGCTGCCCTCACCTGCAGGGGCTGGCTGGCCACCAGCAGGTCCACTCCAGCCAGCAGGCGTGCCCTGCCCTTTGAGGGCACCCCCATAGGTCGTGCACTCTCTCTGGCTCCAGTCCTGGTGGCTGAGCAGTCGCCCCTAGCCGCAAGGGAGATCCATCTCTTTGTGGCTCCCGTGTGCCCAGCCACAAAGGGGTCCTCTCACCGAGGAACAGGGGCGACTGTCCATGGGCCGGCTCGGCAGCTCTGCCCAGCATGGCAGGCTGGGGGAGATCCTTCCTGTGGTCTCACTCACATTGAGAGAAGGGGTCTAGACGACCAGTCCACAGTATTTCACACTGTCGCGTGGAAATCACATTGACAATCTGGACACTATCTTCAGGAATGGCATCCTAGCCATTGTGTGCTTGTTGGAAATTGCATTTTGCTTTATGAAGATGCTGACGTATTAATGAAATAGTCAACTGAAAATGGTGCAAACGTAGCCATGGGGCCCGGCAGACAGCCCTTCGGTCAGCGTCTCCCCCTGCTGCCCACCTGAAACCGCTCTTGTCCAGGTCACCCGTGACGGCCCCCAATGGTCACTCAGTGCTCGTCTTATTGGACCCTCAGTGCACGTGACTGGGGGACCTTGCCATCCCCTTGGCCCCCTTGGTTTTCCTCCCTCGTCGTGGGTGGTGCCTTCTCATCTTCCCTGGTCTTTCTTCCCGTCCCCGGCCTGGCCCTGGCTCACACCCCAGAGTCCTTCCCCATTCCTCTTCTCGGTCTACACTCACTCCCTTGGTGGGCTCCTCCAATCTTGAAGGACTGTCTGTTAGCCAGTTGCTCCCAAATCTGTATCCCAGCCCTGGACCTGAGCTCCAGCCTTAGTGCTGAGATCCTGGCCGGCATCTCAAACTCCACATGTGTGGAGTCCTCCCCCCAAGACAGGTTCCTCCTGCGGCCCCATCTCAGTTGATGGGGACTCCGCCTGTCCAGTTGCTCTGGCCCCAAACCTTGGGGTCATCCAGTTGATCAACAAATCCCACAGTGCTCCCAGAATCCAGCCACTTCTCCTACTTCACCACTGTCCCTACTGAAGCCGCCAGCACCTCTGCCCAGGCCATACACTTCTCCTTTTTGGTGTATTCTCACCCCGCGGCCAGTGGGCTCCTGTGATGTGAATCAGTCTCTCCTCTGCTCACAGACAGGGCAGGTGTGCTCCTACCTCAGGGCCTTTGCACTGCTGCTCCCTCTGCTGCAATCCTCTTCCAGCACCTCTTTATAAGAATGTGCTCAGCTGTCAGCTTCTCAGTGACACCTCTGATCCTACTTACTTAAATTAAAGCTTTATAACAACTGTCACCACTGCCACCTCCCACCTCCACTCCAGTCTCTTGCACCCTCTGCCTTGCTGTGTCTTCCCCCATGTCGCTCGTCGCCCTGACACACACAGTGCTGTGCGTGTGTAGTTTACTCTCTGGTCCTTCCCACGAGAGTGCCGTTCAGCCCCTCTCCTCCACTGCCGGAGCCCTGGCTGCGCCCAGTAGGTGCTCAGAAAGTCTTGCTGTCAAGTGACTCACTTGCTGAAAATGAATTTAATATTGTAAAACTAAATGGAGCTTAGGAAGCCAAGGAAGTTGCCTAAAACTTGTTAAAAAGTTGTGAAAATCAGCCTGGCTTGCACACAAGTCATGGTTAAGGGGCCTAATGGCAGGAAACACCCGTCCGCCGACACGCCACTTTCCGACAGTTCATCTAGACAACTCCTGAATACGCTGCACAAGAGTGGAGCGGACAGAATTGGCTGAAAAGGAATTCAGTATTTTTTTTTAGTGTAAAATTGGAAAATCATCATTGCTTCCTGGAAGGTCTGGAGCCACCACCGGTGCACCCAGACCCCCTGTGACGGAAGCAGCCAGTGACCTCACTGCGTGCACACCCGACCTACCTTGTCCCACCCACCCCCCAGGCCCTGTCTGACCCACGGGGAGGCTGGGAATGGGGGTGAAAGCAGGATGGGGTGGAGGGAGGGAAGGGTGGCTTCCAGGACTTGGCAAGGGGCCCTCTGGCCAGCATGGAGACGGGAGAAGGAAGGACCTGGGAGCCAGCTAGCATGGGGTTCGTACTCCCTTGGCCCCAGGAGGACCCCAGGGAGCTCAGAGAGGGAAAGCCCTGTCCACGGCTACACAGCTCCTGGTGGGCAGAGCAAGGCTGGGAGCACAGTTCCCCTTGTGCGCAGAGCCAGAGCGGGATCCTAGAGCGTGGGGGCCAACACCAGGCAGGGAAGTGCCCAGGCCAGGATGGGGGTCTGGAGTGGGGCATGGTGGGGAGAGCCTGAGTTTGTTCTGGGTCCATTTGGCAGGGCTGGGGGTGGGAGGGGCGCAGGGGTGGCCGTTCTGGTGCCCTCGGCCCACCGCCCTTGCCGCCCCCAGGGAAGCCTGCTCCGCGCACAGCTACCGCTCTTCCTCGACGGCTTCTTCCAGAACAGCGAGCCGGTGGTGCTGCGCATCATGGGCACCGTGTCAGACGTGCTGCACTGCCTGGGCCTGCAGGGCGCAGGGGCCCAGAGCCTCAGCATTGCCATCAATGCCCGCTCCTTCTTCGACGACGTGAGTGTGCCCACCCATGTCCCTCCTGTGCCTCCCCCTCTTCCTTGAAGGCAGGGAGGGCCGCGGGCCTCTCCACGGGGGTGGGGAGGTGGAGGCCCAGGGGGCACCTGGGTGTGGCCCAGCGCAGGTGGGCCAGTGGGTGGCTGCCAGGTGGCGCTCGGCCCCTTCCCCACGTGGCTGAACCAGCACCAACACGAAGTCCCTCCAGCCCACCGGGTCCCTGCCTTCCTGGCGTGTGGGCATCCTTACAAGGACCGTCTTTCCTTCACTGGGAAAGGAGAGGGATGAGCCCCCCCACAACTGCATTCATGACACTTGGGTTGTCAGGATGTGCTCGTGAGTGTGAGAGAAAGATGCTTTTAGGTCCCTGAGGATGGCCTGTGACTTTCCTAGGAGACCTGTCTGAGAGGGGAGGCACCGCCCCGCCCCGGGAGCCCTGTCTGAGGGGGGAGGCACGGTCCGACCCCAGGAGCCCTCCCCCAGGGCCTGGGTGAAATGATCCTGCTGAGGGCACTGAGCCCCATCCCCACCACGGGGTGGAGGCTGGGACTTCCAGGCAGGTTTAGTTGCTCCATGCAACTGCCTTGCAGGAGCGCGATGTGATCCGGGCAGCGGCCATGGCACTGTTCGGGGACCTGGTGGCAACGATGGCAGGCAGGAAGCTGAACGGCCTGCAAGCCCAGGTGCACCAGAGCATGGTGCCCCTGCTCCTGCACCTGAAGGACCACTGCCCAGCAGTCGTCACGGTCAGTACTGCTGCCGGGCCTTCGCCGTGGTGAGGTTGGGGACCCCAGGGGGCCGGGGGCCAGGGCGCGGGGGTCTGCGGGGGGCAGAGGGCTGCCCGAGGGTGAAGGGTGCTCCCTGGGGCAGCGGGTTTGCACACCTGCACTGATCTCCCTGACCAAGGTCTATCTGCCCCTCCCCACGTGCACGCACATACACGCACACATGCACACTGCACAGGTGTGCTGTGCCCTCTGTGCAGGCAGGGCCCGGTCTGTTCTCACTGCTGTGTCCCTAGCGCCCAGCACATGGTGGGGGTGTAGGCTTTTGGTTGAAGTTGTTGAAATGTGGATCAAGCCCTACCGTGTGCCGGCCCTACTGTGTGCCAGCTCTACCCTGTGCCAGCCCACGTCCCACACCCAGGCCATTAAGACCCAGCTCGGCCTTCCTGGGGCTCCTGGACACTGGGGAGACGGATAATAAGCGGGCAGTTCCACAGCGAATGGGAGAACCGCCGGGGAGATGGGGGGCTTCCCCGGGGGCCAACTTTGTAGGAGCCGAGGTGGGTTAAGAGTGCAGTCAGGGAAGAGTGGGTCAGGCTGAGGGAGGGCCGGCAGTGGGAAGGAGACGGGGAAGCCAGGAGGAACCGGGACATTGCAGGCGTCCCCAGACCCCACCCAAAGCCGTGGTTCTCCGGCTCAGAGGCCCCGGGCAGACCCCCCATGCTGTCCCCACAGCAGGCCAAGTTCACCTTCTACCGCTGTGCCATGCTGCTCCCCTGGCGGCTGCGGCACACCCTCTTCTGTACGCTGGCCTGGGAGAGGGGCCTCAGTGCCCGCCACTTCCTCTGGACCTGCCTGGTGAGGGGCCTGGGGGCGGGGGGAGGCAGGGCCAGGGAGCTGGGGCCAGGCTGGGCGCTCCCCCTCTATCCTCCACTCCACACACAGCCCCGAGGGCTGGGGGACAGCGCTGGGGCGCCGGTCTGTGCAGGGCCAGCCCCCCTCGCCCAGCCAGTGACAGCCGCTCTCTCCAGATGACCCGCAGCCAGGAGGAGTTCGGCATCCACTTGGCGCAGGCACTCAGCTACCTGCACAGCCGCCACCGGCACATCAAGACCTGGGCAGCGCTCTTCCTAGGTGAGCAGGGGATGGCCAGGCTCTGGGACCCCCAGGCCTGCCCGCCTGAGCCCCCTGACCCTCACCCGCCCACCTAGCACCTGCCACACTTCTGCAGTTGGAGTTCGGGGTCCACCAAACTCCAGAGGTGGAGGAAAGAGAGGAAACGTGGTGGGTGAGGGGGCCTCAGAGGGGCCGTGGGTCTGAGCCCCCCACCCACCAGCGAGCCGCCTTCCACAGGTTACACCATCTGCTACCACCCCCAGGCCGTGTCCCGGATGGTGAACTACGTCGACATAAACCTGCTCTTCTGTAGTAAGCGGCCCCCCGTCCCCGCCCCCCAGGCCACACCACCAGCCCGTGTCCGGAGGTGGTTGGGCTCCTGTGACGGGGGCTCACACCCACTCCACGGGCTGCCTGAGGCTCGACGAGGCTGTGGGTGGGGTCCCAAACAAGGGGGGCTGGGAGTGGGTGGGGTGGGAGACGGGAAGTACCCCAGGTCTTGTAGGCGAAGGAGGGGGTCTGGGCCGGTCCTGCCACCCCCCTACCCCAGGCTGAGATGAGGAGGCTGCTCCCAGGGAGTTTGGGGCCCCAGGCTCCCTCCAGCAGGGCGGGGCTGTGGGCAGACGGGGTGGGGTCACCTCAGACGTGTCCCTCCTCTCCTGGAGCTTTCGAAGATCTCAAGAAGGACCAGGAGCCCGGCATCCGCGAATTTGCCACCAGACAGCTCTTCTTCCTTCAGGCCGTGGTTGCCAGACGGCAGTGACCTCCAGCGTCCTCCCTCACCCTCCTCCTCCCCTGTGCCCACCGTGTCGGTCAGCCCTGCCCCGTCCTCACAGAGCTGGGTTGCAGAACATTTTTCCATTTAAAAGAAAGCTCTAGATTCAACAAAGAAGCGTCACACCTGTCCGCACCCTGCCCACCATCTGCGGGCCCCCCGGGGACCAAGGCAAGCCCAGGAGACCCTGGCAGGACTAGGGGACAGGGCCAGGCCTGGAGTGTGGTGGGGCAGGCAGGGTGCCCCAGAGATAAACTGTGAAGTCTGTGCGGGACCCTGCAAATGACAGCCCCTCCACTCGTGGAGATCAGGTGGACTCCACTGGACGGGAGCCCAAGCCACGGCCGCCAGTGTCCTGGGCGCTGAGAGGGCCCTCCAAGGACAGCCTTGGCCGTCGGGGCTCACGGTTGAAAGGAGCGCTTCACTAAGGTGCCCCCAGAGTCTTCAGTTTGTCTCCAGCTTGGAGCTTCATAGTCACTGAGGGGCTGCAGGTAGGGAAGAGGTCCCTTGGCTGGTCTCCCTCGCCCCCATCTCCATCCTCCTGAGTCCAGTCAGGCTTGCACCTGGGGTGGCAGCAGAACCAGCCTGGGCCCAGAGTCAGACCTTCCCAGTGGGACCTGGCCCACCCTGGACTAGCTCTGTGGTTGAGGCAGGGGTCCCGGCTCTCTGAGCCTTAGCTGTTCCATCTGTAAAATGGCTCCTAAGATCCTCCCGAGACCCCTGGGAGGGCCGCGTCCAGAGGAGGCCCCTTCCTGGCTGGGTCCCCCCACTCCCTGGGAGCCACCTGGAGACACACCCGACCTTCAGTCGAGTCCCTACCCCCTCAGCCTTGGTCTTCCCACATGTGAAATGGGGGCTGAGCCCTTCCCCTGCCTGCCAGAGTTCTCCTAGGGCCCCACCGCAGGCTGTCTCTCTCGGGACCCCCACCAGACTGGCCGGCCGTCCCTCCAGTGGGGTGCTCCAGCCAAGCCTGCCCCCTGCCTGTTCTCTCGAGGGACACACTGACCCCTCCCCACCTCCGCTCAGACAGCTCTTCCCACTTGCGGCCCCCATCCTCACCCCCTCGGGGCCTCCACACCACCCCACTGCTCGAGGACCAGCCCACGCGTCTCCAGCCCTGAGGCTGGCCACCCCCCCAGCCCTAGACAGATTCCTAGCCTGTCACCCCCCACCCCCCATAGACCATGAGCCCCTCGGAGCAGGGATGTGGCTGCACGGGGCTGGCACGGAGGAGGCCCCACAACCTGGAGGGTGGGTTGAAAATATACAGCGACCTTCACGGAACAGATGTCAGATTTATTTGCATTCTCGGATGTGTTCGGTAAAAGGAGGAAATAACCACACGGGAGAGCCAGAGGAGCCCGGGAAGGGCCAGGGTCCGCGGCCCCATCTTACCCATCCGTCATCTCTGAATGGCGCCCCCAAGGAGGGCTGGGGGGTATGCCTTTTCACTACTCCCCATGTGCTCCACTGACCTCCACAAGCATCCACCGGCCCCTCCTCTGCGCCAACCCCCTGGCTGGGGGCGGTGTGCTCCTTCAGGACCAAGGGGCCAGGGAGGAACGTGCTGTTGGTCCAGCATGGTGGGCGTGGTCCCAAGCAGGGGTGCCATCTCCCCTAAAAGGGAATGCTTCCCTGGTTTCACCATCAGGTGCCCTGTGGTCCCCATGGGGCAGTGGGTAGGCAGGCTGCCCTCCACGCTCTTTTCTGGTTCCTTCTCCCTCCAGAAAGTCTGGTTTAGTAAAAGCTTGGAGGTGGGTGGGACTGGACCCGATGGGTTCCTGGAGCCGACGGTGACCGGAAGCCCCTCAGGGAAACTGACTCAGAGAGGCTGAGCTTGGAAGTGGGAAGGGGCCCGACTCCTCCTGAGCAGGGCGGCTGGGCTCTACAGAGCAGGCCCACGCGGGTGCCCCATTAACGGCACCAGTGTGCCAGTTCATGCCAGGCCAGCTGGAGCAGGCCGGCGGACGGAGAGACGGGGTCTGTGTCCCTGTTGGCACCTGCCCAGGGCCCCGGGGAAGGCACAGCCCACAGAGCCACCCCAGGGCCACCCTTCACGTACTAGCGAAACGAGCCCAGGCAGGGGGCGCCCACATCCGGGGAACATGAGTCTCTGCCAAGGCCTCACTGTGCGCCCTGGGCACAAGGCCTGCCCTTCTTGGGCCCACCTCCTTCTCTGGGAAAAACAGGGGTGACGAGCTGGGGAGGGGGGAGCCCCTCCTGCAGACCCATTCCGAGGGGTATAGGGTATAGGGTGGGATGGGGGGAGGGGCAGGCCAGGTGGGCTCCAAGGAGGAGGAGGCTGGGCAGGCAGAGGTGGGGAGGCAGCCTGGACACTAGGCCCGGGTCTGCGACTATGACAGCCAGCGGGTCCCAGCGCCTGGGAGAGAAGGGATCAGTAAAGATCCCTGGGTGGTGTCCAAAGGTGGGGACAGTGCCCAGGGGGGGCCCTGGGGCAGACTGCCTCAGCCTCTCTCCTCCCAGTCAGGCCAGCCCTCGCCCCTCGTCCCAGCTGCGCCCCCCACCCCCGCACCTGTCTCTCAGCCCAAGAAAGGCCGAGCCCCAGGCCCACGGGAGGACAGCCGTCCATGCCCTCAGGCAGGCCAGGCCCCCCACACACTCAGACCCACTTACCCCAGGCACCCCGGGTCACCCTCCCCCCTCCCCTCCTGCCCTGGGCTGATGGGATGGCGTGTCCCTCTACCCCGAGCAGAGTCGGCCACCATCACCCCTCCCTCCTCTGGGCCCCTAAGGCTGAATGAGGACACCTGGCGGGACAGGACAGGGCGGCCACCCCTCTGGACACGAGGCCCCGAGGAATTACCAAGTGACCCTCACCCCGCCCTGCAGGGGGGCAACGCTGGTGAGCCTGCCTCGCCTTCTGTGCACCAGCCCCCGAAACGTCCACATGGCAACTGCGGGGAGCGCAGCTCAGGCCACTCCAGTGTGTCGGAGCGCAGGGACCCGGCGTGGCCACCAGGGGGAGGCCCCGGCCCCCGGCCGGAGGGGCTGCACGATTCCATCCTGGACAGTGGCCTCCCTGGGCCCCGCCCACCCTCACAAGGCCACCCGTCCACCCCGCCCGGCCGCGCACCCCACTCTCCGCACACACAGCCACAGGGACCTGTTTATTGCCTTCGAGTGTCCAGAACGTCTGACCGCCCCAATAATTTAAGGTGCAGTGAACAGGTCGGGGCCGTGGAGAAGGGGTCGGGCCCAGTGGTTAAAATATACACCTGCCCCCCACCCCTGCTTCCCCCCTGACAAATGGGCCAGAGAGGAGAGCTGCCTGGGCCGTGTGGGGAGAGCACTGCAGGAGGGCCAGGGACGGGGGACCCCAAGTAAGCCTGAGAGAGACAGAGCCTTGGGCACAGAGACAGAGAGAGACAGAGATAGAGAGACAGGGCACAGAGAGAGAGAGAGAGACAAATGGCACAGAGACAGGACACAGAGACAGAGAGACATACACGGCACAGAGACGGAGAGACAGAGACAGAGCCTTGGGCACAGAGACAGAGAGAGACAGAGACAGAGAGACAGGGCACAGAGAGAGAGAGAGAGAGACAAATGGCACAGAGACAGGACACAGAGACAGAGAGATAGGGCACAGAGACAGAGAGACATACACCGCACAGAGACGGAGAGACAGAGACAGAGCCTTGGGCACAGAGATGATAAAGAGACAGAGCCTCAGGCACCGAGACAGAGAGACCAGGCACGGAGACAAAGGGAAGGATGGATCCGGAAGGCGGCAGACACGGGCACAGACACAGGGGGAGACAGAGACAGCAAAGGGCGTGCGGGCGAGCTGCAGTGTCCCAGAGAAGAGGCGAGGGGGAGGCGGCCGAGGCCGGGAGCCCCGCTGGGCGGGGCGGGGCCGGGTGGCCCTGTGGGCTGAGGTCCTGAGCTACATGACACAGCATTTGGTCTTGTGCGTGTGCGGGTCTTTGAACCGCAGTCTCTGTTTAGGCCGGTATTTCTCCAGGTAGGTGAGCTGTTTGCTATTGATGGCTCCGCGGCGCTTCCTGGGGAGGCAGGACAGGGGTGGGGATCAGGCGGGACCCGGGCTCGGCCACCTGCCCTGCCCAGGGGGCTCAAGGCCCAGAGTCCACGGGGCCGAAGCGGGTCCTCGTGGCCAGCAGAGCCCGTCCTTTGTCCAGGCTGTGCCCGCCGCCAGCATCACCCTTCCCCGGTCACCTGCAGTCACCCCTGCTGGCCTTCAACTCACCTGACCATCACTCCTCCAGGCTGACTCCCTGACCCCCACCCCCATGGTCCCCACGCTCCCATGGCCTCCATGTCTACCCAGCTACCACCCCACCCCCAGCAGTGGGCTCCCAGAGGGCCGCAGGAGGACCCGGCGTCTCCGCTGCCTGGGAGGGAGGGCAGGGGGAGAGAGAAGGGGAGGACCTCGGTGATGGGTGTGGGGGCGCCTGGGGCTGCACACCAAGCACTTCCAGAGGCCATCCCTCCCCACCTGCCCGTGACCTCAGGCGTGGCCACGGACTCGCTCTGGACAATGAAACGTGAGTGGGAGAGGCACATGCGTCCGCCAGGCCAAGCCCCCGGAGCCGTCGTGCCGCTCCGCCACCGCCCGTTCCCTCAGGCCCGGCGACGCAATGCTGGAGATGGGGCTCCCCGCTGACGGTGCCCCAGGGCCCTGCGCAGAGCCCAACTGACCACGTCAGGTCACGCGAGGGAGGAAGCAGCCTGGGGCGGTCTCCGTGGGCACAGAGTCTGGGCCTGCTCGTTACTCAGCACGCCCGGCCCGTCCTGACTTGCGCCCTGGGCTGAGGGAGCCACAGGCCACGGAGGTGGGCCCAGCCCGGGCTCAGCGAGGGGCGGGGTGAGGAGAGCCCATGGTGATGCCCAGCCCCCGCCCCGGGGCACCGCTCCTCGGACCCACGCCAAGGCACAGAGCCACACGTGAGCTCGCAGAGAGAAACGGTGCACACGGGTGCGTATACGGGCCGGGCTCCCCTACGGAGGCCTGAGCTCCTGCAGGCAGACGCTCACCCGTGCACACAGGGCGGGCTGGCTCGGCTGGTAAACAAGCCTGCCCCGAGGAGAAAATCACGGCTGTGCCCGGGGAGCCGCCGTCAGGGGAGCAGGGGAGAACACGCCCTCTACAGTGCGTGTGTGTGTGTGTGCACATGTCTCACACACACGGTGAGCTGGGCTGGGGGCCAGGCTCGGGCCCAGCTGAGCACCAGTTCCTCTGCAGTCGGCCCCTGCCGTCCCTGCACCAGCCGGGCTCCTCTCCCGGGAGCAGTGAGCAGGTGGGATGCCCTCCCCAGGGAGGCCACCAAGCCACAAGAAGAGAGTGGGCCAGAAAACCTCTGTGGGGGCCAAGGAGGGGTGCCTGAGAGAGGTTGACTGAGGCCTTGGGGGTGGGCCAGGACCGTGGGGGGGGCATCACAAGGGCAGCTCTGAAGGACCCTGTGTGCCACCCGGCCCCAGGGGTGCTGAGGCAGGGTGGCACAGTGCCATGGGAGGTTTGCAGGTTCCTGTTTTTCCCCGAGGGGCTAGATTGGATGGCTTCTGGGGGGGTCCTTCCTCTTCTGGAAGGTGGGGGAGTGACATCGCCACATCAGGATCTCGGGGCCTAAAGAGTTGTTGCTTGCCCAACTCTCTTCTGTCAGAGACGGTGCTAGGCTTGCTCGTTACTCAGCCTGGCCTGACTGATGCACTCTGGGCTGAGTCACGGAGATGGGACCGGCTGGGCCTTCACTGTAGCCTCTCCTCACTCACCCCGCCCAGCACCCCACGAACAAGCCACATGCAGGGACCAGTCCTCACTCGGGGCTGGGCGGCCTGGCTGTGGGGCCCTCACGGCCTGGAGGGTGTGCTGATCCCACAACGTGAGGCTGCAGGGGAGTGAGGAACTCCTCAGAGGACACCCCAGGGCCAGGGGTCAGGAGTGCCCGCTGGCAGGGCACTGGGCCCCTGCAGGGTGGGCAGCGCAGGGTAAGGGCCCCCTAAACCTGGACCCCCAAGCCCTCACCAACTGTCCTCCCCCACCGGCCGGCCACTCACTGTCGGATGAACTGGATGGCGTCTTCGTACTTCATCCCACTCTCTATGAGGGCCAGTGCCACAAGGACCGGAGCCCTGGGGACAGACAGCAGGGCCGAGTCAGCCAAGCATCTGCCTGCCCACCTCCCTCCCCTGACAGGCCACCTGCTGCAGACGCCAGGCAGCCCTCACCCTCACGGCTGAGGGCGGCCCAGACACCCCCCAACCCCGCTTGGAGGGCACTGGCTCAGAGCTCAGCCCGACCACCTGGGTCCAAATCCTGCTCCCTCCTGTCCCTGCTGTGTGACCTCAGGTGGGCCACACAACCTCTCTGTGCTTCAGACTCTGCGTGTAAAATGTCTTGGTGAGGGGGTTAAAGGAGGAAGAGCACAGCACCAGGCTTGGGTCTGGCCTAGGGTAAGAGCCTGATACTCTATCAACCCCACTTGCCCGGTCCTCAGTCGGCAAATCGGGGATTCCACTGCCTGGGTCCTTTCAATCAAACCCAGGCTGTTTGTGGGGGACAGGGGTCTCTGTGTCTGGGGGTGGGGGTGCTGGCAGCTCCTTCTTGCCCAAGTGCAGGGACAAAGTGGCACCCACAGCAGGAGGGAGTGGGGTCAGACTTCAGGAAGGACTTCCTCCCTTCCAGGCTGTGGGAGGCCCATGTCTGGGAACCCTCTGGGAAGGAGATCATGTGTGATATGGGCTCAGACCCATGCCCGAGAGCAAGTCAGACCACAAGATCCCCGAGTTCAAGCGAGCCCCGCCCTGCCCCGCCCACTCACCGTCCCAGGCCAGCCACGCAGTGCACAGCCACGCAGCTGCCAGGGTCATCGCAGAACTTGGCCTTCAGCAGGCTCAGCCAGTCCTCCACCACTTTGCCGGGAGGGGGCGCCCCGTCATCGAACGGCCAGTCCTGCCGAGGGAAGCAGCCCCTGAGGACCCCTGCCCAAAGGTGGGGTGGAGAGCGGGGCCGGGCAGGCCGCGGGCCCCACGAGGTCAGGGCACTCTGAGAAGCAGAGGATGCTGGGAGCCACGAGGGTGAGAGGCAGCAGGCCACAGAGAGCAGAGAGCATGAGGAGGGGCTGGCTTGGCCATGAACTGCAGCTGCCCCTCCTCCAGGAAGCCTTCTGGGAACTCTGCCCTTTCCTTTTGGGAGCCCCGGGAGCCCACTCCCCCTCCCCGACAGCCTGTGCTGTGATTCTGGGGTCACAGCCTGACCCTCCCCCAGCCTGAGAGGTTCTGATTCAGCAGGCCCAAGGGGTCTGGTCCACAAACGCGGCTGACCCGTGCCTCTCCGTGTCCCCAGCCCACAGCACGGCTGCACAGGGCAGGCCCGGCCCAGTTACGGGGAAGGCGTGAAGGGAGGCTGGAGGGTGAGGCCCGATATTCTGAGAGCCAGGTCCAACGGTCAGTTACACCTGCGGCCTTTGCAGACGCCCCCGGGGTTAACTTGGCTGTGAGAACGTAGCTCTGCCCCCCACCCCCCGCCAGCGCCCTGCACGAGGGGAGGCGACCTGCGCGGGTCGGGCCCAGCCCGGGGTGGCCACAGTGAGGACAGAGACTCTCAAGTCCCAGGGATTCGTGCAGGCAGAGGGCAATGGCCCCGCAACTAGCGCTGTTGGCACCGGGGTGACTCCACACGGGCCCCCGAGGCTGACAGGGAGGCGGCCCCGGGTCAGCTAATCCCACCCCAGCCTCCAGACACAGCCACACCTGGGGGCAGCGGTCTGCCTGGCCGCCCTAAGTCTGAGCAAACCCTTCCTGCTGCAGCGGACGGGAAGGAAAGGCCGCTGCTCCCCGTGCTAAGAGGTGCTTCACACGCAGTCAACTCGCGGCCTCTCAAGCCCCCACACTTCACAGGCAAGGAACCGGGTGTCACACAGCAGGGAAGGGGCAGAGGCAGCCTTCAGGCCAGGCCCGTATGACCCCAGCTCCGGCTCCTTCCGCCACCCGGAACTGCCCAACAGAGGTGACTACACACAGTAACATGGGCCAAAACGGTGTCCTTGCATGAAGAGTGATAACTAAAGGTCCTCTGGTGCTGAGGAGGCCCAGCAGAGCTGGTGGGGTGTACTGGACACAGGGCTGCGCCCCCTGCTCTGGGCCTCCAGCCCCAGTCAGGCAGCCCCACGCCAGGGCAGGCCCCGTGAAACCTGCACCTGACCAACAGGGATGTGGCAGCACAGCTGCCCCGCCCTCCGCCCGGATGCAGGTCCCCAGAGCCAGGGGACCAAGGAAACAGCCCCAAGGGTCCCTCCCCACCGCCTGCACAGAGAGCCTCCCCAGGGACCTGACAGGTGTGCCCACCCACCCTCCAGTGGCACCTGCTGCCCAGCGACAGGGCCCCAAACAGGCAGCAAGATGAGGTCCTGAGACAGGCCCAGACGCAGAGGAGCTGGGAGGAGCCGCCGGGGGCCGGCTCTGCGCACTCACTCGGGGACCTTGGGTGGCCTCTGAGCTCGGGCTGTCTGCAAAGTGGAGCTACTTTCCCGGCCAGGCAGGGCGTGGGACCAGAGCCCCAGTCCCCGAGGGGGAGCACAACTGGAGGGGATCACACCTGGGGGGGCACACCTGGGGGGAAGCGCACCTGGAGGTGGATGCACCTGGAGGGGAAGCATACCCAGAGGACAGTGCAGCTCATGGGGGGGTGGGGCACACCTGGAGTGGGCGTTGTTGCTAAAGTGCCACTCCCCAGGCGGTCCCACCTCTGTCACAGTCTGGTGTGGCCTCAGACAGCGTCTGACCCAAGCCTCAGTCTCCCCACAACGCGGGGCTCTCACGAGGCTGAGAAGCCGTTGCGCGCGGCAGAGCCTGCCAACCCCAGCACGGGGGAGGACCGGCTGCACCAGCGGGGGCTGTGGCCGTGCGGAGTGTGCTCCTGCCTCCCGGGCCAGGCTGGCCAGGGACAAGCACGCCCGCTCTAGAAGTGCAAAAAGGCCGTGCAGAGAGGACCTGACTCCTTCGAGGTCACATGACCCGACGCCCGGGTTTCCCGGAGATGTGCCCAAACACGCACATGGCCCGGGCACAAACATGCCCGGGAAGTGGCAGGTGGCACGCAGCGAGGCCACGTGTGCCTGCTTCACAGCGAGGGGGCCCAGACTCACTGCCCAGGCCCAGAGAGGCCCCCGCTCGGCGCCACGCGGCCCTCACCACGACGGTGATGCCATCCTTCTCCAGGGGGGCCTTGTCGTAGGTCACCTCACACACGCGCACCACAGTGGTGGCCCCGTACTTCTTCAGGTCCTGGCGGGGGGGAAGGGAGAGGGCAGGGCTCAGGGGTGGCGATCTCCTGACCGGGCCCCCAGGGCAGGGCCGTGCCCCCCTCAACAAAACAGAAAGGCTGATGCTGAGCGTGAGCCCCCAGTGCTGGACCTTCGGGCTCCCTGACCGGCCGGGGGTGGAAGAGGCTTTCCTGATGCTTCTGGGCAACTGTCCCCTGGCCCCCACAGCAGAGAGGAGAGCGTCCCCACCTACTCTCACTGCAATCGAGGCTGTGAGCCCGGCTTCCCAGCACATCACCTCCCTCCTCTTGGGTGCTCAGGACCCCGGATCACACCAGCAAGGCCCCACCTTCCAGATAAAGTTCCTGGGCCCCCAAGCAGCGACAGAACACCGCCAGCCCACACATGGACCCCTGCACGACCCCTGCTCTGAGCAGCCCTCCCAGCCGGGGTACACGAAAGGTCCAGGCAAGGGGCACGGCCAGACCCCTCACTGGGGCCTTCGGAGGCTCCGAGGGGCAGGCCTCAGCGGCAGTGGCCCTCAGAGCGGGGAGGGCGGGCAGCTGCTCAGACAGCGGCTGGGAGGGAGTCGAGCCCTGCACACAGTGCGGAAGCCCCAGGCTACCAGGGAAAAGGTCAAGGCAGTTCATGGCCAGGCACAGGGATAGTAATACCCGGGGGGAGGGGGTCCACCCCAGGAGGCCACGTGCAGGGGCTGCTCCCACCCCACCTGCTCCCAGCAGCTATTTCGGGAGTGGTGAGGAATCAGCTGCCGGACCTCACTCGTCATGCAACGGGGACATCGGACACAGTGAGGGCAGGACAGAGCTATTCTGAGAATGCAGGGAGCAGGAGGGGGTGCAGGGCTCTGGGGTCGTGGGGGTTGTGAGGTCTGCGCCTGCAGCAGAGGGTGTGGCCACCCAGCCCAGGGCTGAGCCCTGAGCCCACACATGCTGAGCCCTGACCCTGGTCACACACTGACCCCTGACCCTCACACAGACTGACCCTTAACCCTAGTCACACACTGAGCCCTGAGCCCACACACGCTCTGAGCCCTGACCCTGGTCACACTCTGAGCCCTGACCCTGGTCATACACTGAGCCCTGACCCCAGTCACACTCTGAGCCCTGACCTCGGTCACACTCTGAGCCCTGACCCCTGTCACACTCTGTGCCCTGACCCCCGTCACACTCTGAGCCCTGACCCTGATCACAGGCTGTGCTGTGCTCAGTCTTTCCCCAGGTCCTGCCATTATCTTCAGGGTCTCAGCTATGAGGGGGCAGCCCTCCTCTGTAGGGTTCCCGGCTCAGTGTCCAGGGTCCAGGTCCCCTGATGGCAGACTGCCCACTGCCTCCCTCTATACAGTTGTCAAGGTCCCCTCATGCCCAGATCCATGTTTAACTGTGACAAGCACCCATGAGGGCTTATATCATGTTGCAGCGAGAAAGGCTAAGGGTCTGAGGCCACAAAGGACCTACCACACAGCCACAGGCTCTGCAAACAACAAGGAGTCTGCAGAGGCCAGGCTCCCACAGGAGGCCATGTGGAGCCCTGCGGGCTCTGCAAACACATCTGTTCACATCTGCTGGAGCCAGGAGCAGCACACGTCTCTGCCTGCTGACCCTCCAGGAACAGGGGGCACTCTCCCGTGGCCAGCTCAAGACTCGTGCCCAGCCCTTCCTCCCACAGACATCTGCGCCTGAAGCCCCCAGGCCTCCCCCAGAGCCCATGGGCTACCTGCATCCTGGGCTGGCCCCGCAGCTGGCCTTCGTGCCCCATCCCCCCCGTGTGCCTGTCTCCAGGCTGTTCAAGAGCCACTCCTCCCACGGGGGCCTCTCCGCCTCCTTCCTGCTCAGCCTCTGCACAGAGGCCGCAGGGCCAGCAGAGGGCTCAGGACCACTCCGGTCATGGGCGATGCCCTGAGGGGGCGATGCACATCTCTCCTACCTCTGAACCTGCCTCTATTCGCGCAGCTGGGGTCCCACCTGCCCACCCTGCAGGCCCCCAGCGAGCCCAGCGGATCCCCCAACAGCCCTGACACCCGGGCTCCCCACGGCATGCCAGTGTCTTGTGTCACACCTCCGGAATCCTCCAACCAGGGCCCCAAGCGCAGCACGTGGGTTGACAGCCATAACCCCTCCGCTCCCGCCGGCTCTGGCCTCTCAACGCCTCCCGGGAGGCCCGGGGCAGCACGGCCAGGCTTGCTGGACCCCCGCCCAGCCCCACTCACCTCGATGAAGGTGCTGAGAGTGGCGTTGGTGGGGTTGTGCGTGATAAGGAAGCGCATGTTCTTGTAGCTCACCTCCACGGGGGCCGGCCGGTTCATGCGAGCCATGGCTCCTCCAGAGGGGGGGGGCCAGGGAGGGGCTGCAGACGGGGGAGGGGACACGGACAAGCCCCCCCAGAACCCGAGAAGAATGAGATCCCTGTGCTTGTCCGCGAGAGAGGAAACGACTTTTACAAAACCTGCCCCCTGCGCCGCGCACAAATATTGTGCAAATACTCGGGACGGGGGAGGACGCCGCCCGGCCCGGCACGTGGAGAATTAAAAAAGAAACCCAACTCCTTAAAAAAGAAAAGGAACGAAAAAGCCCCCAGAAGTAAAACAGGTCAGTCCGAGCTCCTGCCCCCAGAGCCGGGTAATTACAAGGGGGCAAAAATAAAAACGACACCCGAAAACCTCAGCAAAGAAAATTGTAAAAAGCCCGAAGCGTGTCCGGGCGCCGTGGCCGTGGCCGTGGCCGAGCCTGTGGCTGGGGACGTCCTCTCGGCATCGGTGGATGGGCGGACGGCCCCCGGGGCTCAAAGGCGGCCCCGCACCCCCAAGGCTGAAAGGCAGAGCGGACTCGCACGGAGCTGACGCGGGCGCGGTCACGTTACCCCATCGGGGCCCACCGAGTCCTGCAGCGGGGCGGGCGGCTCAGGCGGCCCCGGGCCGGGCAGCGGGGGCCATGCGCGGGCAAGGGCAATGGTGAGGCCCGGTGGCCCGGGGGCCTCCTCAGCAGCAGGCGCGGCGGCGGCAGCGATGTTGGGCGTGGCAGTACTCAGAGCTGCCCCCCGAGGCCCTCTCCATAAATCCCAGGCTGGTCTGCAGCAGGCAAGGTCTGTGGGGACAAGGAAAAGAGCAGAGAAGGGGTCACCGGGAGCCCCGCCTCCTGGGAGCCTGCCCGACCCCCACCAGCACGGTCCACGCTTCTCCCGGCCCTCCCGCGGGACCACGCCGAGTGACTGAACCTCCTCGGGCCTCAGCGTCCCCACCTGGGAACACAGGGAAGTACAGCTCCCGCCAGGGCCAACCCAGGGCCCTGAGGTGACAGGACAGCCACCAGGACGGGGTGGAGAGGGACAGGGAGGGAGGGTTTTCAGGGACATACAACCCTGGAGCATGCTGAACCCGCCACACAGATTCTGAGGCAGTCTGGGGTGACAGGGCCCAGGCCCCTGAGCCTGGCCCCCTCTGAGGCCTGCTAGCAGCAGACACCCCACCCCCACCCCGGAGACAGCCACCCTCCCCTGCGGAATTTCTGAGCACAGATCGTTCTGGGGCGGCCCGCCCTCAGGGGAAGGGGCTCAGGCACGGAGGCCAAGGTGCCGCACCGCAGTGGGTGAGGGGGAGGCGGCCCCACTCACAGCACGAACCACCTTAAGCGTCTCTCAAGGGCCCCCCACGGAAATCTCCAGCTCGGATGGGCCTCTGCCCGTTGGCCACTGTCTCCACCATTCCCCACAAGGCTGACTGGCCACGGAGGTCAACAAGCCGGGCTCTGCCCTCAGGAGCCCGGAGAAGCAAGGACAGACCACAGCAGCCAAAGGGCCGGCCGCCAGGCGCATGCCAAGGTGGTGACAGCACAGGTGGCACGGAGTGGGGTCACACTGTGACAGGGCCCCAGGGAGGGTCACCCCCGGGCCACAGACACAGCCATCAAGCACCTCCACGCCTTTTCCCCCACTCTGGGCCCCAAAGGTCCCAGGCCGCCGCCCCCCCCCCCCCAGCAGGAGCGCAGCACCACTCCTACCCCCACGGAGCTGGGAGACCCTGGGCACGGCACCGGCCATGGTTTCCCCATCTGCACCATGGGGGCCCAACGAAGTGCCCCAAGGTTTCTCCAGCCTGTGACCCAGTGGTCCACAGACCCCTCCAGCCACTGGGCTTGGCCCAAGACCCCCCGCACTACCAGCTGCTCCTCCGTAGAGTCCTCCACCCGAAGCCCCCGCCTCTTACCTTCGCCCCCGCCCAGCACCCCCTTCTGCAGGCCCCCAGAGCCTCAGCCTGGGCAAGGAAGGGCCCAGGGCCCGGGACCCTGACATGCAGGGGCCAGCTCCACCGCTGCTCCCAGGCTCAAGGCAGGTGCCACGTCACACCCTGCCCCTTGCCGTGTCCTGGGAGGGCTACACGGGGTGTACTCGGGGGGGAGGAAAAAAGCAGAGAGAAGGAATCCTGTCCCGGTTGAGCCAGCTGCGAACCTGCACCGCCCCAGAGCCAGCTTCGGCTGAGTGCCGGTGAGGAAAGAGACCGCCGCAGGCGCCCAGACAGCTCGCAAACGCAAACACTGTCCCTCCTGGGGCCACGGGACATTCCCCTGTACGTGCGCGTGCGTGCGTGCGTTTGTGTGCATGTGTGCACCAGAAAGAAAGGACGGAAAAGGCCCGAGGACGCCGCAGCACTGCAGGCCTCTCCCTGAGGGGCTGGCCCGCCACCTCACTGCCCACAGCTGCTGGGCACCTGGGGAGACCCCGAGGCAACAGCAGAAGGCCTGGCTCTGCGGCCCAGTCTCCCTGGACAGATCCTCCAGAGCCACTCCACACTATGCCTTCTTGAGCCAGAAGTTGTCACCTGTCAGCAGGGGTCAGGCTGGCTGAGGTCAGGGGGCAGGGCCCAGGCTAGAATGGGGTCAGGGATCTGGGCCGAGGTTGGACTAAGGCCACTGCCTGGACTAGGCTGGGGTCTTGCCACACACCCCACTAGTCTCCAAAGAGGCTGGGGCCCCCACCCTGCGTGGGAGCAAAGCAGTGATGCCCCACCCTTCCTGCCCCCCCTCCCGCACCCTCACATGGCTCAACCAGGCCCAGTGCCCCCCACGGAGGGACCCTCCCTCCTAACTACATCCCTCAGTCAGGTCACTGAGCCCCAGGCAGGGCCCACCCAGCCACCATCCCCCAAGCCCACCACCCACTATGCAGGAGCCAGACTCAATACCCCTCCCTCTCTCTGGCCTTCTTCCACTGGCCCCACATCCCCGTCCTGGGACTCCAGCCCGCCTCCTCCCACCGGAGGGCACTGAGCTCTCTGCCATGTCCCAAACAGCCATCCCTTAGAGGCCCGTTAGGGGAGGCCCCAGTGTCGTCCCTGTTGGCAAATAAGTGACCCAGCCGGGGAGGTGGAGGACCTCCTCTGGGCCCTGACCAGACCAGCGTCCAGCAACGGCTGCCGGTGGCTTTTCAATCTCAAGACTAGGAGGCAAGAACAACACTCAACCCCAGTTTACGGAAGAGGAAACCGAGGTTCCGGGAGGCTACCGCCCTCACGCCTGGTCACAGCTGGCTAAGGAGCTGGCCGAATCCAGAGGGCTTCAGAAAGGGCCAGCCCCTCTGGACCCCGGACCCTGTATGATATGGGGGTAGGCTGAAGGACTAGGACTCAGTGGGGTCCCAGGAGAGGTAAGGCAGGGGCGTGGGACCATCGTGGGCAGGGCGGGGTCGTGGGCGGGGCCCACCATGCCCCGTGGTGCCTGCGCTCCGGGGCGCGTGGGGGCTGGTTCGAGAGGTGGCCCCCTCCCCGGAGCAGGGCTGGGGTCCTCCCGGCACGCCCCCCGGCCCCGCCGCCGTCCAGGCTCACCCGCGCGCGCAGGCGTCCCGCCGCCGCCTCCATCCGTGCGGGCCGGGCCGGGCGCGGCGGCCGAGACCCAGAGCGCGGGGCGCACCGGCCTCCAAGCGGATGCTCGGCGGACCCGCGCCGTGGGGGCTATTTATAGCGCCCAGGCATCACGTGGGCGGGGTGGCCGGTGACCGGCGGGCGACCAGGCTTGTTGTGGCTCCCACACCTGCCGCCTAAATATAACCGTGGGCCCGCCCGCGCGCCGGGCAAACAAAGAGGCCGCGGAGGGCCGAGCGGAGAGGAAGCGCCGCGGAGGAAAGGGAAATGCAAGGGCAGAGGGGAGGGCCGCTGGCCACCGCGGGGCGGGGCCCCTGCCGCCGACGCACCCGCCCTCCTCCCACTGTGCTGGGTGGAGCGCGCGCCCCGCGCCGTATGCGCGCTGGCCCTAGAACCCTTTGGGGCTCCCCACAGCCCCGTCTCGCAATAGGGCTCCCACAGCAGAGGGGGCTGCACAGGGCTCCGTGCTGGAGCGCCAGGAGGAGCTTAGCGCAGGGCCGTGTGCCTGGTGGGGACCTCAGCACAGGCAAAGGCCTGGAGGGAGGGCTCCCCACTTTGAAAATGGAAGGAGGGTGCCCTGGCTCAGGTGTGTTAAGGAGGCTGACACCCACAGGATGGGGGCTCCCCATCCCCAGTCCGCCTGTCAAGAACCCTGCCCAGCTCTCCCACCTCCCACCTGAGGACCCCTCCACTTCCTGATTGCCTACTATGTGCCAGTCACTGCTGTCCCTCACTGAATCCTCACCACACCCCTGAGGGGAGGGGTCTGTCACCCCCACCCAGTGTGCAGGTGAGGCACAGGGACTAGGAGCCCACACCAGGTCACACAGGAAGGCAGGATGTACCCAGGGAGCTGTCGCCACATC
This sequence comes from Ceratotherium simum simum, assembly GCF_057802395.1. NCBI lineage: Eukaryota > Metazoa > Chordata > Mammalia > Perissodactyla > Rhinocerotidae > Ceratotherium > Ceratotherium simum. Next base: position 3,363,667 of record NC_141922.1, read on the forward strand.
CCACTCACCCTCCAACTCTCAATGCAGGTGCCCACTCCCCGGGGAAACCCTCCCCAGGGTCCCCGCCTGCCCCTACCAGCAGGGTCCTGGCTTTGCCTCCTGGGAGCATGACGTCAGGAATGCAAGTGCTCCCCCGCTATGAGCTCCAAGAGTGGACCTGGCATCACGGTCAACCCAGCACCTGCCCTGGCCAGCCTGGAGGCCCTCGGAAGGGGGTGGAGCAGGGTGGGTAGAGCCCCCAGCACACAGGGTCCCCAGAGGCCTTGCCTTGCTGGGAACCCAGCTCTGAGCCCGGCTCCCAGACAGCCAGCCTGGCCCCTGCAATCAGCGGTCAGCGCCACAAGGGCGGGCGGGGGGGGGGGGGGAAGCTGGCCAGAGGCCCAGCCCAGAACAAGGCCCCCTCCCAGGCTCTCCCCACACACCCCCAGGGAGCGTCAGCCATGCCTGTGACCCTGGCTTCCTCCCATCCCCAAGCTGGGCGAGCAGGCGGGGGAAGTGAGAACAGGAAGACTGTACAGGTGGAAGGGCCTGCAGAAGCCCCACCCACAGGCACACCCCAGCCAAGCCAGGTGGAGCCGCAGGGCTCCTGCCCTCGTGCCTCCACCCAGCACCAAGGTGGGCCTCGGGCCAGGACTCCCACTCCAGTGCTCTTACTTCCTGCTTCCAGCAGCATCTTCCTGAAGGCCGGCTCCGGGCACTCGGCGCTCCACCAATCTCCTACCTTAACCGCTTTCTGAGAGTCTGTGCCCTCGGACACTGTGCCAGACGCTGCAGCCCACGAACAAGACACCTCGGCCACATTGTATTGATAAAACACAGCAGCTCCGAGAGATCGAGCAACTTACCCAAGTCACACAGCCAGGAAGCAGAAGAACCAGAGCTGGGGCTGAGTTTTGCTGACCCCCAGAGACCCTGCTCATCCCAGCCTGGCCCTCCAGGAGAGAAGACCTCTGGGGCAAGCTGCCTCCATCATCCCAGCCCGTTTCCTCATCCGGACAAGGTGCAAGTTCCCGTCAAGCTCAGCGATACTAACCCGGGACACAGGGCCCACCCGGCTGCTCGGGCTGCAAACCTGGGCCCCAGCATCCCTCTCCCCCTTGCCTGGGGCACCCACTCTGGCCAGGCCTGGGGGGCACCTGCTGCAGCTGGCACAGCCCCAAGCCCTTCGGAGAAGTCTATTTTTAACAGGGCAGGAGCTGTTCCTGGAATCCTCCCAGAGCGAGCCCAAGTCCCCCAGTGCTAGGGGGGCCGGGAGAGGAGACCTGAGCAGGCCAAGCCCACACTGATCCCCAGGAAACCTTCCCAGAGCCCTGGGCAGCGCCAGGGTCCAGCCTCCCTCACTGATCAAGCACTGCTGCCTCCCTTCCCCCGGCCCTGTCCTAGCCCCTCTCCCTTCAGCCACAGGCCCCTCCGAGCCCTAGGGAAGGCATGTCCCGAAGGAGGGACTCAGAGGTTGTCAATCCCACCCTGCCTCCCACACGGGGCCTGGCACCAGGAGGGCTCCCCACTTGTTTGTGGAAGGAACAAATGACCCAACGTTCTGGGCAGAGGTCCAGACCTGGGAAATGTCCAGGACCCATCACGGGATCACAGCCCCTGAGGTCCAGAGGAACCTCAAAGGTCACCTACACAATCTAATCCCCCAGCTTGCACACCTCAGATGACAGGGAACTCATTACTCCGTGGCAGCACCTTCTGCCTTCGGGCAGCTCCCCAAGTTATCAGTCCCTCCCCCTAGTGCTCCCGAGTGCCCACTGCTGGAATGGGGACCAGCAGGAGGAAAGCTTCCGAGCAGAATAAGCCAGCACAGCAGGGATTGCAGAGGGCAGAGATGGAGGATCAGGTGGTCAGGAAGGCTTCCTGGTGGAGCTGGCCAGCAGGGGAGACAGCCACGCTCCCAATGCCGGGAACCTCATCGTCAGGGCTTGACCGGCTGCCCTGACTCCCTGTGTGACCCAGGGCCAGCGCTTGCCCTCTCTGGGGCCTGTGGCCTCCCCTATAAATGGAGACACTGCCAGAGAGGAAAGCCTCTTTCCGCGGTGGTGCCAGCTCCAAGCCGGTCACGAGGCGGCCGGGCGGTGACCTGGAAGCAGAGCTGTTGGCAGCGGGATTCAGTTTCCCCCGGGCGGACACCTGTTCCAGCCGCCGGGATCTCGGGATGGAGGAGAGGGCTGCAGGACCAGAGCTCGGCCGCTGCCCCTCGGGCGCCACACGGGGCCACCTTCACCACACACTTGGCTTTAACGGTGCCCTGTGGGGCGTGGTGCCGACTTGCCAACCCAGGCGGCCCGCCCCCAGGCCACCCTGGCGTGCCGTCGGCCGCGAGCACTGCCCGGGCAGGCCGCAGCTCCGCCGCAGACCCGGGAGCTGTAACCGCCGCCTACGTGGGCGGCCGGGCCACGGGGCTCCAGCCCACTGTCATTAGTGGCCGGGCAGGCAGCCGGGGGTGCCAGACCAGGCCCCTTGGATCTCCTGAACCCCACCCTGAGCCTCCCCGGTCTCGATGGCGCTCGCCTGGCGGCAGGTGAGTGGAGAACCGCCAGGAGATGGGCGCTGACTACCACTCTGCGGGCTGCTGTCAGCCCAGTCCCAGCCAGACGTGGACCCTTCCCCACAGCCCGGCTCCTGAGGCCCGGCCCTCCCCACCAGGGCCACCACCAGGCCAGCCTCAGCCTGCGGGGCCTGGAGCCTCCCCCAATGGGACCGCCAGAAGAAAGGAGCAGGGCAGGAGGGGCAGGGATGAGAATAGGAGCAACAGCAGGAACAAGTGCCAAGCACAGTCAGGGCCAGGCTGTGGGCTCACAGAGCCTGCCACACCCTGTGCTGCCTGGGACCACTTCCCCTCGAGCCCTGGCTCCTCATCTGTAACAGGTACAAGCCCTGCCTTGCTGAGGTGTCGAAGGGACAAAGGGGACAGTAGGCACTGACAGCTGGAAAACACGGCCTCCGTGGCCCCCAGGCAGCTCAGATGAGGAAACTGAGGCACGGCAGGAGAAGCCGGGCCCCCAGTGCCCTGCAGGCGCCCCTCGGCCACCTCACGAGCCCACCCGGCGGCGAGGGGCAAGGCGCCTCCCCTGGCTGGGGGCCTGAGACGGCAGCCTCCCTCCCACGCCCCCGGCACCCCAGCCCCCCACATGGCCCTTCCTGCACAGCCCTTCCTGCGGCCCTTCCTGCCGGGAGCTCACAGCTGGGGGCAGCAGTGGGGGGCAGGCCGTGGCTTGGAAGGTGTGTCCACTGCTGGCCAGGCCATGTGTGACATCACATGGTGACACGCTGGCCACAGCACATCCAGGTGTTCCAGCACATGGGGGACTGCATCCAGGGGCGGCCTGCCTCTGCCCAAAGCCCACCACTCACCCATCACTGACCAGGACGTCCCCACCCCGACACTGCCCCTCCCTCCCGGAGCTCAGCACTGGCTCTGAGCCTGTTCTGCCACCTGTGTCCCCGCTGTGGCCTCCCCTGCTCCCACCACAGACTCAGGACCCCCCCAAGGGGAAAAGGGGAACTAGGCATTCATTCATTCATTCATCCAATTTACAAATATTTATTGAGCATCTTCTAGTGCAGGCACTGGGCTAAGCTTGGAGGATGCAAGGGAAAAAATCACCAGAACAGGCAAAAAGCCTGCCCTACCCCTCCTGCTCTCCCAGACCAGGCTGACGGCTGCCCCTCCACCCCTGCCCTGAAAAGCCACGTCACAGACTGCCCACCGTGGGTGGGCCTGGTAATCACAATATCTTGGCTGCCCCAGGAGAAGGGCGGGGTTGCCCCCAGGCAGACCGCACCACTGAGTCAGGGGTCCCTCATCCCCAGAGCCAAGCCCCTTGGGTTCCTCGCAGAGACTTTACTCCATCCTGTGCCTCAGTTTCCCAGGCTGTCACATGGAGGGTTAGAACGTGGCATTTTCCCAACACCACCTGTCACTCGGTCACACCTGAGCCCCACCAAGGCTGGCAGACGGGGGTTCCAGTGCCTTCGCCCTGCACTGGCCCCGCCCCCTCCCTCCACGGGCTCCTGCCTCGGGCAGCCTGACCCCCAGGCCCCAGAGCTGCCCCCGCACAGCCCCAGTGGGGCCCTCCCCGCTCCAGTCCTTGACCACGCACTTCCCTCCCCCGGGCGCCCTCTCTTCCCACCGCCGCCTTTCCTCAGCTCCGTGCAAACCCCCTCTCCTCAGGAAATCCTTACTGACCGGGGGAACTTGGGCCGTTACTCTCCATGCCTCAGTTTCCTCATCTGCACAGAGGGAAAACGACAGTAGCTGCCTCACTGGGCCGTTGTCAGGAATGGCTGAATCCAGCCACGGAACGTGCTCAGAACAGGGCTTGGTGCAGAGTACGGCCAGAGCCCAGCTATCTGCACCACCTGCGGGACCCTCGCAGCCCAGGGAGCAGGTCACGGCCCCTCCTCCCATCTCAGTGCGTCCACCGGCCTTGGCATCCAGCTGCCAAGGGCCCAGCGCCTTTGACCCCTGTTCCCCTCAAGGCCTCACCTGTCCAGGCCCTTCACCCCTGTCACTATGCCCCTTCCACCCTGACACCCCCAGGCAGCTCAGGACCCTACCTGAGACCCAAATTTGGGGGCAACCTGCCCTCCCTGCACCCCCATTGGAGGAGGGAAATCTCGGGGGTCTCCAGCCCCCACCCAACCCTTCTCTCTCCACTGCCCCCGCCGGACCAGCTGGCCGACTCTACCCACCAGGATGGGTATCAAGAGATACACGTGTTCCTATCTTGGAGGGCGGTTCAATATAGGTTTGATGAGCGCATGTCCCAGCTCCAGCCCCAGACTAGACATGGGTCGAGGCCCACCTGGTGCACCCCCACAGTGAGACTTGGCATGGGGCTGGAGAGGAATGGTGGCCCCCACTCTGCTGCTGCTCACACACCCTCTGTGGCTCCCTATAGCCTGCAAAACAGAGTTCTGACTTTTCAGCCTGGCCCGCTGGCCTGTGCCCCTCCTACTCTTAGCCCAGGGGGAGAAGGGAAGGGGCTGTAGGATTCCCGCCTGCAGTCACCCTTTTTTCTCTGCCCAGAATGCCCCCAGACAGTCCCCACCCTCAAGACCAGCTGAGGGTCCCCTCCTCCTCCAGGAAGCCCTCAGTGCCTGGGCTTCCCCCACCGGGTTCTCCTTCTTCTGTGTACCTACCCAGCACCCTCCTGGCTCCAGGCCCCATGGTGGGCGCTGAGGGGCAGGGGTGAGTGAACCCCCATGACCCCATCCTCAGAGAGCTCAGACTCTGGGGTGGGGGTCGGTGGGGGGACACAGAACAACCAGGCAATGGATTGCGGCAGAAGGAAATGACTTGGGGGGGAGGTTAATCCGGGAGGCCTCTGTGAGGAGGTGGCCTCTGGCCTCATGGCGAACACGGCGTGCGCCCCCGAGTGGGGAATGCATCAGACTCTTTGTGAGCCCCACGAGAACAGTGCGCACCAATGTCTGTTCCCGCTTGCCGGCTCAGGAAGCCCCCTCACGCTGTTTCCATCACCCCACTCCTACACACTCACACCCCACTAGAGGCCAAAGTTCATGAGCCCCATTTTACACGGAGGCCAGACAGAGAGGCGGAGCAGAGCTGCCCGAAACCTGGCTTTCTGGCTCCAAGCCCAGGGTTCCTTCTTCTCTTCTACCAATGAATCATGCAAACCTCATCCATTCAGAGCCAGGCCCTGGGGAGTGTTAATACCCATGGCAAGGCCTGCAGAGCAGCCAAAGTGGATGCCAGGAGGCCCAGCCACCAATATCAGCCACCATCAGCCACGGAGCCCCAGGAGAGGCCCCCGGGGCCTCAACTCAGCCCAGCGACTCTTGCTTTGTACACAATTATGACCAACCTAGAAAGCCATAGATACTGCCAAACCCCTCAGGGGATTGTTAAAACCCAAGATAACAACAGATGACCCAGCTGCTATTAGGAACAATAAATATCAGTTGTTATTAATATTAATAAAATTTTAACTAAAAGTTAATTTTAATTAATAAAATAGTAACAATGGCAGTTACCACTTATTGAGAACCTGCTTTCTGGCAGAGCCTGGACCCAGACAGATCTAAGCTCCTCTGTTTATTAGCTGGGGTGTGGGGGGTGGGGAGGGGTTGTGTGTCCCTGAAACTCCACTGATTTGTTTTGTACCAAGTGGTTTGACACCACCCCACAGGCTGACACGACCCCACAGGTGATCCCCACAGGATCAAAGAAGGATGTCAGTCTACACTCCAGAGAGAGTGTGGCCTAAATCAGCATCTCAATTAATGGCCAGACCAACCACAGATCGCCCGTGTGGCAGTTCCAGCCCCCCAGCACCTCCAAGGGCACGTGCTGACGGTCACCAATGGTGACCGGGACACCTCCGTTCACACCAGCTGTCCTGGAGAGACGACTCAAGAGCCTGCCTTCACTCCTCGACGGGACGATAAACGATCCATCATGCCACCACTGCGCTGTGACCCTCGTTAACAAGAGAGGACACGGGCACCGAGGGGCAGAACCAGGCTGGACCCCACTGCCCGCCAAGGCCCCACTCTGCACTGTGACCCCGTCCCGCCTCCGGACGGTGCAGCCGGCGGAGAAAGGACCATGTGACCAGGGAGCCAGCCGTCGGTCTCCCTCCTTCTGTACCACTGAGGCCGGGGTACCCCCACGGGGAGGCTCCGGGCACACGGCAATATCAAGGAGCCTGGGAGGAGACTGTAGGTTCCCACACGGTCAGTTTGTGCTCTGGAAGGAAAGGCTCCATCGCCAGGGCGGCCCCCTGGCTCCATTCGCCAGAGGAAACCACTGAGGCTCCAGCTGAGCTGCGGGCAGGAGCCGGAAGCCTGGGGACCCGGGCCCCGCCCACTTTGGGGTCTCCCCGGGGGCCCCACCCCCGCACCCCGGCCCCCACCCCAGGGCCGCCGGAGCCCGCGGACACTCACCGACCCGAGTCCTGGAGGCCCGCGGCGGCCGCGCCCCGGCCCGCTTTATCCCCGCCGCCCGCCCGCGTCAAAGGCCCTGGGCCCGCCCGCCGCCCGTAAATCGTGCGGGGGCGGGGAGGGGGCGCAGGCGAGGGAGCCCCGGAAAGATCCCGCCGCGGTCCCGCCTCCCAGGGCGGCTCCGGCAGTCGGGGAGGGGCTGGCACGCGGGTCTGAGGTCGCGCCGGGCACCCTGCTCCCGGGAAGCGGCCAGGAGGGCCCCCCTCCCGCGCTGGGCCAGGCTCTGGGGCCCGCAGCGGGCAGGACAGTCCCCAGGGCCCTGTAACCGCAGGCGGCCAGAGCTGGAGTGGGCAGGACGGGCGGGCACAGAGCCAGCGGGGAGGGGAGTCCAGGCACCAAGGCCCAGGCCCTGCAGCTGGCAGGGTGGGCGGGGACAGGAGGACAGCTGGGGGCTTCCCACGTCTCTGGCCTCTCCCCCTGCCTGCTGTGGTCTGGGAAGGGGATCCTAGGGCCCTTCCCTTGCTGGGGGCCGTGGGTGGGGCCCAGGGCTCATTGTACCCCACACACACACACACAGGAACAGCCCAGCCCTCTGCAACCTGCCTCCCACCTAAGTAGCCCCCAGTACCCTCCCCAGCCCACTCAGGGGGCCTCAGGGTCTCTCCGGCCCAGCTTTGCCCAGACTCCCTCTGAGCTAGATGCTCAGTTCATCCTGTTGTCCCCAGTGCCTCCACAAGGAAGCAGGGAGAAGGCCAGGCAATAGGCAGGTCAGCCCAGCCCAGCCTGGCCTGGGCTCCCAATCAGCAAAAGCACTAAGGAAGCAGGAACCCCCCAGTGGGGGAGGGGCTGGTCCTGCCTCCCACGGCCAGGGTCACTTGTCCCTCCCCCTCCAGGATGCTGTCCCAGTTATGGTGACATTGGGAGGGGCAAAGTCCTCTCCCCAACCCTGGATGGGGGGTGGGGGTATCTCAGGCCAGCCCAGCCCCCAGGACTGTAACCCCTGGGGGCAGAGGGAGGCCACCAAGAAGTCCATGCTTATGCCTCCTCCTCCGCCAGGGGAGCAATCAGGGCAATTCCTAGCTGTAGGAGGGGCCTCTACCCCCTGCCACCCAGACCGCTGCCCCATAACCTCACCACCCCCTGCCCGGGCATCCCCCCATCCACATGTCCCCACTGGTTCCCACCACTGCCTTCCAGCTGCCCACCAGCCCACCCACCCCCAGATCGAGGCCCCTCCCGACGGCCCATTGTGCAGTCCAGCTCAGCTGAGTTTCTCGGCCAGCCCCCAGAGCCCTCCCTAGCCCCCCAGTCCCCCAGCCCTCCGCCTCTCCTGCTGCTCGCTGCACCTGCTGCGGCCCCTGCCAGGTGCTGCGACTCACACACCTGCCGCCAGGCCTTTGTCCTGCTGGACCCTCCATCTGGCTGCCCTGCCCCCTCTCACCCCCCCTGCATGAACCTCCCCTTGTCCAGCCGCCCCGCCTCCACTTCCAGCCCCTCTCTCTGGGCCAGTCCCAGAGGCCAGGTCCACCTGGGACCACCCACCAGTCTGGGCCCCCAGAGGGCAGGGCCACATCATTCCCCTTCACATCTCCCCACAGGAGGATACAAACCTCCGAGGATCATGGTACACAAGCAGATGGGACAGCTCTGCTCCAGCCCGCCAAGTCAGGGGCTCGGACAGCACTCCAGCGCTCATCCCCCACCTCCCAGTGGGACCTAGAACCCAGCCCAACGGCCACTCTGTCCATGTGTACACTGGAGACATGTACACTCACTTGTGCCACAAATAGGGACGTCCACACCAGACGCCTGTGCCAGGAGGGTGGGGGACCCCGTCGCCCTGCCGCAGCCCGGCACCGCCACACCACCAGCGGACCTCCACCTCCATCCAGGCCCTCTGGTCCACACGCTGTCTTCCATGCGGCCTAGAAGGCCTCTGCCCCGGCTGATGGACTGGAAAGGGTGAGCCCTCCAGCTTCACCCTGCCAGGGACCTCCACGTGGAGATGGGGTGTCCACCCGTCTGAGGCCCAGGGGCCCCACCTTGGTGCCCAGAGGGTCAGAGCCCCCCACTGTGGGCCCTGGGCCCCAGCCCAGCTGTCTCAGAATGGACACGGCTGGACTCAGCTGTGTTTCCAAAATGGTGCCCTTGGGTACAGGCAGGTTCCCAGGGCTCGCCAGCCCCTATGGGGCCCAGGCATCTGCATTCACACACCCGGCCCGGCTGACCCTGCGCCCTTGGGAGCAGTGTTGTGTGGGCCCTACTGCGCACCCCCACCCCCAGCGTCCCTGCTGGTAGAACAGGAGGTCTGGTGATCTGAGGTGCTGGCTGCGGCTTCCAGCCCAGAGCCCAATATTCTGGAGTACGGGGTGCTGGACTGGGAATTCCACTACTCCAGGATTCTAGACAGGAGGAACAGAGCCCGAAAGCCACCCCGGCCTGGGCGTTAGAGCTGCACCCACAGTCCCTGGCTCTGTCCTCCGGGGCCCCGCTGGGCTGGCACCGACTCCTGGCACCATGCCACTGCGTCTCCAAGGCCCCTAAAGGCTGTGCCCAGAATGGGCGTGGCGTCCCAGCAGGGCATGGAGTTTCACGGATCCGCTTGGAGCTACCGGCCTTTGAGAGGCCCTCACACCCCCAGGCCCCCAGCTCAAGCTCCTGCCAGGAACATGGAGGCCCCCAGGAGACCAAGAGGAGGTCCCCGAGTCTGGCCTTCCCAAGAGCTCAGGACTCTCCGGCTCACCAGGCAGAGCCTGACCACCCCCCCCCCATGCCGGGTGCACACACGGGACCCTCAACTGGCAAAAGGAACCCCAGGGTACAAACCCAGCTTCCAGGCCAGGGCCTCAGAGAACCCAGTGGGTGTCATGGCCCTCGCAGAGGTCCACGTGGCCTGACAGTCCCTCTCCCTGGCCAGGAGGAGGCTGCCCACCAATCCTCACCCACCAGGATCAGTGGGAGGCCCCACAGGGGCCCTCAGCCCATAAAGGGACAAGGCCCACACTGAGTGCCCACAGCAACTGAGGAAGTCCTCCCCACGGCTGCTATGTGCCCCTGGGCCCATCTCACCTCTCTGGGCCTTTTGAGTCACCAGCTCAAAGTGGGTATAACCAGCCCTTCACAAGGTGAGCAAACAAGAACTGTACCCTGCAGGTGCCCACCCCACAGGTGCCTAGGGAGTTCTCACATGGCCTGGAGGGCAGGGCGTGGGGCGCACAGGAGACGGGCTCGTTAAGCCTGCTCTGCAGGAGGGATCCAGAACTCGGCTGGGTTCCACGCACCCGCCTGAATGGAACCGGGCCCTGGGCTCCGGGCCCCCAGCCCCTCTCCATGGAGGGGCGGCAGTGGCTCCTCCTCAGGACCCCTGGACAGTGCAGGGGCAGGGCCCCCCAGGGTGGGGAAAGAGAGACCCTGGGCAGAGGAGAAGGGCCGTCAGCACGCAGCCAGCACCAGGCAGGCAATGCGGCCGCTCCTGCTGCACCCTGATCCCAACCGGCACCTCGGGGTGGATGGGGGCTTCTGCCCTCAGACAGGGCAGCCAATCGCCTCCGCCCACCCAGCCACTCTATACCCACTTGGGAGGTGGGGAGCAGAGCAGGCCTGTCCTCCACAGCAGGACCCTGTCAGAAGGGTGCCCAGGAAGCCTACGGGCCCCAGGGGAGACTGGACCTTGGCATCATGGTGTGGTGGCCGCTTCTGCTCACCACCACACCCAGAAGCCTGGCCAGAGCAGGCGGCATGCACATTCTGCCCATGTCATAGAAGATGAGACTGTGGCCCAGCTGGTACCCAGGTCCACAGGCCACTCATGGCCCTGAGTCCACATTCAGCTGCTGCCCAGCTCATCACACCTCGTACATCCCATGGATGTCCCCTCCCGAGGACCGGTGTCCAGTCCTGCGAGGACCCCCTCCACGTAATGGCTTCACACGGTGCTCTCGGCCAGGCCCCTCCCCACATCCATCCTCCAGGCAGTCCTGGAAGGCAGCCGTTGCCCCACTTTATGGATGAGGAAGCAGGCTCAGGCCATGCAGTCAGGGACTTGCCTGAGGCCACGCAGCTGTGAGGGGCTGAGCCAGGGTTCGGAGCCAGCCCAGGGTGGGCGCTTTCCTTAAAACAGCCCCTGAGGGGGACACTGAGGCCCAGCCCTCTGACGGACGTCAGGGCTCCAGGAGGCCTGCGCCTGCTCCAGTCCTGCGACCCCCCCACACCCCCGCATGGAGCGCAGGGCCCCGGGTCGGGCGGGCAGGAAGGGGCGCGAGGTCACGGAGGTAGTCAGGGCGGCTGGCCAAGGCCCTGGTGGACGCACGTCAGAGGAGCCTGCGGGAGCCGCGGGAAAGAGCTCTGACCTGGCCTCCAGAGGCCACGTCCAAAATAACCAGCCCCACCGCCCCACGAGGACTCAGCAGGGCGCACGTAGGCCACCTGGCCTGGCGCTGCCAAGCTGGGTGCGGAAGGTCACGGCTATTTCTGGGCCGGCCTGGCAACAAGACGCAGCCCCCCGGCGCCCCCAAAGAGCCAGAGCCAGGGGGCGGCTGAGGCCCAGCGAGGCAGGTCGCTGCCCCCAGGACACATGGTAGAGGGGCCAGCAGGGCCCCCAGGGTGCCGAGGTCCTGCTGGGGGACCCCACTGCCACCTCTCCTTTCTGAGCCGTCTCCCTACAAAAAGCCTGCCCAGTGCTCAGAGCATGTCAGCTCCACGATGGTCCCATTGGCATTCACAGGCCATCTCGGTGTGCCAAGCCCCATGCTGGGCACTCGGGTGGACCAAGAACCATATCTGGTCCCTGAAACAACTCAGGGGGGCTCTGCTCCCTGCTCACAGCAGCTCGGACCCTGAGCACACAGAGCCCCAGGAGGGTTGACCATGGCACAGACACCGCCAGGCGCCCACACGGGCACCTCACGCTGGGTGAATGTGGGGAGGGGCCTGTGCTGAGGGCTGCCGGCCCCCACCCCCGAGATGCCAGCGCTGCGTGCAGCCTCCAGCCTGGGGCTCCATTCACCCCGTACGGTCACCACCACCCCCATAACCTTGTGGGCGCCAGAGACCGTCTCACCAACAGGAACCTGAGGCCCAGAGAGGGCATGAGACTCTGAGGTGGAGCCTCTGCCCAAACCCAGGCTGGGCAGGTTCTCCGGGGGCTCAGGGGAGGGCACAGCTCCCTCCTGTCACCCCAGGCCCAGTGTGGCTCCAGCATCTGCCCCATATGCTCTTGCTCAGGCTGTGGCTACTGTCACAGAGCCGCCCCTCCCACAGGGTCCCCGGCGTGGGGGCCTGGCCTGGTTCCCACCCTGGCTCCCCCATGGCCAGCTATGTGATGCTGGGCACATCCCTCAATCTCTCTGTGCCTCGATTTGCTCATCTGTAAAATGGGTTTGCTGGAAGCTCATCCTTCATGGAGCTGCTCGTGGCTGTTCTCCTGGGGTCTGGAAGGACACGCCTCTTCCAAGCAGCCTTGCCGAGTCCCTCACACGCTTCTGCTGTGCCGGGCACCCACGGGGGCTCTGACAGGACTCTGATGTCCCCAGGAGGATCCACATTCAGGCTCGTGATCCTCCCAGTGGGTTCCTTGGGACACCCGAGGGGGCTTCTTTCCCACAGGACGTCTCAGAGACTTTATTCCTCTACAGACGTGGGGGTGGGGGCGAGGGGGCAGCCAACAGCACATTTCCGGAATGTTTTTGACACCAGGCACTAGCAATGAGGGCACCTCGCAGAACCCCACCTCAGCAATGCCAGGCTAGGCTGGCCCTGTGCCCCAGCCGCCCAGCTGCCTCCTGGCCCCCCGACTCCTACTTGCCTGTGTGGCCAGGTCCACCTCTCTGAGCCTGGGCCTCATCTGTGAAATGGGACCTCGAAGACCTCAGGTTGTGACTATGAAGAGCGTCGCAGGCGGGCTGCACTGGCTGTCACCGTGGTGACCATCACAGCAGAGGTGGGGGCAGAGCCCAGGCACCCTGACCCCCCCACCCGGTGTCCCCACGTTGATCATGCCATGGTGACACCAACCTGAGGATGGAGAGATGGGCTCCTGGCTGCAGGCGTCACCTGCTGCGAGGACATCGAAGGCTGGATGAAGTCTGCAGCCACAGGGAGGGAAGAGACCCTCCCCAGGCCCCACCAAGCACCAGCCATGCCACCCTCACCACTGCCCCTGCCACCCCCTCGGCAGCCCCGCTGACGCCATTAGAGCTGCTTTCCCAGACAGAAGGCACGGCGCGTCCAGGGAGCTGGGCATCAAGACCCCAGGTCACCTGCACGGCCACCTAGAGCACCTGCCCGGCTCCCAGGGGAGGAAGCGGCAACCATCAGAACGGACAGCCAGGGAAAGCCCTCTCTCCCGAGCATCTGAGGACCCCCAGGAGGGACTGGCAACCTCCGGGCACTTTATGAGGGGTCTTCCAGCCCGGGGTCTGCGCTGGGCCCTGGCTCCCTCCAGAGGCTCTGGGCATCACTGTGGGCGCCCAGCACGGGCGGCAGGAGGGCGGCAGGCAGACCTGTGCCGGGCACAGCGCTGGCTGCTCCCAGCCGGCTCCCTGCACTGGAGCGGGCCCAGCCCCTTTCCCTGGGGCACACCCCTAACAGCCCCGGACCCCAGCAGTGGAGCTAGGGGGAGGGAGCTCCCAGGAGCTGGTCTCCACCACACCAGCCCCAAAGGCCCTGAGGACGGCCCCAGGGCCAGAACTTTGTCCCACTTGGCAGCGAACGGCAGCCATTCCCTCGGTCAGATGGACGCCGCGGGTCGCAGGCCTCCTCCCGCGGAGCCAGGCCAGGACTCAGGGAGGCCGCCGCCGGTCAGCCCTCGGGGACCAGGAGCCCTGGGGCGGCACCTTCTTCGCATTGGGCAAAATGTCCAGCGCCAGGTGGGTGGCTGGGCACGGGGGCCCCTCCTCATCAGACCCAGCCAGGCGAAAGTGGAAAGTGTGCAGGGACAGGACGGGCGAGGCACGCACCTGAGAGGTGACCAAGGTGTGCCCACTGCTCCCTCTGGCCCCGGGCAACTCTGTAAGCCCCGTACAGGGCGAGGACCTGAGGTGCAGAGCAAGGCGGGGACTGCCCCACTCCACACTCAGACACCGTGCAGCCTCTCTCCCGTCACGACCCGTGTGCCCGCACCCCACTGTGCACCCGCCCCGGCTCTGTGGACCCGCAGCGAGGCAGACACCCTGGTGGGGAGAGACTGACAACTGACCCTGGATAAACAGGAACACAGGCCACACACATCGAGGTGACAAAGCTCCCAGGGCAGGGGAGGGCGGGGGACTTGGCTCATACACACTGACCTGTCCCTAAGCTTCCCCTCCTTCACTCACTGGACAAAACTCACCGATGCAAGGCCCTCACTGGGGCAGGAGGAAGGACGGCCTCACTGTTTTCCAGCACTCGTCGAGTCCCCACACGTCCCCAGCACCGTGCAATTGTTGGCTTCACTCTCTCCTCGAAGAGGTAAAAGTCCCTACGTGCTGGCCCTGCTGGGGCAGAGCCGAGCTAATCCTATTTTGCAGACTTTAACTGAGAACCTGCTCAGGCCAGACTGTGCGGGGCAGGGAGCTGTTTAAATTTTCTTTTTTTAATTGAGATAAAATTCACATAACTTGACATTCACCATCTTAACTATTTTCAAGTGTGCACTTCGGTGTTTTTCAGTATATTCACAGTGTTGTGTAATCATCACCACTGTCTAATTCCAGAACATTTTCATCACTCCAAAAAGAAACCCCACACCTGTTAGCATCACTCCCCGTTACCCCTTCCCCAGCCCTTGGCAACCACTCACCTACTTTCCATCTCTGTGGATTTGCCTAGTCTGGACATTTTACGCGAATGGAATGATACACTACGTGGTCTTTCATGTCTGGCTTCTTTCACTCAATATAATGCTTTCAACGGTCATCCATGTTATAGCATGGATCAGGACTTCGTCCCTTTTCATGGCTGAGTGATATTCCACTGTGTGGAGAGACCGCATTTTGTTTATCTGCTCCTCAGTTGATGGACGTTTGGGTCATTTCCAGATCTGTTTTCATGTCACCGACATGGACCGTTTCATTTCAGCGGCACAGACCAGGGAGCGATGCTGGACGTGGGGGGTGTCTTAACAAACACCCACAAGCATCCATTCTGCCGAGACCCCACGGAGTACTGGAGCAGCAGGAGGCTTAGATGCTACCTTACACAGCCTTGTGGAGTCCTCTGTGCGCCCACGTGTGTGAAGACACGCGGGGCGGAGTGAGGCGGGGCAGACGGGGTGTGCCGGGGGGGTGCAGGGCTCGGGGGTCCAGGCGGGACCGTGGGCCACGGCGGGCAGGACCCAGGTCCACACCTGGGGGCACCTGGTCGGCCCCATCCCGGGCCTATCAGGGCTGCACCAGGCTGCCGAGGGCACCGGGCAGGTCGGAGAGGGACAGAGGTCCCAGCAGCCGGACAGGCTGGGAGGGGCCCTCCAGGGTTCCAGGCGGGCAGGCTGGCCTTCAAGGACGGGAAAGGTTTATCCAAGCATTTTTAGAAGTTAAAACGCAACCGACACACATACAGTGAGCACAGGTCGGAGGTGTATTCACTTTGCTGGTGAGGGAACCGGCAGGAGCAAAGCCGGCTCAGAGCCGAATCCAGGGCACCGAGTGCTTATGGCAGCGAAGAGCAAGCACCAGACAAGACGAGAGAGCAGAGCCAGGCCAGGTGCCACAGGGCAACGCCTCCGTCGCCTGTGCAAGGGCCACCTTCTCCATCAGACAAAAGTCTGCACATTCATGCGTCACCTCCCGGAGTCCAGGCCCCATCCAACCACAGCAGCAAGTGCGGACATCCCTAGAGAGTGGACTGCCCTGGGGCCCTGCTGGACAACACCCATAGGACACTGCAGGACACACTGTCTCCCTTCTGCCTGAAGAGATCCAACGGAGAAGGGCAAACGGGGCTGGGTGTCCCCAGTGGAGGGCACAGCCCGAGCAAAGGCCAGGAGGCGGCACAGGGCAGGGAGCAGAGGTGGCTCAGCCTCCAGGGAAACCGCAGGGACCGCGCCCAGAGGGCGGGCTCGGGGTGGGCACCGGCTCTCAGCATCGCTGCGGCGAGGGGCAGGCCTCTGCAGTCACAATCCAGGCCAGTCTCTGGATCAAGCTCGAGGGAAAGAAGTGGAAACTCCCCAGAATCCCCAGCGGGGGCAGGAGAGCCGCCGTGGGTGGTGACAGGTGAGATGGCAGCACCTGGGCCCAGGTGCCTGGAGCCACCTGGGGTGACTGGGAATCTGGGGAGCACCTGCCGGGAGCCAGCCCCAACCCTGGCATCCCGGGTGCCCCCGCTCCTGCTCCCCCACTTCCTACCTGGTGACACCTAAGTCGATCCTGTCCTCCTCGGTGGACACCCTCCAGTGGCACCCACGTCACTCAGAAGGAAGCCTAGGTCCTCACCACCCCGAAGGCCGACCTGCCAACATCCCTCTCCCACCGCTCCCCTGCTCTCTCTGCTGCAGCCTCACCTGCCTTCCTGCTGTTTGTGCAACTTGCCAGCATGGGCCTGCCTCTGGCCCTTTGCACTCGCTGTGCCCTCTGCCAGAAGCACTCCGTCCCCACAGCATCCCATGCTGCCACGAGGCCTTTGCCCACTCAGTGCCACCTACCTAGGACTCCCTCCTGGCTCCACTCTGCCCGTCCAAATCCCACCTCCTTGGAGGGCCACTCACCAGCTCACCAACACTGAGCCCCTACTGGGTGCCATGGCTGTGCTCAGGTCTGAGGGAGCTCACGGGAGAAAAGTTCAGTTCCTGGCATGACAGCAAATTTGGCCACAGCAACCAGGTAGTGACCCTGGGGGCCAGGCACCCCCTGACCACAACCCAGCAACAGCAAGAGAGGAAGAGAGGCCCTCAGCTGCCGAAAAGCCCCTGCCCCAATCTGACCCCCCAACACACCGAGGATCTCCCATCCTCCACCCAGTTTCCAGCCCAGACTCCCTCGCAGACGGGGAGAGGCACGGAGAGCCCCATCTTGTCACGCACCCAAGAAAAAACAGTCTAGGGGGCTGAGGCCAGCCACTGTCCCGAGGCCAGCCTCCCTGGGCTCCGGACTCTTGGCCCAGTGCTCCCCCAACGCCCGTCAAGGCTGCTCCCATTCCAACAGCATCTCGACAAGCACCAGGGAACCCACCCACCGCTTGGTCACGCATGCAGCCAACCATCTTTTAAAGACCGCATCCTTCCCTCTCCTGCCATGTTCTGTTGGACTTCGTGTCTCATTACAAGGCAGTGGGGCGAGGCCGACACTGCTCAGACCTGGGGTGGGCCCGGGCTCTGCCTCGGGGAGGTAGCTGATCCTCTGCAAATGGGTACCTACACCCCAAGGGCAGCTGTGAGGCTGGGTCACACGCTAGCAAGCCTGGCACGCAGTAGGGGCTTGGGAACAGCCAGTGACCCTCCTGGGACAGGCCCACGACCGCCCGCCCTCAGCCCATGGATGCCCCTGGAACATTCACTCCCGGCCCAGGACTGGCCGATGGACACGCCTCCCAGCAGCGGCTCCTGGAGCCCGATCCCGCCCGAAGCCCTGGTTCTCACGCTCGCTTCCTCACGGGGAGGGTGGGGGACACTCACCCGGGCCCCAAACCCCAGCAGACTCTCAGGGAGGGCTCTGCCCATAAGGACCCTGAGCCAGAGACTTCCAAAGGTGGGGGGGAGGAGGGGGGAGGGGAGAGGGGAGGAAAAGCAGGGAGAACACAGGAGGGCTGAGCAGTAAGGGGGGAGAGGAGGAAAGCGAGGCTGGGGGTGCTCCTTGCTCCCCTGTGGCTGGCCAGGCAGGGCTGTCTGACCCCCAAGCCCACCAGGCTCGTTATGAAGGCGGAGGCAGCCAAGAACACAGGACGCAAGGCCGCGCCGGGGTCAACGTCCCTCCTAGGGCCGGGCAGGCCCAGCTGGCAGTGTCCGTGGGAACAGTCCCCAGGCCCGGCCGGCCACACTCAGGCCAGTCAGTGGGCATTGGGGCTGCCGCAAATGCCAAGGCAGCTGGGCATGTCCCGAGGGGCGGAAGCCCAGGCCCTGATCCTGCTCCGGGCATGTCTGGACCTGCAGGCTGATCTGGGGGTCTTGTGGGGGGGTCTGAGGAGGGGCTGGAGAGGTGGGGGAGGGGTAGAGAGAAAGAGGTCTGCAAGGCCGCGACCATCCCCACTGTCACCATCCCCCCTACTGTCAACCATCCCCCTACTGTCACCATCCCCCCACTGTCACCCTCCATGCCCCCAGACCCTGCCCTTCTCTATCTTGCCTCCTGCCACCCCCACCCCCTCAGCCTCTCAGAGCCTCAGACCCACGACCCTGGGGGGCCTCCAACCCTCTGCTTGCAGCCCTCGCCCCCCACCCCCTTCCCCTGGACACCTCCTCCTCGACCCTCAGCTGACGCCGAGGTCTCTTCCTCTGGCCCCCCCGCCCCGTGGGTTAGGGGCCCCTCCCCTCCCCAACATCAGACAGACCACCCAGGACTGAGGCTGCGGTAGCCTTGTCCGCGTCTGGAGACTGACTTTGTGGGCCACGCTGCTCTGGGCCTTGTCTGGGGCCCAAGCTGGGGGACGGGGTAGCTGACAGGGTGGACGGACAGATGGACACCCTCGAGAAACGGTTTAATCCACACTCCAGCCCACGTGACACCGTGGGCCCAGGAGCGCCCAGCTCTGGCCTCTGCGCTCCCTGCCCCCACGCTCCACCCGGGGACCCCCAGCCACTGGCTGTCCTCACAGGCCTGGGGGCCCCTCGGGACGGCCCTTCCGGTGACTTCCTGCCAGGGAGGCTGGGGGAGGGGTAAACAAGGCCTCCAGATGGCTTCCTGCGGCTGCCTGGCGGCCGTGGGAACAGCCTAGCCGCTGAGGCCACGGAGGAGCGGCGGGAGCAGGGGGGCTGCGTCACCCACCCGCAGAGCACCCACTGCACTCCCGGGCCGCCGGGGCCCACCACCCACCCCCCTTACGCCTCCCAGCACCCCCACAAGAGGGCTTCGCACTCCCATTTACAGAAGGGGAAACTGAGGCACAGACAGGCAAGTTACATCAGAGGCCAGAGCAGGACCTCCCCTCCGCTCACAGATGCCCCTTTCATTATCAGGCCCCCCCCCCACTGGAGGCCAGTCCTCTGAGCCCCATTTCAGAGACAGAGAAAACCGAGGCCACAGAGGGGAGGGTCTCCAGGGCAGGATAAGCCAGCCACTGTGCAGGGATGGGATCCTCTGCCCCCTTAGTCGCACACAAACCTGGAGGCACCTCATCTGTAAACGAGGGGACGGACAGTCTGGCCCCAGGCCACTCTGCAAGGACCGCACAGCCCCGGCTGAAAGAGTACTGGGCACTAACGCGCCCGCCTTCCATCCCAGCCCCACGTCCCAACCCGCCACCCCGAGCAGGTCCTCGGCCTCAAACACCCAGCCTTCCCGCCTGGGAAACAGGCAGCGGCGGCGGCAGCCACACAGCTGACCATGAGGACTGAAGAGGGGCCCTGGACGAGCTCCACCGTCCACCCCGAGCCAGCTCACAACGGTATCGCTTCGGGTGATGCTGTTCAATCAGGCCCTGGGCCCCGGGAAGCCTGCTTTCACCCAGCCCCCTCTTCCTGGAGCCCCCTCCCTCCAGCTACTGTGATGCCCACATCCTTCAAGCCCAGGCCAGATGCCACCTCCTCCCAGAAGGCCACCCTGACTTAATGCCCCACCACAGCCTCAAAGTTTTGGGGACACCCTCCAAGAAGGTGACTGCTGTCTCCCGTGGGTCCTGTCCACCCTTAGGTCCCTTCTGGGGTACGACCACCTCTTTCTGCTTCCTCCCATCCCCCACGAGGGCCAGTGCAGGGCTGGGCCACCCCTCAAGAGGCAGTGGGAGGCAGGAGTGAGGCCACTACACAGCCAAGATGGAGGTGATGGTACGGAAGGATGACGGCCCTGTTTATAAGAGTCCATCAGAAGGGTCCTGATTAACAAACAAGGGTCCATCCAGACCCAGGACCTGGGCCCACGAGTGCCATGAGGGGAGAGGTCCACATGCAGCATTAAGGGAAATCTCAAGAGATGCAAAACAGCACATGTGAGCAGTCTGTTCCTGTGAAGTCAAGCATATGCCCAGAAGCCCAGAGCCCGCAGCAGTTACGAATCTCCTGGGCTTTTTGCATTTTTATAAGGAACCTCACTAAACCTGTGATTAAAACAGTAACAACATAGTTAGAGCACTGTTTGAATGTTGTCCCTCCCCCCATGTGAGCTCCTGCGGCCAGGAGGCACTCTCACTGCAGGACGCTGGGCCCTCTCTGCCCACCCCTGCACTGGGCCAGGCCCCAGAGCACAACCTGACAGACAGGGAAACCGAGGCACCACAGATGGCTCTTCCCGAGGTCACAGGCCTCGGAGACGGTAAATGGCGAGCCTCCCCTAGTCCGGTCATACGGGGCAGATGCAGGAGTGGGAGCAGGCAGCCCGGCTCAGGGGCTGGGGCTTAACCCCCAAGGCCATTGGCTTTGTCCTGACCCCTCCGCCAGTCGGCTGGGGGTGGGGGTGGAAGGTCCATGGTCTGCTCCCATTCTCCAGACAAGAAAACCGAGGCCCAGGAAGGGCAGGCGCAGGCCCAGGGTCACCCAGAGAGGCCTGGCAGAGCTGGGGCCACAGCTCCAGGCTCCCTAGGGCCGTGTGGAGAGGACAGTGAGGTCGGGGCGGGGGGAGCCCCGGGCAGTCCCGGGCACCCCTGAGCTCCGCATGGCAATTCCCAGCAGACGGGCCACTGGGCAGGCAGCCAGGGAGAAGGGCGCCCAGGAGGAAGCCCAGCAGCTGCCCCGCGAGGAGATGAAAGGAGAGAAATGTTTGCTTTGGCAGGGCCCGGGCCAGGCGAGGGGGTGGGGAGGGGCTGGCGTCCCGACACCAGCAGACAGTACGGTGTCGGGGGGCGGGGGGGGGCCTGCTAGCAGGAAGGGGCACCTCCGGGGCCAGGGCAGAGCAGACCAGTAGGTAAAGCCCACCGTGTGTAGCCGCAGGGGTGGTGAGGGGGCGGGCGGGCGGGAACTCTGGGTGGGGTGGCGGGGAATCCTCCGCAGCACCCTCCCGGGCCTCTTCCAGGAAGCCTGAGTCACAAGAGGGGCCGGGGGCCAGGAGAGCGCCGGCCGGGAGCACTGGTCCCATGGGAAGGGGACGGGCAGAGCCGCCCGCCCGCCTCCTCCAGCTGGGCCAGCCCTGGCTTCGGGGTCTCTGTGGCGAGGGAGGCCGTGGGAACTGGCTCCTGCGGCTCCCAGGAGGGGCCGGGGGATGGAGGAGCCCTAGACAGCAGGTCCAAGCCCCCTCCTGCAGGAGGGGAAACTGAGACCCCAGAGGACAAGAGTTGGCCTAAAGCCACTCAGCCAATGACCTGTCATCGACTAAGCGTGCTCTGGGCAGCCCAGGGCTGGACGCTGGGGAGACCCATGGCAGACCCATCCCCATGTCCTCGGCCCACAGTCCTGTTCCAGCACATCAGCTCCCAGCCACACACCCAAGACCCCCAGACCCCCATGGTGGGAGCCCTCCTCCTGATGCCCCCACTCCCAGGACCATAACCCAGGGGAGTGGAACCCCTACAGGCCCTGCTCCATCCCACACCCTGCTCTAGAACATTCCATCCCCCAGAATCTGAGTCAGCACAGCATGCTGCAATCTGGGGGTTCCCAACTTCCATCCGCCCACACCAGCAACGGTGCTTCCTGATCGGGGACATCAGAGGCTCCGGGGGGACATGCGTGTGCTCCTCAAAGAGCAGCTTCCTCAGCCAACAGTGATCTGGGGCAGCCCGTCCTGTGCTGGCGCAGAGGGAGACCTCGGTCGGTGACACCTCCGGGTCACCCAGCAGGAGAGTGGGGCCTCGACCCCACCTTCCGCGCCTGGCCCCACTGGCCTCTCGTCTAGCAGACAACTCCCGAGCACAGGACACGGGGCTCCCTCCCTGCTGGCCCTAGCCCCGCTGGGCCCAGCCCAAGGGCTCTGCCCCACCTCCTCTGGGCACCACTTCGTTCACGGTCAGCCTACACTGACCTTCCAGGGTCCTGCGTCCCGAGCTCGTCCCAGCCAGGACTCAGCCAAGCTCGGTCAGGGCACACGGTAGGTGCACAAGAAAGGTGGTGGCCCAGAAGATCCAGGACAGAGAGGGGGTCATGGCCCAGAGGCCTGAGACCCTGGGGCCGTGGGGGAGGGATGCCTGGCTCAGGTCTGATTGCTGGACAAGCATCTCCTAAACTACCCCCTAGCTGCGCCGGCCGGGGACGGCAGAATCTCACTCCCACCTTCTGATGGACTGTCGCCTCTTGGAGAGAACACTGGTCCCCACGAGGCTCAAGCCACCTCTCCACCCGCTGAGGGTTGAGTCCTCACGTCCAAACATCCACCACCACCGGTCCTTCAAGGGCTGGCAGGGGATGTGTGCCCCAGCATCACCCTCCCACTCCCTGGGCTCCCAACTGACGCCTGGGCAGGGGAGGGGATGGGCCCTAGGCCAGGCCAGGGCCCCAGGCCAGGCAGCAGAGTGGTCACTGCGGCAGGAACTGGGCCTCGCTGAGGCACTTCCACCCAACCCCGACCTGGGCCGGCCTTCCCAGCCTGCACAGGGGGCTTGGGTCACGGGGCCAGACGTAGGGTCCAACTAAAGGGGCCTCCTTCCCGAGCCACCCTGCCAGAGGCCGTGTGACCTCGGGAAGTGAGGAGCCTTGCTGATCCTGGGCCTCTTGTTGCACGAGGAGTGGACAATGCCTCCCGTTGCCAGGGGACACACCGGGATGGGGTCGGGAAGGGGCCTGGCCACAGCAGGCACCCAACACCCTGGCAACTACCTTCCCCGAGCCGTGGCTTCCCCACCCGTAAGCAGAGCTGTCACCCCCGCCTCCTAGAGCTGCGGAGCACAAGACGCTCTGGCCCTGGGGACGGGGACAGAGCCGTGTTCTGCAGAAATGGACCTGCGCTCATTCCCTCCAGCCTTCAGAGTCCTTCCAGGCCTGGCTTCTGGCCAGGAGAACGGCAGGGGGGAGAGGCCGAGCCCTGGGCCTTCCCAGCGGCCCACAGCCCGCCCACCCACCCACCAGACCCCCCAGCGCTGAAGGCAGGGCACCGGGAAGCAGGGCCACATCTGTTCTGTTCCCGGGTCCTCACTGCCTGGAGCCCCACCTGGCAGAGAGGGCCCTGGACACATGCATCGGTCAGCACACACGGCCCATCGGTTACGCAGCATCACTGTCCCAAAGGAGAAAAGGGACGCTGAGGCTCGGCGGGGACAGGTCCTAGGGCCGCCCGCCCCCACGGCCCACCTACTCCATTTCTTCCCAGCACGTTCATCACGGGACGTGATCTTCATCCTGCGCGTGTGTGAGCCCCTTCCACCTGACCGCCAGCTGCAGGGGGGCAGGGCCCAGCTCCTGTTCACAGCGTGTCAGGGCCCAGCACACAGTACGTGCTCAGTTTTCACTGACTCAGTGAGAGAGGAATGCCTGATTGGCTGCTTAGAGCGATTCCACACCCCTTGTGACTCTAGAGGTGCCGGCCCCACCGAGGACCACCACCCAGATGATGAGAGGCCCCCCTGCTCCCAACAAGGGGGTACAGGGCCACGGTGATGGTCTGGGTGGGAAGGAGGGAAGGGAAGTCACATTGACCTCACACCTCCAAGCGCCCAGGCGGTGTTCACCTGTGCGGCTGATCCCGCACCCATGCTGCTCCCATGTGACCAATGCAGAAACCGAGGGGCAAGGTGTTAAGTCCCTGGTAGGAAACTCTGAACCCAGGGCCTCCTGACTCCAGCCCAGCCTTGCCCTGTTGCTCTGGGAAAAGCCCTGGCACACAGCGAGGGATGCCAGGGACCAGAGGGAGCAGGTGACAGTAAGGGTGCCAGGATGGAGGTGATGGCCACCCAAGACCCTGAGGTGGGGCAACTAATAAAGTGCCCTGAGGTAGTCTGGGAAGGCTTCCTGTAGGAGGTGGCCCAGCCAGGCAGCTGGCAGGGAGGGCATCCCAGAGGGCACAGCACAAGGCCGGCCAGAGGCGGGAGCCCACGGTGCACCGTCTGCTCACAGCCTGCGGTTAGGTGTGGAGCCTCTGGGAACGAAGGCGAGCCCATGGTCTTGGGGAAGTGGTCACCACTCTCTGGCAACCACAGCCCCAGCAGCTCCCGGCTCTGCCCCTCCGGCCAAATGTGGCCTGGACACCAGGGCTGTGCCCTTCCGACTTAACCCATCCTTTTGCCATGGTCCGCCAGCTGGTGAGGCACCTCCCTGAGCTGCAGCGTCCCCATCTGGCTGTGAGGTCACTAGCGCGGGCCCTGTGCATCGGCTGACACTCTGCCCACCCCAGTGGGGAGTAGGAGGGGCTCGCCAGCTCGGCCCACTGGTGCCTCTTCCCAACTGCACGGGAGGTGAAGTCAGGTCGGCTAACGCTGTAGGTCAGGGTTTCGTCAAGCATTCGCCAGCACGCCCTCTCCCAGTGCCCTGATGTCATTGTCCAGCCCGCCCACCCACAGCAACTCCAGGACCCCTCACCTTCCAAATGGCCTGCTTGTCTGAGAGAGAAGCCCACCCACCCAGATTTCCTCCCGTCCACCACGCCCACGTCGCTGACCCTGCAGTGGCCAGCCACCCTCCGAGAGGTCCTGAGCTGCGCTGAGGAGGCAGAGCGCCAGCAGAGGCCCCGGCCTCACCCTGGCGGTCAGGGAGGGTGTCCCGGAGGAGAGCAGGTGCAAGGAGGGGCCGGCGCGCCCAGGAAACAGCCCAGAGGTCCCATCTCTTCACCACTGGCATCTTCTCCCACCACACTGACCATCTGGGGGTGTGGGGAGGCGCCCGACCTGCCCTACCCCACCAGCCAGCAGGTCCTGAGGCTGGGCCGGCCACCACCCACCTCTGAGTCCAGCACAGGGCCTGCCACAGAGTCAGTGCTCGGCACACTACGGGGGAGTTGGCGGGCAGCCTGGGAATTCTCAGTTGATCAAGGCAGCCTCTCCCCTGAATATCTGCAGCAAGGGTGCCTGGGGGGCGGGGGGGAGACCCCCATGCCTGGCTAAGGTTGTGCCCCGGGCTCAGCGCCCCGCCAGTTTACTCCTCACAGCAGCCTGCAGGGTGGGCCAGCCGGGACCCACTCCACAGATGGGGGAACAAGGCTCTGGTTAGGTCTGCGGGCTGTGCGGCTGGACCTGACTCCCCCTCCCCAGGCCTCAGTCTCCTCATCTGAGAACTTGGGCTAATACCCACATGGGAGGAGCTGAGGAGGTCAGTGGAGCTCGCCTGCACAATGCTGCACAGGGCCTCCGTCCGGACCAGGCCACAGGCCCCCTGCGGTCGTCGACTGCATCTGTTCCACGGGCCCCCAGCACTGCTCCCGCCCAGGAGCAGGGCCCCCTGGGAGTCCACACACCACACTGATGCTGGGCACCCACCATCACCTCACAGCTGACCACAGAGCCTGCAGGCCAGGAGAGGAGGCAAGGCACATGCCCATCTGCCAGGGCGGGGGTGCCCGGGCACACTGTGACCTGCCGGCCTGGACTCCACCGCCCTCAGACCCGCTATCACAGAGTGCACAGGCAGCCTCACCCTAATAGCCAGGCTCTGGCCTGTGGGGTCACCACGCTCCTCCCAGGAAGCACCAGGCCAGGCCAATGGCTGCTCTACCCGCTGGGAACTGAGCATGCCATCCACCCCAACTGCACTGGCCACCAGCTGCCCAGGAGAACGCAGGAGCGCGTCAAGAGCCACCTGTTTAATCCCTGCGACACCTGGCACAAGGCTGCTGACCTGTTCTGCAGCCGGGGTACTGCCTGGAGAGGCGAGGCGACGCTGCGGGGCTCCCAGCCCCACTGCAGGTCTGAGCCAGGTTACTGGGACCAGGAGCTCAGCCTCGTGCGACATCCTGGCATCCCCCTCCTCCCCGGAGTCAAGGAAGCCCAGTGCGGTTCTGGTGGGCAGGAGCGCTAGAGACCACGTCCCCCCAAACTGTGCAGATGAGGAAACGGAGCAGGGAATGCGGGCAGAGCCAGATTCTGGGCCGGAGCTTGGGGAGCATGAACTCGGGGTAGGAGGTCTCCCGTCCCCCCAAGAAACGGGAGCAGGGGTCACGCCTTCCAGCCAGGGGTGTCCCGTCGCCCGCACGGGGGAAACCGCGGGCTGCGTCCCCGAACCCGGCCTCCCGGGCTGAGACCCCGCAAGTGGCAGCCCCCGGGCCCGCGCTCCTGGGAGCGGCCGCCGGGCGCAGGGCGAGCGTCCCGGGACGCGCCGCGGCGGGGAAGGCGGCTGGCCCTCCGCCTGCGCGCCCCGGAGCCGCGCCGGGAGCCGGGGCCGCGCCCGTGCGCCCACGGCCCCACGCGCCCGCACCACGCGCGCGCCCCGCCGAGCGGCGCCGAGGAGACTGACCTGGCGGTCCCGGCGCCGGCGCGACGGGCGGAGGGCTCGGGGGCGCGCGTGCACGCGGGCCCGGCGCGCACAGGCGCGGCCCCGGCAACGGGAGCGCGGGCCCAGCCCGGGGGTCACGTGGGCGGCGCGGCCCAATGGGAGCGCTCCCCCCGCCGCGGTCACGCGCCCCGCCCGCGGCAGCCGGCCGTGGAGTCCGGCATTGGCCTTTTAGCGCTTGCTGGCTGGTGGGGAGGGTCGGGGGGCGGGCTTGACCAGCCACCCCCGCCGCCGTGAGGATGAAGAGGGCGGGCTGCGCCGGGGCTGAGGGAGGGGGTCCGGAGGCCGGGGGTCTCAGGAAACTTCTGGAGTCCTCGGTTTGGCCCTGTGTCGATTGGGGCTGAGACTACTCTCACGGGCGGGGGTGCTGGGAGCGTGGGGCTGGATGGCAGGCACCCGGCCGGGGGCCTGGGGTCAGACTGGGGTTCGAGGCCCCCAGGCGTCTGTTACCTGGGGCTCCGGGAGGTGGCTAGAATGGGCCCACGCCCAGAGGTGCTCAGAAAGTGGCCGCTGTCCCTGTGAGGGCCGGTGGTGGGAAGCGCGGCCCGAGTGGACGGACCTGCCCTGAGCCCCCGCGCTCCTCCGCTGCTCCGCGCCGCACTGGCCGCCCGGGTGCCCTGGCGTTTCAGCCGCCAGCCAGCCCCTGGGAAGATCTTAGGGTGCCCCCTTGGGGAGTCGTGAGCGGGTCCCCTTGTGGAAGGCTCATGGCTAGGCCAGTGGTGGCATGTGGAGGAGGCCCAGGACAGAGGAACAGAGGTGGGCATGAAAACGGGCCGGGGCCTCCCCCGCCCAAACCTGTCCCCCCTCACCAGGGTGCATTGAACCCCCAGCCCAGCCGGATGCCCAGACTGGAAGCCTATTCTGGTCCTGCCCCTCCGTCCACCCTCAGCAGCCGCAGTCACCGCTGGAAGGCGACAGTGAGTGCCCGCCCACCCCTCTGGGCAGAATCCTGCAGGGCGGCGCCGCGCTGTCCCAAGGCCGCCTGCCCAGGCCCGGCTGGCTCCTCCGGGCTGCCTCCACTTCCCACCTCGCTGCCGCAGCCTCACGCGCCTGCTGTTCCTCCAGCAGTCGGGGTCCCTCCCACCCGGAAGCTCCGGCTGTCGACTGACTCTCCGTGCGGTGCCGCCCTCCGCATCATGTGGTCCCTTTCAGCTGTCGCCTTCTCTGAGAGCGCAGTCTCCGCTGGCCGTCCCCTCACTCGGCCCTGCTGTGCTCTCAGCTCTGCCAGAGTCCCCAGGCGGTTACAACACTGATCATCGTCTGGGTGGGGACCTCGCCTGTATCCCCAGCTATGTCCCCAGCGCCCAGATTGGCATCTGGCACCTGGAAGTTGTGTGCTCAACCATGGGTGGGGGGTGGTAGGATGGTGCCCGGAGGCCCCCGGTTCTTCCCTAAGAAGCAGCAGGGGGCGGAGGGCAGAGCCTTGCAGACCTGGGTTTGAATCTCAGTTCACCAGCTCATTTAACTCGACACAGCCTTGTGAGGAAAGGACCCTTGTTCTCCCCGTTTTGTAGGTGAGACACAGAGAGGTTAAGCAACTTCCAAAGATCACACAGCAAGTAGGGAATAGGCTGCTCCGGGCCTCCCACGTTTAACCGCCAAGCGGGGGCTCCCTGTCCTGGCTGCGTTCCAGCAGAGAACAGCGGGAAGGCTGTGCTGTGCATCAAGCAACATCTGGGGTGCGTGCCAGCTTTGAGGTCCTAGGAGAAGGGAGCCCTCCGCTGAAACGGGAGCTCAGCACCCACTAAGGCAGCCCATTCCCCACCTCATTCTGGGACTTTCAGATGTATTTTAATTATTAATTGTTTTCAAGTGTTTAGCTTGACCTAGCAAGAGCAGCACCCGTGTCCCTCATGTGTGTCATTCTCTTCCTCCTCTCCTGCCCCAAATCTCTCTCTGGGAGGTTTTTATCTGAGCCACCGTTGCCGTGGGGCGGTGGGTGTGGCCTTCCCCACAGGCTCACAGGCTCCGATCTGTCTCATCTCCATGTTCTGGGCATCAGTGTGGGGAGTGAAGGAGAGGGTCGGGCGATTCCCTTCCTCAAACGTTCTCTGAATGCTGACCCCGCGCGCGCATGGGGACTTACGCCCGCTGTCCCCCACAGGGCGCACTGTGCCCGGGAGAGGAAGGACCGCCACCCCCTTTTGCAGATTAGGAAACTGAAGCTCAGTTAAGGCGGAGCCTGGACTTGAACCCGGGTCTGGGGAGGCCAGAGCCCGCACACTGCTGGGTGGGATGGGCAGGCAGGAAGGGGCGTGGAGAAGATCTGTGATTTCTTAGCAGAAAGGTTGGCTCTGAACTGACTTCCTTTACACAAGAGAAGACGGAGGCCACCAAGGTGATGGCTGCGTGAGGGGAGGCCTGAATCCCAGATGCCCAAATCCTCCCTGGGCTTGAGGGTCCCATCCCCACCTACCCACTGTCCCCAGACCTGCCCACCAGCCCCCAGCTGGGAGGGGGAACGCAGGAGGAGGTGGGTCCGGAGGATCCAGACCAGGGCGGGGTGCAGGGGCGGCAGGATTAGCAGATTAGCTCCGAGGAGGACGAAGCCAAGGTCAGAGCTAAGTGGATTTCTGGAAAGCGGCCTCCAGCCCAGGAGGCCTGGCCCCAGATGGGGCAGGGCCACAAAGGAGGGGCCCTGGTGGGGGGCCAAGGGCCAGCCATGGGGCAGGGTGTGGCTAGATGGGGCAGGGCCACAAAGGAGTGGCCCTGGTGGGGGGCCGAGGGCCAGCCATGGGGCAGGGTGTGGCTAGTGGCACCGGCGCCCACAGCTTTTTTTTTTTCTTTTGTGAGGAAGATCGGCCCTGAGCTAACATCCATGCCCATCTTCCTCCACTTTATATGGGACGTGGCCACAGTGTGGCTTACCAAGCGGTGCGTCTGTGCGCGCCTGGGATCCGAACCGGCGAACCCCGGGCCGCCGCAGCAGAGCGCACGCACTTAACCGCTTGCACCACCAGGCCGGCCCCTGCATGCAGCTTTTGATCCCCCGTCACTGGTCTGCACACTGTAACGACCCCTTGCCTCAGTTTCGTCATGTGTAAAGTGGGGTCACGGTGACAGTGCCAGCCTCGGAGGACAAGACAGTGCTCGGCAGAGCCAGGTTAGTTCCGCCTGGCATGAGCAAGTGCTCGGTAAACGTCCTTATGACTGTCCTTCCAGAATCGTCCTCAAGTCTCAGGGTCAAACGTGAGCAATGAAAAAAGAGCTTGTGGTTGACTGTTGAGTCAGGTAAAAGCGAAAGCCGAGCGCTAGGTACACGTATAGACCGAGAATAACCTCGGGCCTGACGCCCTGCTGACCACATCACAGCCCCTCACCCCCTGCATTTCAGCCTCCACAGTGGTGGCCCGTTCTGAGTGCGCTCGGACCCTCCTCACCCTGACAGTGCCCCACCCCCAGTGTGCGCTGAGCCCCGAGGTGGTAACACCCTAGGACAGCCCTCTCCAGTCAGTCCACACCCCGGCCTCCCGTCTGCAGACAGACCATCTGGGGGGCATCTGGAACACTTCTCAGCAGGTCCTGGAAGCGTCGGGAGACTTCCATAATGCACCTGTGTGTTGGCTCTCCTGCCCTCCTCCCTCAGCTGGATCCCCCCAGATAAACCACCAGCACCCAAGCCCCCAACTCAGGCTCTGCTGTCAGGAGCTGAGTGAGCAACCGTGTTCCCAGTGTGAGGAGGAGACAGGACTTGGAGGAGCAAGGGCTGCGGAGCGGAGGAGCTTGGGGGCGAGTTTCCATTTCTCTCATTCCCACCTTTCCAATCATGCGATCGTGTTACTCAAATGATGAAACATTTTATTTGTGTCTTAGCTTTGCGTTGGTTGTTTATGCTGTGAAACAAGTCCCCTCAAACTCAGTAGCTTAAAACCGCGGTAATCACTCGTCCTCTCTCGACACCTGTGGGTCAGGTGTTCCGAGCGGCTTAGCCGGGCGGTTCGGCTCAGGCTCTCTCGAGGTGCAGTCACGGCTGGGGCCGCATTATCTGAAGGCCCACCCTGGGCGGGAGGCCCTGCTTCCAAGCCCACTCACTGTCCCAGCCGCCAGCTGTGCAGGCTGTGGGCTGTGGCCCCCGTCCCTTCCCTTGTGAGCAGATCTCCAAGGGGCTGCTTGGGCATCCTCACGACACAGTGGCTGGCATCCCCAGGTCGGGCGATCGTGGAGAGCAAGGCGGAAGTTGCAGTGCATTTATAAACAAGCGTCAGGGATCACATGTGGTCCTCTCCGGCGGTTGCACAGGCAGCCCCGAGTCAGTGGCGGGGCAGGGTCCCTTCATGGGTGGCTACGGGAGGAGCTCGGGTCCCTGCGGGGAGAGGAGGGATGCGGGGGTCTTTCCTCCCAGTGCCAGGCTGGAGGCGGGGCAGTTCTTCAACCCAGACTTCTGCACCTGCCAGTGGAGCGGGGTGTGGGCTCTCTGGGGCATCTGAGCCGGAGCACCCGTGGAGGGGAGGGTGCCCCACTGAGCCTGGAGGTCCCAGCCCTTTCCCCCTCTAAGCAGGAGCCTTAGAACCCAGGGTCTGATGAACTCTTGTTGGATGCTTGTGCCAGGCTCCCCCAGGGCTGCAGGCTGGAGCCGAGATCCCCCCACAGCTCCCCAGTTACAGTAGTCAGCGGCCAGGGAGGCTCTGGGGCTGGGAACCGGGGAGGGTGCGAGCAGGCCTCAGCATTGGAGGGGAGGCTGCAGACAGGCAGATGTAGGCGGGTGAGTCAGGAAGAACACTCTAGCGGATGCAGAGGCTTCCCTGAGGCTGGCCACGGCCACGGTGTCCTCCCCCAACCCTGCTGGCCCCTGGGCCCGCAGGCGCCCGCCGCTGCACTTGGTGACCTCCAGCAACATACCTAGAGCCCCAGTGCGCCAGGTTCCTGGCCTTCGCACAGCTGTGCCCTCCACCCGGGATGCTGCAGCAGATCCAGAGGCCGGAGGACCCCGTAGACAAAGACTTCCACCAGTGAGGAGGCCAGGGCACCGAGGCTGCCCGAGTTCCAGACGCTTCCCGGGACAGTTGAGGCCGGAAGTCTTGGGATGGGCGCCTCTGGGCTCCACCCTGAGAACGGGCGTCTGGCACGCCTCGAGAGCACCCCCTTGTGGTGCCTGTGGGCAGGGCCGGCTGTACGGCTGTGAGACCTGGGCCGTCACAGGCTTAAGGCTCCGCTGTCCCCATCAGGCAACGCTTAACATTGAACAAAGGCCCACGTTTTCATTTTGCACTGGGCCCTGGAAATTAAGTAGTCCTGCCTGTGTGCCTGCACCCAGCCCTGGTCACCTGGGATGCCAAGGAGATGGCCACAGTGACATGTGCCAGCAGGAGCCAACCACCTCCCAGTTCAGGATGAGGTGCAGAGACCACCATGCCAGGACCACTGGCAAGTTGGGAATGACAGGTGGGAGTCCTGCAGGAAGACCACCAGCTCAGGCAGTTCAGCAAGCTCACCCCCAATGTAGAGGACCCCCAGTGTAGCAGACCTAAGTCTGCAGGGGAGGGGGCCCCACCAGAGGTCGCAGGGCACCAGCCCCAGTTCTCAGCAAGGGAGGAGAGAGGGTTTGCCTTCCACCCAGCCCACCCACCTCGTGCACAGGTTTAGAAGCACCCCTCGGCCCTGCACCCGTCGGCCCTGTGGGGACCCTGGGACTGGAGAGGGCACCATGCTCGCTCCGCTTACCCTCCCTGTGCCCCTGCAGCCTCTCATTTCATCCCTGCCCCCTCATTTTCCTGGGGACCCTCTTAGACCCTGGCGAGACCCACAGGGCTCAGAGATGCCCCACGTCCAAAACAGGAAACCGAGCCCTATAACCAATATTGAAATTCCCAATCCCATTCTGCCAGATTAAATGAAGGCCCCTGAATCGGGGAGGAGGGAAGGGAAGGAGGAGGGGGGAGGTATTGTGCGGGAGTCAGGGGACAAAAGACTTGGGCCTGGAGATGGGCCCTTCCGTCTCCCTGTCCCCTCCTCTGAGCACAGGAGTCGAAGGTGGGGGCTCTGGACAGTCTGGGGAGCAGCAGGGGTGGCTGCTGGGGGCTGGGATGGTGCAGAGGATCCAACGAAGCCCCAGTAGACCCGAGAGAGGGCAGGGGGCAGCTGACCAGCAGTCCAGGGATCTGCGATTGGGCGAGAGCTGTGTGGTAGCCCTAGGGCAGTGGGGACTGTGCAGCCAGGTCTCCTGGAGTCTGGCATGTGCTGACCCTGTGTAGTGAATCCCCCCTTGGGGAGCCTTGGGGGACAAAGGGCAGCCACGGAAAAGGTGACCCCACCCCGAGGTCGTGGGGCCCCCAACAGGGACACTTCCCAGGAGACAACAGGTCCAGGCCAAGGAAATCTGATAGGACTGAGGGTCCTTGACCTCCCCATCCATAGGACAGGGCCCACATGAATCCAGGAACTACGGGAGGCCACCGTCAGGCCTCCCCGAGCCTGAAGACACCCTGTCCTCCACGTTTGTGTGTCTGTCTGTCTTCTCCACAGAGCCTGTGACCCACTTGCTGCCCCTGTCGCCTGCCTCCCCAGCGGTGGGCACTCAGGGGCGTGAGCCTAATGGCCACACAGGAGACACAGAGACCAGAGAACTTCAGAACCTGCAGGCAGTGGCCACCAGGGGGCAGTATGGCTCACCAGAGCCCCAGCTCCCTGCGGCCACTCTGGCGAGGCAGGGGACCCTGGGACTCATCACACCCACTGTCTCACAGCATCTCGGGCTGCTGACTCCCCCATGGGAGACTTTGTGGGGAGGCTGAGCTCTCATTCCCAGGAAGCTGCTGTTGCTGAAAGTATGGCCTAATGATGTAGTGAGCTCTCCATCACAAGAGTATCCAAATACTCACAGGCACACATGCCGAACCTCTACAATGCTCTGAACCAGAGGGTGCAAACTGCAGACCCTTGCTGCTGTCGGGGCCGCCCACGGTTCACGAGTTGCCTCCTGTAGCCCCACTTACCAGGAGAGCCCTCGGGGACATTTGTTACGGCTCCCCGGGCTGGAGGAGCGGTCCCTCTTGGCTGGGGCACGAGCCCCAAGTCCCCCCAGTCCCCTCAGCCCTCCCTCTGACTCTGCTGCAGCATCCCAGTCCCCATCTGCAGGCTCCGCAGGTGACAGCTGGGCCCCAGTGGCGGCAGACACTCGGGGTCTGGGTGACATGCGCATGGGGGCTTGCAGGATACTGCAGGCCCCCAAGATGGCCAGGGCAGCCCAGGTGGGGAACGGTACGTGCAGAGGCACAAAGGTGCAAAAGCGCACAGCCCGTTGGGGACACGCAGGCAGCCTCATGCCACCAGGACTGTGCACGCTGTGAGGTGTGCCCAGATGGCAAAGGGCCTCGGGCGCCATGCCGATGTGCCCAGGCTGAGCTCTGTGGGTGCAGGACGTCCTTCTAGAGCTCAGGCGGGGCACATTAGACGTGGTTGGGGGCTTGTAGCTGGCGGCTACTGAGTGCTCCACGTGTGCCAGGCCCTGGGCCACGCACGTTTCCTGCGGCGTCTCCTATCTCAGTTTAACAGAGAAGAAAGCCGAGCCTCAGAGAGGGGGAGGAACCTGCCAAAGTGAAACAGCAAAGAAAGGTAGGGGCCGGGCCGTCCCAGACCCCCTGACGCCGATGCTCGTAGCTGCCCACCTGCCCGGATGTTGAAGACACACTGGGGGGCCCCACGAGAGAGGGAGGACAGAGCGAGGGCCATGGCCCAAGGCAGCGAGGAGCTGAGTGAGCTCAGAGCGGGATGCTGGGGGTGTGGGGCCTCTCACGTTTCTCTGGGACTCAGAGAAGAACAGAGTGGACCCCACTCTTGGTGAGGTGGTGAGCATGCCGCTCTTGGGGGTAACCAAGCCCCGCTGGGGGCTCCTCTGGGGGCAGATGGGGGAGGAGACACCACTGGTGAAGGCGAGACCAGCCTGCCGTCCTGGACACAGCAGCATCTGAAACTCCTTTTGGGGAATTTTCTTCGGAGCCATTTAGGACGCACAAGAGGGACCAGGCGCCACCCAGCCCCCCTCGGCTGTGCCCAAACACAGCGTTTGCAGTGCACGCCCCACCTGGCTCTCGGCACAGGGGGAGGGGCTGCCGTGGGGCAGACAGACCCCCGCCGGGGCCCTGGGGAAACAGATCAGAACCGTGTGGGGTCATCACACTTTGAAAATTCCTTAGCAGCAGATTGTTTTTTGCAAACAAGACTCCCCAGGAAGCCCCAGCGATCGCTCTGAATTTATTCATGACTCAGCAAGCTTCAGTTGAACACCTGCTGCGTACCAGGCAGTGGGCACGAGCCCAGGGCGACAGTGTCCGGTCCCTCCTTGCAAAACACGCCTCCCCCTCCCACTTGCCCTGAGCCAGCGATCGTTGACATCCCCAGTTCTCCCACAGGACGGAGGCAGCGGGATGGAGTGATTGCAGAGGATGATCAGCGTCACGAAGGACCTCAGCAGGGGGACATCTAGGCAGACGCCCCAAAGGGCCGAAAGCAGGGGCTCAACCCACACCTATTCACGAATGTGCTGGCAGCTCTGCGCACAGCAGCCAAAGGGGGACGCAGCCCACACGCTCACCAGCCCGGAGAGGATAAGCCCCACGCGGCTGTCCCTCCCGTGGGGCATTATTCGGCTGTAGGAAGGAGTGGAGGTCTGACACGCTGCGACACGGTGACCCTTCAAAACTGTGCTGAGTGAAAGAGGCCAGACACAAAGGCCTCATGTCGTGAGCCCACTTGTGTGAAATGTCCACAAAAGGCACAGCCACAGAGACAGAAGGCAGATCAGCGGTGGCCAGGGGCTGAGGGAGGGACGGGGAGTGACTGCTTAATGGGTACAGGGTTTCCTTTAGGGGTGATGGAAATATTCTGGATTGGATAGAGGTGATGGTTACACAAAATTGTGATTGCACTAAATGCCCCTGAATTGCTCACTTTCACGTGGTGATTTTATGTTGTGTGAATTTTTCCTGAATAAAACCAGGTTGGGGAGAGCTGCCAATGGGACCGGGGCCCTGTGGCTGTGCGACTCCTCCCTCCCAGGCTCGGGGTCACGTTCCCGGAAGTCAGGCATGGCCACACCACCAACTTGAGCCCTTGGAACAGGGGGGGCACTTCGGGGCTGAAGCATTTCAGAGCCGGGGGGCGGGGGGATGCTGCTCGCCTCTCCTGCCAGAGGTAGACCCTGGAGCCTCATGTTGAGACGGCAGTGGCTTCCTTGATGGGGAGCCTCTGTCTCTTGGGGTCCCCAGGCCACCAGGGAGCAAGAGCCCCACCCAAGGTCCCCAGACCTGCAATGGACATGTGGCCTGCGCGAGAAATGCGCCGTCACTGTTTCGGCAGCGGAGAGTCTGGGCTGTGTGTTGCTGCAGCGTAAGCCTGGCCTTCCTGACCACTGTCCCGCTCTGGGCAGACGACACTGGAGCAGGGCCCTCAATGAGGCTGGAGCAAGATAGTGCAACCTGAGGGAAGAGCATTCCTGGCCTAGGGAACCACCAGTGCAAAGGCCCTGAGGCAGATGTGTGCTTGGTTGTTCAAGGGCAGTCAGGGATCCAGCGTTGGGGGGATCCCAGAGGCCACAGTGGGAGGCCACACCCCGGGGGGCGTTGCAGGCCTCCAGGTGGCATAGGCCGTCACTGTAAAGGGTGGGGAGCCCCTAGCCATTTTAAGCAGGCAGGTTGGATTTAAGCTCTAGGAAGATGCTCTGGGCTGTGTGGAAAATGGGCACTTTGAGCAGCAAGTGACAGGAACCAAGACCACACTGTCTTCCCCAGGAAAGAAATCTATGAGCTCACATAACAGGAAGCACAAAGTGAGTGAGAACCAAGGTACAGGACGATCAGGGCTCCACTGGCTTCTCTGACATTCTTCCCACCTTCATTCTTGGGTGGGCTCTCCCCTCATGGTCACAAAAAGGCTGCCTGTTTATCCAGGGACAGGAGAGAGCACAGATCCCACAAGGCTACCTCCGGTCACCTCTCATTGGCCTAAATCAGCCCAGACCTGCCCATCACTGAACCAATCACTGGCTAGGAAGGAGGATAGGTGATCTGTGATTGGTCAGAGGGTAGCAGTGTAAAACCCCCAACCCAGCCATGCAGATTCAGAGCCTCAGGAATCTATCCACCTATGGCACTGCTGAGTCACCTGCCATGCTCCTCAGGGCCTGCAGGGCAGAGCCCGAACTCCTGAGCATGGCTCCCACCTGTGTCCTAGATTATTTTATCCCTACAGTGACCTTGAAGTCAATACAATACAACGAGTCCCCTCACTGTAGAGATGAGGCAGCTGAGGCACAGAGAAGTTAGCTAATGTGCCCAAGGCCACACAGCAGGGAAGTGGAGGAGTCAGGATTCCCACCCAGGCTGCAGGCTCAGAACCTCCTGCCCTCCCACGCTGCCTGCACTCTGGCTATGCCCCTCCTGGGACAGCCACTGCCCAGGCTGTTCTCTTTGCTGATAACGCCTTCCCCTCCAGTGCCTGCTGGTTTGCTCCTCTGCAGTCCTCACAACCAACTCAGATGTCACCTCCTCCGAGAAGCCTTCCTGGACTCCTCCTCTGAGAGGTCAAGGACCTGGAAGCCTGGGGCCGCATCTCAGGTCTGTCCCTGGCCTGCTGGGTGACCTCTGAGCCTCTGAGGCCTCACCTGTGAACTGGGGATGTTGACAGGGCTGGGGACGGTGCTGCTGAGACAGCGTGTGGAAGGGGGCGCTGAAGCCCCCCTGCCATGGTCCCTGCTTTCTCTCCAGCCAGAATAAACTTGCAGCCCCCTCCCACACCTGGAGTTTCCGCCGACAGCCCCAGTGTAAACAGCCGAGGCGGCAGGAGAGGGCCTGTCAGGCCGCCTTAAACAAACCTGCTGGCCGGAGATGAGGAGCAGGCCGGCAGGCAGGAGCTCTGGCTGGAGGGATTGAAGTGGGATTTAAACAGGACTTGATTTACAGAGGGAAAAAATAATTATCTACAAGGCCTCAGACAAAGTAAAGCCCATTTGTTCTTGAAAGAATGGAGGGACGGAGGGATGGAGGGACGGAGGGACGGACAGACAGAGGGACGGAGGGACAGAGGGACGGACGGACGGAAGGACAGAGGGATGGAGGGATGGAGGGACGGAGGGACAGAGGAATGGAGGGACAGAGGGACAGAGGGATGGAGGGACGGAGGGACAGAGGGATGGAGGGACGGAGGGACAGAGGGACGGAGGGATGGAAGGACAGAGGGATGGGGGGATGAGGGATGGAGGGATGGAGGGATGGAAAGAGATGAGGCCCACACGAGACTCACCTCAGTCACTAAGTGTTAGCCAAGGTCCGGGTTGAAAACTAGAGCTAAGCCAGCTGATGCCCAGCTGGCTCTGACCAGCATCTCAGAGTGCTAGCAGGAGCCAAGGTAGGCCCAGTGACAGTCACCCCTGGGCACGTCGGAAACACTGGGGAGATTTTTTAAAATGCTGATGCCCAGGCCCCCGTCCAGACCACTTAAATCAGCCTCTCCAGGGCCCAGCCTGGGCATCTGTATTTGCTGAAAGCTCCCGGGTGGTTCTGATGCACACCCACACATCCAACCCCACATGGCCACGGGCTGGACCCGGAAGCACATCTGCTCTCTCATTTACTCCTCACTGAGGCCCCAAGCATTACGGTCCTCATTGTGCAGATGGGGAAATGAGGCACAGGAGGCTAAGTGACATGCCTGAGGTAGGACGCAGCAGGGCCAGGATTGGAACCCAAATCTGTCATCCCAGAATGTCCCCATCACCCTGTTGGTGAGTCACATTCTTCTGTTGCCAACAGGCTGTACTGTGCCTCCTCCATCACAACAGGGTGCCCAGGGAAGGGACTGTCCCCCATCAGACCTGAGGTTCTCCCCTCTCTTCCTCTCACCCTTCTCTTGCTTCATGGGGTGTCTTGTGGGGAAGGGGCTGTGTACTGGAGTCGGTGGGTCCAGGGACCTCATCTCAAGTCTCTGAGCTGCAATTCTTTGTACCTTTGAGTGAGTCCTGGATCCCTGCAGGCCTCTAGGGTCTGGTTCCTGGGGCTGAGGCTCTGGGTGGACGGGGAGGGTGCTGCACCCCTCCCCACCATGGCCCGGCCAGCAGCCCTGCCCAGATGGGCCCAGATGTGGAGTGAGGAAGCACCTGGACCCACAGCCCAGCTCCCGGCAGGAAGAACACTGAGCTAGGAGCGGGCCAGACCCGGCCTGGACCCTCGTGGGGCTCTGGTGATTCCCATCCATCTGGGCCTCAGGTTCCTCCTCAGTAAATTAAGGCGTGTGAACCAGATCCAGCTGGGGCCATGCTATGCCGGTCCACCTGGCCGGCTGCCTGGAGGGCTGTGAAAGGTCTATCCAGGCTCAGTGGGAGTGAGAGCCCGATTGATTAGTGATGCCTGCCCCGGGCCAGAGAGGGATGCTGGCGGCACGCGTGCCTACGTGTCCTTCCTTCCCTCCATCTTCCTCCCATCTCACCTCCTTGGAGTGAAAGTTTTCATCAAAACTACAAATCCCTGACCACACGTGTGTGGGTGTGATGGCAATACACAAATGATCACAAAATTAGAGTCCAAAGGGATGTTTCTGTATCGAAACTTTTTTAATTTGGGGGAAATTAGTAATAAATACAGAGCCATGGAAAGAAGAAATTCACAGTCGTCTGCTTTCCCACTGCCCAGAATTGATCCTTGCCAACACCGCGGCATCCTTTCCTGGTTTTGGGGGAAGGGGAGTTTTTTGTTGTTCTTTAGGGAGAAAAGGACACGTTCCGTGTTGTTTGTAGAATGGCACGTGCTCATTATAAAGGTTTCAGACAAGGCCGAAGTGTGCAAAGATGAAAGTCAAAAGCTACCCCAGATTTCCCTGCCCGGAAACGACCCTCAGCGGTGGTGTCCAGACCCAGACCGCCTTCTCTGCCGGGGCTGAGAGAAGGACAGGTTGACAGACAGTTGGACAGATGAGGGAAGCAGATCTACCTCAGTCCACATCCCATCGGATGCTGACGGGGCTCAGCTGAGACCCCAGTCCCTCTGACCTCCCGGGGGACAAGGCTGGGGACAGAAATCGGCCCCCGGAGGAGGGTCTGGGGGATGGGGGCAGAGTCACGCCCCAGCAGCTGAGTGGGCCTGTCCTGGCTCTGACCCTCCAACACTCCGTGTAACCGCTGGGGCCGCCTGCCCGTCTGCAGAGGGGGGCCGGACCACACCGTGGTTCTCACCTGCACGGGGCCTCGGATCGTTGAAGGCCCTGGTGGACCCTCACTACACGCACAGGCAATTTCACACACAAATTCTGGGGGTTCGTGGATCTGCCAAAGCCACCCAGGACCCCAGATCCAGAACCCCGAATCAGAGGATGTCCCAGCTAAAGGAACGAGGATTCTGAGAGCTTCCTCCTATGGAAACTGTTTCTGAATTCCCTGATGGCTCGCCTGCCCGCACATGGAGGTGCCTGGTGGAGGCAGAGGCTGGGCAGTGGCCAGGAGCCCGGGGTCCTTCCTGTGGCCTGAGAGAGCTGCACCTACCTCCCCACCCACGGCCATGCCCGGTCTGCCCCTCCCCAGACCCCTACAGACAGCACACAGAGCATCTGTCTGCTTCTAGACAAGGGGCCAGCTTTTGCCCACCCTCACCTCGCTCCCTGCCCCAGGTGACAGGAGGCCCCACCAGAACTGGCCACCAGCCGTGACTCCTGGCCGGAGTCCGGCTCCTCCCACTCCCATCTCACCAGCGGTGTCTCCTCCCTCCCCTCTAGGAAGCCCCACCTGCCCCTCCCGCTGGGACAGACCTCAGTCCCACCCCCTGCCCACTGGTGGTGGGGGCTGAGAAGGGGCTCTCCAGGGCTGACTGGGGGCTACGGAGCCCCTGGGCTCTGCCCAGGACCCTGAGGCTATGGCTCGGAGCAAAGGAGGTGGAAGGGGGCTCCAGTCCTCTCCCCCAGGACCTCCAGGGCAGCCCCTTCTCTGTTTCACAGAGTGGGGTCCCCAGGTAATTTCCTTAGACAGAACATTCTGCTGCTGAAAGCTTTGGGGGACTGTGGAGTTGGATCAGCTCCCAGCCTCCAGGAGCTGTCCCTTATTTACAGCAAATGCGTTCCTAACTGCTGCTCCCACATTGTGGGGTCCTTGTGGGGAGCAGTCTGGGCCCAGCGGCTGACTGGGGCTCTGTCCGTGCCCCATGAATGCTGCTGCTGCTCCTGCCATCACTATCTTAATCTCATCATCTCCATCACGTCCACCGTGTCTGTGGATCTGTTGACTGATTTCCCCACCAGATCGAAGGCTCTCATGCCCCCACAGAGAAGGGCCTGTGTACAGGGTCTGGGTTAGGCACCCAGTGTGGACACACGGCTCATTTCCTGAGAGCGGGCAGGGAGGAGCCTGAACTTGGAGTCGGGCCCATTGAAGGGAGAGCAGGGCCCAACCCCAGATGGTCAGCCTGAC
Organism: Ceratotherium simum simum; assembly: GCF_057802395.1. Classification (NCBI taxonomy): domain Eukaryota; kingdom Metazoa; phylum Chordata; class Mammalia; order Perissodactyla; family Rhinocerotidae; genus Ceratotherium; species Ceratotherium simum. Next base: position 3,404,367 of record NC_141922.1, read on the forward strand.
CCTCATTACCTCAACTGACTTGCCCAAGGCCACCCAGGTGGGGATGGGAACCGGGTTGCTTGCCATCAAAAAGCCCCCCGACCATGGGCAGCCACCCTGACAGCCTGGAAGCAGGACTCGGCTCCCAGCCCTACTCTCGCTCCGGCCCCAAGCGTCAGCCCACTCCCAACCCCCACCTCGCCCATCTAAACACCTTCCAGGTCTGGCCTCTGTCCTCCTGACACGCCTTATAAGCAGGAAGTAGCCAGCAGGCCCTCCACAGGCAGATCCCAGACACCACCAGCTCCATGGGGAGAAACAGCGGGGCTTAGGAAGGGCCTGAGATGAGACCTCCAGCACCTCCCCACTCCTCATTGGAGAGAAACCTCTGGGGGCAGAGACGGGGCAGGGCACAGAGGTCACAGCGCCACTTGTAATGTGTAAGAACCTTTCTTAAGAGGTGCCAGGGCCAGAGGGTGGGGTAGTATGTACCCATGTGCCCTGACTGCTGACTCTAGCCAGAAAATGAGCCCCGGTCACACTCTGAGCCCTGCGGCTGGTGGCACACTGAGCCCTGACCCTGGTCACACTCTGAGCCCTGACCCTGGTCACAATCTGAGCCCTGATCCTGGTCACACACTGAGCCTTGATCCTGATCACAACCAGAGCCCTGATCCTGGCTACATACTGAACCCTGATCCTCTTCACACACTGAACCCCGACCCTGGTCATCACTGCACCTTGGTCCTGGTCACTCTTGAGCCCTAACCTTGTCACATGTTGAACCCTGATCCTGGTCCCACTCTGAGTGCTCACTCAAGCCTCTCACATGACCCCTGACATGGCACTATGAGTTTGGCAGGGCAGAGGCTCGTGGCCGTGAAGCCCCAGCCCTGGCTCCCACAGCTGGTCAGTTGCCGAGCCGGGCCCTAAGCCCGGGTCTTGGACTGTGAGTCTGGCACTGTCTGCCTCCCACCAAAGCTTCTGAGGACTTGGCCTGGGCCCTGGAGGGGTCACATGAGGGCGAGGGCAGCCCCTGCTGGGCAAGTGCCCTGGGGCCGGGGGTAGAGTCGGTCTGCACCCAGCATCGACAGAGAGCGATGCCCGGCAGGGATCGGGTGGCCAGGCTCCCCAGAGGCCCCTGGGAAGATGACTCAGGACAGAACAGGCTGATTTAGTGGGGCAGTGACAGGGAAGGTACTTCCTTAGTCGGGGTCCCAGCCCCCAGGGCAGACCCCACCAACCCTGTGTCACTGCTCAGTAAAATGCAGGAGACAATCAGATGCACAGCTGCTTCCGGGAGACTTCCGGGGCCACGTGTGTTTCTGGTTCAGATTTTAGAAAGACAATAAATGTATGTACTGTATGCTACGGAACATCCCCCTGGGTCTGGGGCAGCCGCCCTCCACCAAACACACTGAGCACTCTGCAGTGAGCTGGATGGAGACCACACTGGGCAGGACACCCTCTCAGGACACCCTGGGGCCAGTCTGTCGGTGTCTGCTGCTGAGGCGCTGGCGTGACACTCACCTGCGTGCCTCACCATCTCAGAGCAGTCTGGGTTTCAGGATCCTGGGTGGGACCCTGGGGGCACGTGGGATCCCGCCTGCACCTTTGTGGGGCTGCCCGTTGGCCATGCCCGCCCACTCTCTGATGCTCTGTTCCCAGCACCCTCCCCGCCCATCGACCCGGAGACTTGGCATCAGCTTTCCGGAAAGCACCCGTCTTGGCCAACAGCAACAGCAGCCCTCGTCCCGTTCCCACAGCCGCCCGCTCCTCCGGGTGTGGGCGAGGAGGAGGTGGTGGGCTCCTCCACGGACCGTGACCCTGACCTCCTCCCACCCGCCTTGGCTGGGCTTTGGCCCCTGAGCCCGGATGGACAGACCAAGGTCGGGAAGGAGACAGGCTGGGAAATGTCAGGGCCCCCCCAGGAGGCAGGGCCGACCCAGGCTGCTGCCACCCACAGTGCCGCATCCGATGCCAGAGGGGCTCAGCTGGAGAGATGCAGGGGTCACCTCCCAGCTTCAGATCCTGGCTGCACCTCTCAGTAGCCAGGAAGCCCTGGGCACCACCCTCTCTGAGCAGGGATGGCAACATGATGGTGTGTCGCACCCCGCTCCATCCCCTTCACCAACCGAGAGGTGGCATTTTCTGTCTCGGGTGGCAAAGAGAGCCTGTGGCCAGTGCCTGGGAGCCTGTCCCGGAACCTTCGAGCGGGCTCTTAGAAGTGGCAACATCTTGGAAGTTTGGAATTACAGAATCTTAGAATTGGCGACATTTAGCGCCTGGGGTCTCTGTTTCAGTCCTCAGAGGTCGTCGGAGGGAAGGTGGACAGGGTGGCACAGAGAACACCAGCTGCTGCTGCAGGGTCTCTGCTCCCTCTCCAGGCTTGGGAGGCAGCCGAGGTCAGGAGAGCCCGGGGCGTCCAGGGCCACCCTTCTGAGGCCTGCTGAGCAGGCAGACCCAGACAGACACGGCTCTTCCGGTCCCGCAGGGCCGTCCGGAGGCCTGGAGCGGCTGAAATAGAAGGCAGGTCCCGAGGCCCTGCGGGGGGTGGTGGCCGGCTCTCGAGCTGGGCGGGCCTGTCTGGCTCTGCTGAGGGAGCCGCAGCCCAGCCGGGGGCAGCATTTGGTGGCTGGCCTGGGCCTCCAGGACTTGGGTGGTCAGCTGCCAGAGGACAGGGACCAGGACCCAAGAAAGACCTTGAATGCAGCACTCTCTGCCCTGGCTGCGGGAGCTCCCAGGGTGTGGGGTCCTCTCCACCGTGCCTGGGGAAGGGTTCCTGAAGCTTCCAGAGAGAAAGCAGGCCTGGCTCAGCAGGGAGATTTCAGGGTTTCGCAGGCCCAGCCTGGCCACCTGAGTTCTAAACCCCAGCTCCACCCCTTCCCAGCTGTGTGGACTTGGGCAGGTGACTTTGCCTCTCTGGGCTTCCTGTTCCTCTTCTATGAAACAAGGGTGGTAAAAGGGCGCCTCCACCGGCGGGTTGTTTGGAGAGCACCTGAGGTGTTTCATCCCAGGCCTGGCACATAGTGAGCACTCAAAAATGGCAGCTGTTACCATTACATGTTGATCACCATTGCTGGCTGAGTGATCGTCTCCAGACCAGTGTTTTCAAACCACAGTGGGTCAATTAGTGGGGTCACTACTGGCACTGGTTTTTATCACAGCATCCAGAGCTTACCAGGGGACAAGTAGGACCCACACCGCCGTGTCCCCAGACTGCAACAGCATTGGACCAGTGCTCACACCCTCCCGGCCTGAGCCAAGTGGCCAGAGGAGGCTATGGGGAAGCGGGCAGGACTCAGGCCCCAGAGGGGCCTCCTCTCACCCTCTCCTTGGTGACCGAGTAGCCCCAGCACACCCAGAGGGGCCTCCTCCTTGGACCCGGGGGCAGACGGTCCAGGGGCAGTGGGAGCACCCACGGCCCGGCCCCGGAGCTCCCCGTCCCCATTCTGAGTCCTGGGCCTCCTCTCCCTGTGGGGGGCCGGCAAGGGGAGGATGAAATGAGCTGACCCAGGTGCAGGCCTGGAATGGGGCACACAGGAAGCCCCCAGGTAGACTGGCAGTCGTCCCGTGTCCTCTGCCCCGGGGGGATCCACTATTCACCCAGCATCTCCTGAGCTGGTGCAGAGTGGGCTCTGGGACCCGAGGAGAGCAATGCGCACTCCATTCCGCCAGGCCAGTGACGGGAGGCACCTGCCCAGGCTGAGGGGAGGCCTAGAGGGGATTGAGGCAGTGGCCGAGTCTGGAGGGCCGAGCCTATGGACGGCGGGGCCAACAGAGGGCTCCACGGCCAAGCTGGGCAGAGACGGGTGCAAATCCTGGGAGGGCCGAGGGGGCCAGTGACCGTCAGGCCAGGTTGGTGTCTGACACAGGGAAGACTTAACGCCACCGCGCGAGCTCCTGCTGCTTGGAAATGCCTCCCCCTCCCTCTGTCATGGCCCAGCCTGGATGCATGGAGAGGGTTGCAGGTGCCTCCCAAGAGGGCTCAACGTTAACTCGGAGGCTGCGGAGGGGCATGTGCATCCTGTGTGCACGTGTGTGTGTGCATCTGTGTCCTCAAATCTCTGTGTCCACATGTGCCTGTAAGGGTGTGCATGTATGTAAGTGTGTGTCTGTGTGCATTGTGTGTGCACACATGCAAGAGCGTGTGGGGCTGGGGCAGGCTGGCCGTGGTGTGCGTGTGCGGTAGGGGCAGGCTCAGCAGTGAAGGTGATACTCGCGTTTCAGGGCTGAGACGTGGAGAAAACGTGCTGGGTGCTGCTCGCTGGCTGGGGGACTGGGCTGGTGGCCTAGCTCTGGGCCCCAATTTCCACATCTGTAAAGTGGGATCACTTTCTAGGCTGTCATGAAGACGAGGCAATGCACACGGAACCCCTGAAACAGCACCTGGATGAGCAAGAACTCAGTGCAGCCCGGCCAGGGTCACAGTTCACCACGCTCCTCCACTCCTGGGCGGCTGCTGACAAGGCCTCCTCCCCCAGTAAGCCTGCTCGGATTGGATCCACCCTTCCGAGACCAGGGGCTTCTCCTCGGCCTTCTTGTAGACGAGCCCAGCACCCCTTTACCTCCCTGCGATCCCCACAGGGTGGCTCCCTTTGCTCCGTGGAGCCTCTGGGCCTCTGCCAGGTCTACGTGGCCCCCCTCAGTAGCACCAACAGCCCCTATGCCCTCCGAGGACCAGGGCCACAGCCTCCTGGACCCACGAGGAGGGTGTTCTCGCAGTCCCAGGTGCCGAGTTTACTGGGAGGTTAAACAGCCCTGCCCTGGTCCCTCAGGTGGCCTGCCAGCCCCAGAGTCAGAGCTGCCACACAGTGGCCAAGGACAGCGTGGAAGCCCAGGCCTGGTTCCCACCAGCATCTGCAGTGACCTGTTCACTGTGTGGCTTTGGGCAGGTCTCTATCCCTCTCTGGACCTCAATTTCTCCACCTGTAAAAGTCAAAGGTGGGACACAGGGAACTCTGAGGGAGCTCCTGGGTGACAAGTGGGGTGCAGGAAGGTGGCCCTGGGAATCGAGGGACTGAAGCCCAGGGTGTGGTGGTCCCAGCGGTCACCCCCGGCTTGGCTCCCCAGGGCTTCAGAGCAAGTTCCTGTGCTAACTATGCACTGGGCCCGGGCTAAGTGCCCTGGACGTTTCCCCCAGGCCAGTTGTGGCCAAGTTCTCGTTGTCCAGCCCAAACTGGCCCCATTCATTCCAGGACATGGGTGTGGGCATCTCCCAGCCCACCCCCTCCTCAGTCACCTCTGGAAGGTTCTTCCCCAGCTGAGCCTCATTCACCCTCCAGAAAGCCCACCCTGGTTTCCCTAGCTCCCCATCGCTGCTGTGGGCCTGAGGTGAGTCCCCACCCCAGCTGTGCCCCTCGCAGCGTCTGCTGGGGATGAGCACTCCTGTCAAATGTCTCACGCAACCCTGCAGGACTAGGTCCCTCCTGAGAGGAGGGGAACTCGGCCTGGGCTTTTGCAGCCCTCAGTCACATGCTGTGTCATCCCCACTTTGTGGGGGAGACACTGAGGGTCAGAGCACGTAAGTGAGTGGCGGAGCCGGGCTCGAATCCAGGGCCACCCAAACACCCCCCAATGGATATGTGGGGTCACCTCTCCCAGGGGCAGAGAAAGGCCCCAGTCCCACCCACCCCCAGCCTCCCCGTGGCCAGGGAGGCCAGAGCGCATAGTGGGCGAGCAGGGCCCCGAGGGGCCTTCCCGCCCACCCAGCCCCAGCTGCCCTGTTTCCTCCAGGTCACCCGGGGGCTGGGGGCGCCCACACGCCCGGCAGGTGGACGGAGTCTTCCCCCAAAGCTGGCCCGCGTCCCCCACACTGGCAGGCCCCTCAGCCTGGCCTCGCCCTGGGTAGACTGCGGGGCATGTGGCCAGGGCCCCGGTGCTGTTTACGTCCTCAAGCGGCACCGAGACGAGGCCACTCGGGAGGACGGATGAGGTCTGGAGCGGCAGGCACCAGGGCGGTGACAGGACCCACCTGGCTGTCACTGCGTGTCCCCTGCCCTCCCCAGCCCCCACTCGGCTGCTCGGCTGCTATTTGTGGCTGAGTCCCTCAGAACGGCAGACTCCCCTAGAGGCAGCATGGCCTGTGCGTCTCGGGGGTTCCTGAGTCCTGGAGACAGCACTGCGGACCTGCACAAGTCCAGCCGGGAGGCTGGGGGCTTCTGTGGGCTCAGGGAGGCTTCTCCACCAGGCTGGGCTCCAGGAGGGCAGCCCCACCCTAAAGCGCTCCAATCAGGCCAGCCGGAAACCCCTGGCCCAGCCACCATCTGACCTCTGAACCCAGCCAGCCTGACCCACAAGCCTGTGGAGGTGACAAAGGTGAAATTGTCCCTGTGCCCTTGTCTCGGCTGAGGGTCATGGAAGGGTCATCTCAAGCCTCACGGCTCCCCACCAGGACCTCCGGGTGCTACAGAGAAGTAGGGGTCCCGGGACGAGGGGTCCTGGAGGCTGGCCCCTGGTTGTCACCCTGCTCCCCGCAGTCCCCTGGCGTCTGCTGTGCTCGGCAGAATCTCCCTGAGATTTCTTTGGGAACCAGCCCGCATGCGCCAGGCTGGAGCCCCGGGCCCTCAGAGGTGGGCACAAGGCCTGGCCAGCCCTGGCCGTGACTCAGCAGCAGTCTCCTGCTCATAAAATTTGAGCCTCCCCTGGCTCAGACCTCCCGACCCAGCCCACAGCCCGCTGCCTCCAGGCCATCCCTGCACGGGAACAACACCGAATCCATACCCCCTCAGCGAGACCCTGGGTGGCCCAGCCTTGCCAGCCAGGAGCCAGGGCCGACCTGGGGCAAGGGCCTGGGAGGGCCAGAGGCTCCTGCACCTCTCTGGGCCTCAGTTTCCCCTTCTGGGACAGATACAACAGTGTTCTAAGGAGATAATGGTAGGCTGTGGGCTCAGCCCTGCACTTGCAAGGAGCCTGGAGGGGGAGTAGGGAGGCTACTTCAAGGACCACCCTCCCCCAGAATCTCCAATGGCTCCCCACTGCCCTCAGGGTCAAGTCCACCATTCTGGTCCCCATAGGGGCAGCTAAGACCCAGTGTGGAAGTGCCCTGCTCACTCCCAGCTTTGTCGCTCATCCCTGCCTCAACTCGTGGGGACCCTGACGTGCAGTTCCACTGCCCAGATGGCCTCCTGTCCCTTCTTCTGCCCATCTAGTCTGCCTCCCTCCTGTTACCCCTGAGTCTGCCCAGCACTGTGCTGCCCCCTCCTGACCACGCCCCTCCCCAGCAGGCTGGGCCAGGGCCCCTGGCACCCCTCCTTCCTCCTGAAGGGGCATTGCAACCGTGTCCCTCACCAGACTGAGATCTCGGAGGCCAGGGGCCTTGTCGCGGGCAGCTGTTCCTGAGTCTCCAGGGGCCAGCTCAGGCCGGCTCAGTGTGCTTCGTCAGGGGCGCTGGAGGATGAAACTGAAGGAGTGAGGAGGAGCAAAGGGACAGAAGAGACTAGAGAGGGGCTTGGGCACAGGAGACAGCACGTGCAGGACCCAACTCTGAAACCCTGACCCTCTGAGGCCGGTCCCCAGCCTCCACCCAGGTCACCGTGTCTGTTTAGGGAGGGCCGTCCCTCCCAGCCACCACGCCCAGATCAGGCCTCTGCTGGTGAGATTTATGACGCCCGTCCCCGCCCCCCTACTGGCCCTCGTCATGTCCAGGTCTTTCCCACGCACCCACCCAAGCCCATGTGTCCCCACGGAGCCGCTAGCATTCACAGAGGCCATGCCAGGTCACGCACGGGCCCCGGGCCACTGCCGGCCCCACAAACACAGTCAGGCCTGCGTGTGCCCCTGTGAAGCCACGTCTGCCCCAGAACACACAGGCACAGGCACAGGCACAAACGGAGGCTCAGACACCCTGTGCGCAGGCCCTGGGTCATGGGCGCACGCAGGCTCATCGGGGCTCAGAACACACTCAACACAGACTCCAGAGAGCAGTGGGGACCCCAGCACCAAGCAGGGCAGCCCCAGGGGCCGAGGCAGCTGGGTGCATGTGTCTCCTCCTGGGCAGAAAGGGATCTGCTCCCACCTCCCGGCACACACAGCGCACATGAGTTCCTGCCGCACTCTCCCGGGCCCTGTGGCCTCCCCAGACAGGGCGCTGGGGGTACAGACAGCCAGGGCTGCAGCCCCCGCCCGCCCTCTCTGCTCTTCCCCTCCCCCTCCTAGGTGGTAAGGCTTTGGCCCTGCTGCTCCGTGCCTCAGTTTCCTCCTCTGTCCGGCCAGGCCTGCGGACTCTGCCGCCCCTAGGCTCCCTCCCCAGGGCCCAGGAACGGGCTCCTCCAGGGGGCCGACAGGGGCGGGGAAGGAGCCCGCCCCGCCCCACCCCGCCCCCACCCCCACTGCCTTTGCCCAAAAGGAGCCCCGAGCGCCGGCCTGACGTCAGGCCCCAGGAAGGCGCGGTCTGGGCAGCGGGACAGAGTGGCCCGCAGAGCTGCCGCGGGAGGAGGCTGGCCAGTCCAGGCAGCGCCGGCTCATCTCCAGCCGCCGGGCGGGCGAAGGTGCGGTGAGTCCCTCGCCGGCTGGCCCGGGGCCTTCCCGAGCTGGTCGGCACTGGGTGTCCTCATTCCCCAGCCAGGTGGGCAGCGGGAGGGGGAGAGGGGCCGGTAACTGCCCCCAGACCAGGGCAGGCAAGAGCTCAAAGCCCTAAAGCGGCTCTGAGAAGAGAGGGAGCCATTGTACTGATGGGAAAACTGAGACCCCGAGGGGGACCCTTGGAGCTGGCCAGGCTGGGGGAGATGGAGGGAAGAGTTCCCGAGGGTTTGAGGGCCATCCTTCCTGCCCCCAGAGCCCACCTGTGCTGCTGGGCTCACAACCCCCTTCTCTGGATTTCACTCACTCATTCATTCATTCATTCAACACTCTCACTGATCATCTGCTGGGTGCCTAGAGCTGGGTCTCAACTTCCCCACCTGTCAAGGCACTAGGGTGACCCAAAGGCCAGGCCAAGGAAGGGGCTGGGGACCCCAGAGGCTTGATGAGCCCTGGGACCTTGGCTGCCTCTGCCCCCCCCCCCCCCCCCCCGGGCTGGGGCAGGTCTGGGGGCTGAGGGATTCCTGCCACAAGCTCAAGCAGGCCACGCCCCCGTGGAGGGCCAGCCCTGCCAGCCCGGCCCCGGCCCTTCCCCCACCCTTCATGGGTGGGGAAACTGAGGCCCAGGCACAGGCCCGCCCAGCCCCCAACATGGACCTGGGAGCTGGCGCTGCCCCCGCCTGGCTCCCGCTGGCGGTAACTGCCCTGTGAGAATGCAGCAGGAACAGGGTCCCGAGGGGGGCGGGCGGGTTGGGAACTGGCCTGTGGCCAGGGTGCCGGGGCAGGGCGGGGCAGACAAGGAGCAGCTGTGCGGCCTTGGGCAGGACTGGGAACGGAAGGGATGGGAGGGATGGCGGTGGCAGCTCATGGCCCTCGGGCAGGCGGCTGGACCTGCCCACTGGCCCCATATTCTTCTGCCAACATCTTGTCACTCCTAGCCAGAGAGTCACCGAGGGCACCACCTCCCTTCCAGGGGCTTCCTGGCTGTGTGACCATGGGCAAGTCACCGCCCCTCTCTGAGCTTTAGCAAAACAGGGTCTGCTGCCTCCATAGCTCCGGGGGCGGGGGGCGGTGGACATTCTCTGAGCATCTCCTGGGAGCCCATGGCTGGCTTCATTTTGTCCTGGGGGTCACCTGATGTCATGAGGTGGTCTAAGCCCACCCACTTTACCATATGAGGAAACTAAGGCTCAGAGAGGCCAGAATGGTCCCAAAAATCATCCGTGTGTTCATTCGGCCACAGCCCTGAAGGGCCAGCCCAGGTCCCGGCCCTCATGGCACGGCCAGTCCAGTGCGGGAAAAACAAGAAACAGGAAAGCAAATAAATATGAAGCTGTCAGGCAGTGGGAGAGCTGCAAAAAAAAGAAAGCAAGATGAAAACGTGCAGGTGGTGCGGAGAGCTGGGCGATCCGGGGGGTCCTCCCTGAGGAGGAGGCACTGGGCCCTGAAGAATGCCCGCGGGCGGCAGATCCGACCCTGCTCAGCCCCACCCAGCGGAGCTCCCCCTGACAGTAAGACAGGCCGAAGCTCTCAGCACGCCCAGGCTGGCCCCAGACCTCTCACAGTGCCTGCAGCACAGCAGCCTCTTCCCTCCTCAGGGCCTTTGCACACTTCCCGCTGCCTGGAACACCATTCCTCCAGATCCTCCCGAAGCCCCTCCTGCTCATGACCAGCCAAAGTTGCTCCCCCAACCACTTTCTACCCCACTCCCCCACCTTGCCCCCAGCTGTGATCTCCGTAAGGTGGAGCCAGAACAGCCTGGGCCCATCTGTGCCCCCAGCACCAGGGTTCAAGGCCAGGTCTGATGCCTCCAAAGCATGTGGTCCTAAGGGCTCCCCCGACCTCGCCACTGAGCTCTGTGGCCTGGGGCAAGCTGCCAGCCCCCTGGCCTCTGATTCCCTCTCTGCACAGCAACTTTCCTCGTCACGGTGCAGGCAGGAGGGCCCACAGGCAGAGCTCATATCCCAGCTCCTCCATCAGTCACGTGACCCCAGACATGCCACTGAAGCTCCCTGTGCCTCAGTTTCCTCACAGGCAAAAGGGGCCAGCAACACCGACTTAGGGGCGTCTGGGGAAGAGTCAGTGAGACCTGGGAGGGTCATCTCAGAGACAACCCATGAATTGTGGGATTGCAGCTCTCCCCCAGTGGAGGGGCGTCCAGGGCACCAGGAGGTCAGAGGGGCTCAGGGAAGACCATGTGGGGTGGTGACTGTGGGTGCCAGGGGCCTGTAGCCGGTGACACAGGCAGAGAGAACAGCATATGCAAAGGCAGAGAGTACCAGGCTGAGGATCTGCAGGCAGGTGCAGATCTTAGAGAGGCCAGGTTGGGGGAGGGGTCTGGGCTGCAGCTGCCAAGGCAAGGGGAGGGACGAACGAGGGTGACAGGGAGGGCTGTCTGAGTCCCAGGAGGACCCCCGTGTGCGGCGATATCTGGGGCTGCCCCTCCCAGAGAAACTTAGGTTTCCATCAGCACCAAGGTCTGGGCCAAGGGCTCTCAGATGGTGGAACATGAGGCAGAGCCAGGCATGATGGAGCCCAGGTGCCCTTCTCAACGTGGTCAACCCGTGCCCAGGAGTGCACCCTCTCCCTGAGCTGGGTGGAGGGACCTAGATTCCAGCTGGCGCCACCTGGGACCTGCTGGGTGACCCAGGGCCAGTCTGACCCCTCTTGGGGACCTCGTTAAGGGCCCAGCCTTCCCTGGGTGGAATGAGCAGAGGCTCAGACCAGCCAAAAACAGCAGGCGATGTTCTAAAGCAGAGGCCATGAAACCAAGAATAATCGGAAAAATAAACAGGCAGATGGTTCCCCCAATAATGGCTATTTTGGCCTCGGAAGGCCACGAGGGTCACCCATCGGGGCATGGGCACACACCCCACAGGTCCAGAGAAGCCCGCCCCCATCCCAATCCCACTCCTGCCTGGGCTGGGAGCAGTGGACCTGCGTTTGATTCCCAGTCTACCAATTTCGCACTGTGTGACCCAGGGTACGTCACTCACCTCTCTGGGCCTCCGCTTCCTCATCCTTAAAAGCCGGGACTCTGTGTGGATGCCAAGCGTCCCGCAGGCACCTGGCCCACAGCAGATGCTCCGAGCATCTCTGTCGGGAAAAGGCTAGGCCTGTCCTCCACGCTTGCCCCCCGACCCCTGGTGCGGGAGCCGTGAGCAGCAGGCGGGACCTGGGACCGAACTCCCAGGCAGCCACCTGTTGGCCCAAGGCCGAGGCCAGGCTCCCTGGCTGCCCCGGTCCCATGCACGGCAGGCGGAAGGCAGCCAGGCTGGGGGACTGGCGTCCGCTGGGCAGCCAGGCAGCCGAGCGAGAACACTCAGGGACAGTGGGGTGGTCTCGAGAGGAGCCGAGGAGACGTCAGGACACATCCCCACCTGCCAATAAGGGAAGCCGGCGTGGCCCCGGGTCCCCCTCAGGGTCTGCGGGCAGCTACCAGCATCCTGAGCTGCGGGGGTCCTAGCCTCGCGTTGCTGGGCACACGGCAGGGACCCAGTGAGCTGTGTGTGGAGGCAGTGGGGTACAACCCCCCAAAAGTTGGTGTGGCCATAAGGCTGGACAAAGAGGGGGCCCCAGGTGGGGACAGGGTCAAGTGACTTGGGGACAGGTGCTCATTCTCCTCTGGGAAGATTCCCAGGGTTTGAGAGCTCCACAAAGGCTCTGAGAAGTCCTGGACTGAGCACAGTGGACGACCCAGGCCCCTCCCCAGAAATGAGCAGGCTAGCCCGGGCAGAGCCTCCATGCAGGCGGGGAGCCCAGCAGCCTCCAGCGCTGTTATTATCACCCTGCACCTTCCGCGTGGGCGTGTCTGCGAGCACTTCTCTCTTAGCCCACCCAATGCCTCCCGCTGCTCTGCTCGACTTCACTCATTCATTTGCTCACTCATTCATTCAACAAACATGATTCCCAGCATCAGAGGTGAGGGAACTGAGGCCCCAAGACAAGGACAAGCAGGCGCCGACAGTCAGGGTGACTGAGTGGGCTTCCTGGAGGAGGTGTCAACTCTGCCTGGCCAGGAGGACTGGTGGGAAGCCAGGGTGGAGCTGAGGGCAGAAGCCAATTCCGGCCCACACTGGGCGGGCCTCGCCCTGCAGGCCTTGGTGGAGGGCGCTAAGGCATTCACTTAGGATGCTCTGGGCCGGCTCTTCTGGGTGCCGGAGAAACAGACGGGAGCTCTGCCCCCACCCCCCGCCCCCAAGATGCTCAGTCTGAGGAGAAGGCTTCCTGAGGCGGTGAGGTCAGGGTGAAGATGGGCAGGAACAAGGCAGGAAAGGGACAGAGCTCCAGGTGGAGGGAGCGGCTTGGGCACAGACACAGGGCTCGCAGGGTGCGTGGAGTGTCATCAGACAGTCGGGGTGCCACGAGATGGAGAGGGGCACCCCCAGCCCTGTCCAGGGCTCAGGCCCCTCCCAGGCAAGGCCCTGCCCCAGCAGCCCCGCCTCTGGAGGCTGGTTGTGATCACATGCCTGGGGGGATGGCGTGTGGGGGGAAACAAGGGCATCGCCCTTCCCCCACCGTGCCCACCCACAGGGTCTCTGCAGAGCCCTGAAAGGCCTGTCACATGCGGGGCTCCGGGTCTACCCACCTGGAGGGGTCAGGGGAGAAATGCCCCCCTCACATGCACCATGCGGCCCCACCCCCCTCCACCCCTCCACCTCTGGCCACCCCTGAACCAGGTGCTCTGCCTCAGCTAAGGCCCAGGACAGCCATGCGGGGCAGCGTAATACAGTTGTCCCCACTTCACAGGAGAAGAGACTGAGGCTCAGGGAGGACCCCTGCGGGGTCAGAGCCCTCACTCCAAAGCTGGGTGGGGCAGTGAGTGGTGCAGGTGCCTGGGAGGGAGGCCTACACGGTCACCTCTGGCCAGACACCTGCCTCCCGGTGAGCTGGATCCGGTCCAGGCTCCTTGCACGGTGTTCAAGGCCCTGTGAGGGCGCCTCCTGGCCTCGGCCTCCACGTCTCCCTGCGCCGCAGCCCTGGCTGCTCAGCCAGGCTGTGCACCTGCTGAGTCCACTACCTCCTCCAGGAAGCCTTCCCTGTTCCCACCTTCCTGGGCTTCCCCCAACACTGTGCCCAGCATTCAGCTACGGGGCCATCTGCCCCACCCAAGAGACCATGGAGGCAGGGCCAGGCCCCCCGGTGCTCGGTCCCTTAGGGGAACCGTGGGTGAGGGAGGGATGGTGGGCAGGGAGCAGTCAGGCCTGGGTCTGGACTGGACCTTGCCCCTGCTCAGGATGGAGTTTGTCATCTCCCTTCCCTGGTCCTCAGTTTCCTCTCCCGGAAAATGAACGGCCTGGGCTTGGGGGGCTGTGGGGTGGAGGAAACAGCGAATCCCGGATGGCCCCTCATGAGGCCCCATGGAAACCCCTGGCGAGTGGTCTCTGAGTGTGGACGCATGGAGTTTAGGGTCCGCTCAGTCAGGGACAAACCCCAAGGCCCAGCTGGGTGACCCCAGGCTAGTTGCTGAAGCTCCCTATCTCTGCGTCCTGGGTCCTCGTTTGTAAAATAGGACTCACCCTCCCTGCCCAGTAACGGGGGGACTTCAGACATTTCCACTTCCACCCTACTGCGGGGCCACAGTGAGCGGGCGCCGAGAGCAGGCAGACTCCAAGCCATGCTGAACAGGGGCCAGGGGCATGGGCTGGGGGCTGCAGGAGCCGATTTGGGCCACAGTAAAGACTCTCCTTACGTTCAGAGCAGTCTTGCAATGCAGGGGGCTAACCTGACAGGTAACGAGCTCCTCGTTCCCAGAGGAGTGCAAGCTAAGCTTTCACACATTCATTCACTCACCCACTTGACGTTTACCGAATGAGACTGTACGGGCCTCTCCTCTCCAGGAATTCTCAGGCTAGCAGGGAACCAGACCAGTGGCCAGGCAATGACAGAGCCACGGGTGCTACAGGAGCCCCGAAGAGGCAGCAAATTCACTTGAGGCAATCAGGGAGGGCTCGCTGAAGGAAGAGGCATCTGAACGGACGAGAACTGGCAGGTGAATAAGAGTGTATAGTCAGAATTATGTTAGTCACACGTGACAGAAACTCAGCTCAAAGTAACTTAAGCCAAAGAGGGAGATAATGGCTTCATATAACCGACAAGTCCCAGAATATCTCTTGCTTCAGGCAGGGCTGGATCCAGGCGCTTCAGCCACCCTCGCGCTTGGCCTCTCCTCACTTGGTCCTGCCTCCCTCCTGGCGGGCGTCTTCTGCAGGAATATGGCCATCAGCAGCTTGAGTCTCAAACCAACCAGCTTGGCAACGCCAGGGAAGAGAGAACTGCCAAGAAAAGTCCCACTGCCAGTAGTGGCCAGGCTGGCCCATGGAGCCACCAGTGACCAGTCACTGTAGCCTGGGGGAGCTTGTCACCTGGGGTAGCTTGGGGTTCAGTGTGGCAGGAATCCCAGCCCAAGGCTCAGGAACCAAGTAGGGCCAGGCCACTGAAGGACTTTATCCCCCAAAGGTGGAGGGAGGCTGGGCCCTCCCCCCAAGAGGCCTGCAGGGCCTCCTCCTTCCCTAGGAAGCTCGGGGCCTGGTCTCCGCCAGCCCCCTAGCCCCCACGATTCCACCGTCATCCGTCCGCCCTGCTCCCTGGAGGAGCCCTCCAGAGCAGTCTCAAGGGTCTGTGCCCAAAGGTCCAGAGACACAGGCAGCGCTGCCAGGCAGCAAAGACGTTCTGGAAGGTGCGGCCATGTTCAAGCCTTGGAGCATGTCAGTGCTGGAGGTGCCCATTGCAGAGATGGGGAGACTGAGGCCCAGGAGGGCCTGGGCAAATGGAGGGACTCCTGACCCTTCCTTCTGAGACGCCTCCTTTCCTCTGAGCTAGGTGGGAGGGCAGGAGGGAAGGAAAAGAGGGGCAGGGGAGAGGCCCCCGCAGAGCTAGAAACCGGTGGGGGAGAGAAGGGCGGCTGGTGGGGGCTGACGGGGCACAGCCTGTGTCCCTGCCTCCTCCCCTCCTGACAGCTGCACACCAGCTGGCCGTCCCCCAGGACCAGCACTCGCCCTCGGGGGCTGGGGGCTGAGCAGAGAGTCCACTCCACAAGGCCCAGCCCACGCCCGCCCTGCGCCCTCCTGCTGCCGTTCTCCCAAGGGGCTCCGTATCCTAACTCCCGCCTTTGTTCGTACTCGGTCCTGTCCCCCATCCCCCACCCGCCAAAATCCTCTCAGGACCCTTCCAGTGCCACCTCTTGACAACACATCCGGACAACCTCAGAGGTGGATTCTAATTCTGCTCGCTTTACAGATGGGGAAACTGAGGCTCAGAGACTTGAAGTTCCCACGGTCCGTTCCGAGATGGAGCAGGGCTCCGGACAGGGCAGTCCAGGCCAGAGCGGGATTCTCGAAGGTCACGCTCCAGCGCCCCCCTCCCCACTGTGTGTCACCCCCACTGGCCCTGAGCCCTGGAGAGCAGGCCCGCGTCCCCTCTCTTCGGCCGGGAGAAGTGCCTGCATTCGGCGGTGGGGCAAGCTGGGGCCGGGGCAGGGGCTGGTGGACAGTGCACTGGCTCCCAGCCCGGGATGGCTGCCCTGGCGCAGTTTCTAGGCCCCGAGCCCGGCACCGTGCGGACGCTACGAGGACACGGCCCCTGCCCGCTGGGCTCCAGCCAGCTGGCCCGGCTGCAGGATCTGCTCCGCCTCAGCCAGGCCCAGGGCACCTGCCAGGGCCGTGCCTCCCCCTCAGGCTGGCTCCCAGGGCAGGGCCGAGCCTCCCCCTCAGGCTGGGGAAGGCACCAGTGACCCCATTTAGCAGATGAGGAGAGCAAGGCTCGCTGGCCTGGCCGAGGCCCTGGGGTGAGGGAGTGGCAGAGCAGGACTTGAACCCGGGTCTCCGGGCCTCCTGTCCTTCTCCCCGCCAGCTCTGTGCCTCCCCCTCAGACTGGGTGGGCGGGCCTGGGGCCAGGCTGTTCCCGCAGAGAAGCAGCACTTTCTCTCCTTTCCCTTGTTCCAGGCTATATTTAGAGGCCGAACAGGGGGGACACGGGGGAGTGGGTCCCCCATGCGCCTGCCGGCCGAGCGCGCTGCTTGCCTGGATGCCCCACCCTCCCCTCAGGACCCAGGACCTGGCCGCGGGCTCACCCTGGGCCGGGGTCCGAGTCCCGGCCTGTCCTCCCCGGAGCCTCGGTTTCCTCGTGTGGGAGTGGAGGCGGAGGCCTGGAGGCGGGACGGGAGGAGTTAGCGCACCAGGCCCTTCACGGGGACCCACTCCGTGAACCTCTCGGGGCCTGCAGGAAGGAGGCTGTGCCGTTGTTACATCACCGTACAGGCAGGGAGACTGAGGCTCAGAGAGGTTAACCAACCTCTCTGAGTGACCAGAGTGACCAGCAGTGAGTGGAGGCCAACCCCAAGCCGGCACCTCCCCTGGTCACTGTTATTGTTCAAATGCTCCCCACAACGCCCGCCGTCCCCGGCACCGCCAGCCGTGACAGCCCGCACCGCCCTGAGCCCCGTCTTCCACGGGACCGCGGACAGGCCCAGCCCCGGCTGGCAGGCAGGGGTGCGGAGCCCCAGTGTGGACGGTGGGAGGAGGGGGCACGGCGGAGGCGAGAAGGCGCCGGCAGGAGCTCGGGGGGTGCTGAGAGCGTGGATGGTGGGTGAGGGCGCTCTGCCGAGGGGCCAGCAGGGCACACACTTGACCAAAGCAGATTCGGGGGTTTGGGAGGGGAGCCGTCCCAGAGGAGCGCTGAGGGGACCAGAAGCCGAGGCAGTGGGGCCCAACAGGGAAACCAAGGTCCAGGGGGGACTGTCCTGCCTGAGGCCATGCAGAGGAGGGGCGAGGAGGGAGGGCAGCTCAGCCCACACACTCCCAGTCCAGCTCCTTCCCGGCCCCGGGAAGGGGAGCGCCACGGAGGGTGGCTTCTGGAGGCCGTCAGCAGGCCACCACCTCCACGGGCCAGTGCTGGCTCTGGAGGCCCGCCGTTTGAGTTCCTCCTCCTTCAAAACAGAATAAGCGATGCCCCAGAGAGTGGTCACTGAATAATTACATCAGACATCAGTCTCTGTGAGAGGTGAGGCAGAGGACTGGGATGTGCTGGGGATGCGGGAGAAGGGTAACTGGGGTGGGGTGGTGGGGGTCCTATAATGTAGACAGAGACAGCCAGACTCACAGAGAGAAAAGGGGAGGGTGGGTGCAGAAAGTCAGGGGCAAGGGCCCAGGCTGTGGCCAGGACCAGGGCTCAGCGTGTGACCAGGCTCAGGGCTCAGCGTGTGACCAGGCTCAGGGCTCAGCGTGTGACCAGGATCAGGGCTCAGAGTGTGACCAGGATCAGGGCTCAGAGTGTGACCAGGATCAGGGCTTAGAGTGTGACCATGGTCAGGGCTCAGCGTGTGATCAGGGTCAGGGCTCAGCGTGTGACCAGGGTCAGGGCTCAGAGTGTGACCAGGGTCAGGGCTAGAGTGTGACCAGGCTCAGGGTTCAGCGTGTGACCAGGATCAGGGCTCAGAGTATGACCAGGGTCAGGGCTAGAGTGTGACCAGGGTCAGGGCTCAGCGTGTGACCAAGGTCAGGGCTAAGTGTGTGACCAGGGTCAGGGCTCAGAGTGTGACCAGGGTTGGGCTCAGAGTGTGGCTGGTATCAGGGCTCCGCTGTGTTTGGGATCAGGGTTCAGCCCCTTGGAGCTGAGAACCATCAAGTGCTTTGCAGACATCTTCCTCTCCACACCTGTGTGGCCTCTGGGGTGTCCTGAGTATCCCGCACGGCCCCCAGCTCCGAGGCCCCAGGCCCTGCAGCCCTGGCCTGGACCCCCCAGCACCCTCAGCGAGTTGCCGGCACCATGCAAGTCTGGCCCTGGGGAGTTTCCTGGGAGGACAGAATCCCCGGGGCCAGCGTCATCCTGGGACAGTGTCCCAGAGGAAACGTTCTGTAATGTTTATTATTTGTCTCTGATTGTGACACTAATGTGGACCCAGTGCAGACACACTGGAAACCCGAAAAGCATGCGGAAGGAAATGCAAAGAGCCGTTTGCTGTGTGTCCCTGGGGCCAGCTCCCAGCGCTCCTTCCGTGTGTGCATGGTTTTTTCACAGAAGAGAAGGGACGCGCTGGGAGGTACCCCCTCCTTTCCAGGGGCCTTCTGGGGCCCCCTCTGCCCAGAGGATGAGGCCCACAGCCCTGAGGCACCAGGCTCCCAGCCCCATGCCCCGGCCTCACTGCCTCCCCTGGCGGCCCCCTCGCGCCCGCCTGTCTCTCCCTGCCCCAGACGTCCCTCACGCTCCCTGCTCCTCGAGCTGCCATTCCATGGACACGTCCATCGACCCTGCATGTTAGGGGCTGGGGGTACCGAGCAGAGGACAGCCCAGCCCAGAGAACCCCGTGAGCCGAGGCCTGGCCCCGCGTGCAGTGGGGGTGGTCAGGGGGGTCGGGGACAGGCCCGGCAGCACCTGACTCCCCAGCAGCCTTGGGGGTCAGCAGATGCCCAGAGCAGGCGTCCCAGCAGCAGAGGCACAGCCGGGTGACCTCGGGCAGGTGCTGATCTCCCTGAGGATGGAGGTGGCCGCCTACCCTGCCCGGGCCTCCCTCCAGGCCGGGTTGGGACCTGAGCCTTAGCTACGGAGGGCTCCTCTGCTGTGCCCACCCCTGCCAGGCTGGGCATTCAATCCCCCAGTCCCCAGGCAGGCAGGACTCAGTGTCCCTGGTCCGCAGGGTAGAGGCTGCCAGAGGGAGCCTGTTGCCCGTGGCCGTGCAGCCGGCCAAGGGGAGTGGGCAGCGTCCGGCCTGTTCACAGCAGATGCCTCACTTCCATCGGCCACCAGGAGCGGGGGAGGGCTTTCCCTTCTCCTCACAGCGGGGGAGGGCGCACATGCACCCAGGACGTCCCCACGCCAGCCCTCCTCCCCGCTTCTCCCCAAAGCCTTCTCCTTTCTCCTGAAAAAGCCAGAAATGCCCTTATTTGGAGCATCAGCCCGGCCTGAGGCGGGGCAGGGGCCTGTTAACCCTTCATTTATAAATAAAGGGATAAATCTCGGCAAGTTAAACAGCTCAGCAGGAATATAAACAGAGTGGGCGGCCCGGCCGATCCCCCCGCTGCCCCCACCGCCCCACCGGCCTGTCTGGGCCACCAGGCAGGGAGCACACGGTTTATTTAACTCACACCCGCCTGCTGCTGCTGGGACCCGGCTCCAGGCTCAGGCCTCAGCGAGCCACCCGGCACGGGCCACCAAGACACAGGTGCTCACCTCTTGCGGCTGTGAGGGAACCGGGGTGGCCAGTGGGGCTAGTTCTTGAGCCCTATCCTGGGCCCTTGGACAAGGTCCCTTGTGAGGACCCTCACCCAGGGCATTGACCTGGTTCTAGCCTTGCAGGAGGTGAGAACAGATGGGTGGCCTGGAAGATGGGGGCCATGATGCATGGGCGTGGGGGCAGCAGGGTGGGGCAACCATAGGCTGTGCTCTGTCTATGCATAACTGTGGTTTATCCAGCACCAACTAACCATATGCTGGACGCTGCTGTGCTCAGCTGATCCTCCCAGCAGCTCCTTGACCCCAACCATATAGATTAGGACATGAGGCACAGAGAGGTTAAGTAACCTGCCCAAGGTTGCACAGCGAGTGAGGGCGGAGCGGAAATTAGAGCCCGGGCTCAAACACCACACACTGAGCCTTGCGTCGTACCTGTGGCACAGCCATTCCCTTTGTCTTCTCTCTCAGTCCTGGCGACAGTCCTGCACAGGACGGGTTTTTACCTACATCGAGGAACTGGCCCGAGCACTAGCATTCTGCAGAGCTCCACGTTGGCACATGCCGGGGCCAGGCGGAGCGGGGAAGGCAGGCATCTCAGGGCCAGGCCAGGCAAAGGCACGAAGGCAGGAAGGTTGGAGCACGCGGTGGGCAGACGAGCCACGTCCAGCCTCCAGGCAGGGCCCCAATGACCCCCAGTAACTGTCTCCTTCCCTCCAGGCCCGGGGCGCGTGCTGGCCGCTGTCATGCCCTCTGCATCTCCCGTGGGGCCCTCGGCCGGGCCAGCCCCCAATGCCACGGTGGCGGTGGCAGCGTGGGCCAACGTCAGCATGCAGGAGAGGCCGCTGTTCCACCTGGTTGCCCAGCTGGACGAGAAGCTGCACGCTGCCTTCCCGGGCCTGTGGCTGGCGCTGATCGCCGTGCACGGCGTCATCTTCCTGGCGGGGCTGGTGCTCAACGGGCTGGCGCTGTACGTCTTCTGCTGCCGGACCCGGGCCAAGACGCCGTCGGTCATCTACACCATCAACCTGGTGGTGACCGACCTGCTCGTGGGCCTGTCCTTGCCCACGCGCTTCGCGGTCTTCTACGGCACGCGCGGCTGCCCGCACTGCGCCTTCCCGCACGTCTTCAGCTACTTCCTCAACATGCACTGCTCCATCCTCTTCCTCACCTGCATCTGCGTGGACCGCTACCTGGCCATCGTGCAGCCCGACGGCTCCCGCCGCTGGCGCCAGCCCGCCTGCGCCAGGCTCGTGTGCGCCCTTGTGTGGCTGTCCGCAGGCGCCGTGACCATGTCCGTGCTGGGGGTGACGGCCGGGGGCCAGCCCTGCTGCCACGTCTTGGCGCTGACCGTCTTGGGGTTCCTGCTGCCGCTGCTGGTCATCAGCGTGTTCACGGGCCGCATCGTGTGCGCGCTGTCGCGGCCGGGCCTGCTGCGCCAGGGCCGCCAGCGCCGCGTGCGCGCCATGCAGCTGCTGCTCACCGTGCTCGTCATCTTCCTCGTCTGCTTCACACCCTTCCACGCCTGCCAGGTGGCCGTGGCGCTGTGGCCGGACGTGCCGCTCCACGCCAGCCTCGTGGTCTACCACGTGGCCGTGACCCTCAGCAGCCTCAACAGCTGCATGGACCCCATCGTCTACTGCTTCGTCACCAGCAGCTTCCAGGCCACCGTCCGGGGCCTCTTCCTCCAGCGTGGAGCAGCGTGTGAGCCCGGCGGCAGCCATGCGGTCAGCATGCACAAGAGCTCCAAGGCCTCAGGCCACCAGCATGTCCTCAGCGCCAGCCCTCATGCCCTCACGCAGGCCCTGACTAACGGGCCTGAGGCCTAGTCAGCAGGCTCTACAAGAGGCCAAAGGTCAGAACCAGGCTGGGCATGCCAGGTCAGAGACAGTGCGGGCCTCCGCTCCGCCCGAGTGGCAAATCGGGTTCGCCTCGATTGATTGGTGATGGCTGCCCAGGACACTGCAGGGAGAAAGATTCTAAGGCCACTGCACTGTGGTTGATTGGCAATGTCTGCTACAAGCTCCAGAGTGGGTGTGGTGGTCTGAATGCTGATTATTCGCCATCCCTAGGGTGTATATTGTGTCCACTGAAAACTCAGAGGGGTAGCTGGGAGCTGCTTCTTGCCTGGGCCATTTTGCCGCCAGAAGGGATTTCTCAGAAACAGGGACAAAGATATTTTTTGCTACCGGGAATTCCGAGGAGGATTAAAAAGACAACCTGGAATGGTCCCCTTCTCTTTCTCCCACATGCCCCCTTCCTCCTCCCCCACAGAGAGAGAACAAGGGCAGAAAAGAAATGTCAGGGGACAGGAATGTCACGCGAGGGGTGCGTGTTTCTGTAGGGACCCCGCCTGAGGCCTCCAAGAACCACACACAGTAAGACAGTGTGACACCCATGGGTGCTTTGCTGTAAGAACTTGATACCTGGGTTGACGCTTGAACCCACAACGACCCCACACAGGAGCACTGTGGTCTGCCCATCCCAAGCACAGGAGGGGTTAGTGGCATGCACAGGTGCCACCACTGGGCGATGGCCAGAATCAAAGCCCAGACCCAGCTCCTCCAATGCCCTGAACTGCCCCGTGGAGACCGCTCAGATCTTCCAAACCCCCTACCCCAGGACTGGTCTCGGAAGACCCTGCCTGCTGCCCTGGGAGGGCGGCAGGGCTCACGGCCTCGTCCTATGGATGAGAAAACCAGGAGCAAAGACACAGCAGCTTGAACCCAGGCCTGCCAGCTTAGGACCACCTCTCCCCACACTCAGAGCCCTTCGTTCTCCCCTCAGGGGCAAAGAGGCTCAGATCAGCTCTTCTTGCCTGGCTACCCCCATCTCCCTGCCTTTCCTGAGGAGGAAACATTTCTCTGGCTTGGGCCTCTGATCACCTCCTCTGAGCTGGACTCTGGGATTGCCTCCACGTGCCTTCTGTCCCAGCTCCCGGGAGCCCTTTCTGAACTGCTGTATGGGGGAGGGGGCCTGTTGTGGGAGAGGTGCTCTGGGCATCCCAGGCACCTCCAGCCACCAGGCTCCACCCTCATTCTTGGCCACAACCACTGAAGCAGGTGAGATGGAATCTGGGACCCAGCTTTGCACTTTGTCTACAGAGAAACATCCTACATGCTCGGTGGCTCCAGGCAGAGCACCCTGTCCCTCAAGTTCAGGGCCCCTGAGAGAGGCCTGGATGGAGGCAGGAAGGCCGTTTGTATCCCCATATTATAGATGAAGAAACTGAGGCTCAGAGAGGAAAAGGGTCTTGCCACGGTCGTAGAGTGAGTCGCCGGATACTGCTAGGCCAGCACTCTTTGCCAGCCCCTACTGGACCCCTGTGGGGTTGGCTCCTCTGACCCCAGGACCTTGTGGGGCAGCTGGGGTGGGAGACATTGGCCCACAGCCTGCCTGCTAGAGGAGCTGGAGTCCCCGGGAGTCCCAGGCTGGCTCTGGCTCAGCAGCGGGTGGTGGAGCTGCACCCACACCGAGATACTTCCTGGGCCCGGATGCTCGGGAGGTGGCGGGTGTGGCCACAGCACCACCACCCCCTGCATCTGTGGCCCTGACCGAGTGCCGGGCACACCCCCAGCTCAGAGAAGGGCCAGGGCTCACCAGGGACCCAGAGCTGCAGGAGGCCTAGCTCTCGGGAAAGGAAGGGCCGGGAGCGGGCTGTCCGTGCTGAGAAGCGCATGGCGAGAGGTTGACCCTCGGAGGCATGCGTGGTGGGTTTCCAGGCGGGAAGACGAGTCCGTGCCTGGGCAGTCACACAGCGGAGGAGGGAGGGTCTGTGTCAGGTGTCCACCCCAGCCCAGCACCAACTGCGGGCTTGCCTCCAGGGTCAGCACCCCCCGGTCCTTACTCTAATTCACACTAAAGAGTGAGTGGCTGCACTAGCTGACTGCTGTGCTTGGGGGTGGAGGGGTCGCAATTTTTCTGGAACAATCCCTTCCTCTAGGAGGAGGAGTCTCTGAGGTTGGTGAGCAAGCGTGGGTTTGGGAAACGTTGATTCGGCATCTAGCGAGTCCCCGGTCTGTCTGGCCCCTCTGCACAGCCATCGTCTCACTGATCCCCCATTTATGGAGAGAAGAGCCGGGGACAGAACTGGGAGCCACATCCAGAGAGGGGCCCGAGCCCCCTCCGCTTGTCCCCGAATCTGAAATCCCGCCACCCAGGGACCCGGGGACTACAGGAGCCTTAGAGGTGTGGGACCCCCGGGCCCAGGGGCAGCTTTCTACGCTCGAGCGTATGAGGGTGGCCCCCGTCTTCTGGGGCCGGGGCAGGAATTGGGGGCCAACCTCGCACCTCCGAGAACTCAGTCTGACGGCCCCCATGCATAACACTCGCTGGATGAGCCTCAGTTTCCCCGCTCGCCACTCCTCTCCTTGGCCTTGCAGCTAAAGGGCAGGGGACCAGGGGCAGGGGTCCCCCACGTGACCTTGTCTGGACCCTCGCAGCTCTCTCAGATGCTTGCGCCCTCCTCCTGACGGTTGGCTCCCTTCCGCTCTGGCCTCCTCCGTCAGGACTGAGGCCCAGGAGCCTCCGGAGGCCAGACTGGGACTGTCCTTATCCCACGGGGGCCAGGCTGTGAGGTCTCTGCGCCCCCTCCCCACGGCCTCCCTGCCCAGATTTTTAAAAAGCCGGAGTGACGTGATGGCATGTGTATTTATAGCTGATGTAAACAATCTCCTTAACGAGAAGTTCTCATCCTGAATTAAATCTGTTTATTCCCTGCGTGCCCTCGACTTGGCACCCCGGTTGGTTGGCTGGCAGGGGTCGTCAGGTGGGGGCCTATGTGTCCCCTCTCCACTCACTGTCCTGGGGGCAGGTTTGGGGGCCTCGAGCCCGGCCCACACTGAAGGGCGGGGGATTGCGGGAGTGGAGACTTGTGGGCAGGGTGTGGGCACAGTATCTGGGGTAGAGGCACAGACCAGCAGAACCACGGGTCCTCACCCCATCCTGGCCCCAGCTCGACCTGCCCAGGGAGAGGACGTGGACATGGGCAGGGCAGCCAGACTGCCCACAGCATCCTATCATATCACCAAAGGTATGATCTGGAGGGAGAGGGAGGAGATGGGTCAGTTGATAGACACCGGAGGGAGAGGGAGGGACTATGTAAGCAGTGGGCTTACAAAGTGCCGCTGAGCTTCTCATTCTCTGAACTGCCCCAAAAGCCTGGGAGGTCGGGATTGTCACCCCATTTCACAGATGGGGAAACTGAGGCTCTGGGCCCGGCGGGGGGCTCAAACCTAGGCCTCCGGGTACCCAGTTCCTGCCTCACACCCAACCTAGTCCCCATCCTCGGCCCAGAGGAGAGCGGGGTGAAGGGGCGTTGGCTGGCCGGGCCCATCACTCTGGCTGTCTGGCACCCTCGGAGGCCGGAGGCGTCTGGAGGTAAATATTAGGGCCTGTTTAGATTAAGCTCCATTAATAGCAGGAAATGTCACCGCGGCGCCTGCCCCTGCTTCCTGGAGGCCCGGGATGCCTGAGGCGGGAGCGAGGGCCCTGTCAGAGACAGATGTCCCAGGCGGACGCCCTGGGTTAGACCCCACACCCTCGGCCCCTGCCTTTTCACACTCCCTTCCGCCCCCAGGAGGGACAGGAGCCCAGAGGCGGGTGTGAGGGGAACCCTCGACTGTGTGAAGACACCCCCGGGGCCCTACCCCCTCACGGCCTCCCACCGTCCAGGGGCCGGCCCCACACCTGAGGGGTCTGTGTTCCCCGTTCACAGAGGAGAACACTGACGTTCAACGATGCGATGGGACCTGTCCAAGGCTACCCAGTGCCTGACCCCCTGACAGGAGCCGGGAGCAGTGGGCCAGGGAGGCGGGGGCCCGTCAGCCGCGTGTCAGCGGAAATGGGGGTGCACCCAGGTGCAGGACAGGGGCGGGGGTGAGGGGAGTGAAGGCCTGGGGAAATGGTCCCCCACCCTCACACTCCCCTGCCACCAGGCCTGGGCCCCTGCTGTTTCCTGGGTTGCCCCCCAATTTCCAGAGGGCCACCTGCCCCTTGGAGCCTCCCCAGACCTCCCAGCCAGGCCCCTGCCCTCCGCTGGCAGCCCCTCCCCCAGCCTGCTCTCGGGGATCCCCACACCCTCCCTTGGGTGACCCGTTCTGTTCTGTGCCTCGGTCCCGGCAGGCCCACAGCCCACCAGTCTGCCCAGCACCAGCCCTGACTGTCCACCCGTTGCGTCCCTCCACCTCCTCTGCCCTGCTCCCCCGGGGCCAGCCTGGCAGACTCCTCCCCACCCAACCCCAGGACAGACCACATGGCCCAGCCGAGCCCTCCAGACTGCACCCGGCCCCCAACGCCCTTCGCCCGTAGCTGAGCCCTCAGGGACTCTGCGCCATTTGTCCCCGCACCCACACCCATCGTCCCGGTTCTCCAGATAAGGGTAACGCTCAGCACTTCCCACCGCAGCACCTTCTCTGCAGGCCCCCAGGGAGGCCTCCATTCTGGGAGTCTGCAGCCGGTGGCAGAGCCGGGGCCAGTGGGAGCCCAGAGCCCTCCACCACACCAAGTGGGACCAGCAAAGTAGGGGCATCCGGAAGGGCTTCATGGTGGAGGCTGTGCTTGAGGCCCTCCCTCCAGGTCCTCAGCTTGCCCTCCCCAGCTCCCAGCCCCCTCCCGGCCAGGCCTCTCCTTGAGGTTGCGGCGCCGGGAGTTTTTCAGGCATCGAGTGACCCTAGAGCCTCTCCAGGCTGGCAGGCCCAGGGCATTTCACTCCCAGTTTACAGATGAAGAAACTGAGGCCCAGTGGGTGAGTGGACACGAGCCCAGGCACCGGACCACACACACTGGTCCCAGCCCAGCTCATCTGCTGGTCCGCTGACTCTGGGACCCCCCGCGCCTCGGCTCCACCATCTGTAACCGGGACCCTGCCGCCCAGACCGCAGGTGTCCCCAGGACAGAGACAGCCCGCGCCCTGCAGGAGACGCGGCACAGGAGGGGCAGTGGAGCCTGGCAGGCAGGAGGCCCCCCGACGCCCCGTGAGACCGCAGCCACACCGCTGCCCTCGCTGGGCCTCGGTCTCCTCGTCTGTAATCCAGAGCTCAGAACAAATGGGTCCCCAGCCTGTGGTGTGGGACCCTCAGCATCCAGCTAACAGCGAGGACTTAAGTGGGAGAAGCACCATCTATGTTTGTGAACCAGCCCGAGGCCCTGTGGCCCCTCGCCCTGCGGCCCCTCGGCTTCCAGGGCTCCCGCTGGGGGAGGGGGTGTCCTGGGCAGAGAGGCGGCCTCACAGGGCATGGGGTCCCCAGTCACACCCCACGCCAGGGAGGCCTTCTTGGGGCTCCACATGCCAGAGTGGGGGCTCCTGACGGGGTCCCAGATGGAGGTAGGGGTGGGAGGAGCGGGCAGGGTTCAGTCACCTGCCCTGCACTGAAGGTTGGGACCCAGGAGGGCATTGGCACATCCCCAGCATGTCACAGGGCCACAGGACCCACAGACTCTCACCTTTAGGGGCCATGGAAGGTAAAGGATGTCGGACCCCCTATGAACTCCAGGTGTCCAGACTGTACCAGTGGCCTTGGGACCCCCTTTATGGAGGAGTCCTGGGACCCATGAGGGTCTTCCTGCCCCACCCACCCCCATGGATGCCCCTCCTAGTGGCCCGCTGGGGGGTCCCGAGGGTCAAGCTCTAGTCCATGGGGGTGAGGTCCAGCGGTCTGAACCCCCACTCCACCCTGTCCTCCCCAGAGCAAAGCCATGGGGTGGGTCTGGGGGCTCCTCCAGGGACCCTGACACTAGAGGATGACGGAGAGGGTGCTGCAGCCCAGCCCAGGGCGGGCTCCAGGGACTGAGCCCAGGAGGGGTAACGGGGTCACCCATGCCAGGCCCCTTGGCCACACCAGCTCCTCCAACCATAAGCGAGTCCATGCCCTCCCTGAGGGCACGCTGGGGATAATTGATGCCTTCTACCTTTAGGTGCGGTGATGAGAGTTAACACTAGCATGTATGTGCATGTATGTGTATATGTGTCTGTGTTGTGTGTGCATATATTGGTGTATGTGTGTATGTGAATGTTATATGTGCATTGTGTGTACACATGAGTGTGTTGTGTATGTGTGTATTGTGTGCTGTGTGTGTGCACATGTGTATGTGTGCATGAGTGTATGTTGTATGTGCATGTATATGTATGCCGTGTACGTGTGCGCATATGTGTGCGTGTGATGTGTACGTGTGGCATGTCTATGTATATGCATGCATGTGTGTATGTGTGTGTCTTCCCACGGCACTCAGCACTCCATAACTGGGACTGAACTGAGCGTGTGAAGGAGACAGGGCTTCCCAGGAAGGCCCAGCACATTCCTTCCTTTTCCTTCATTCACCAGCGTCCTTTGCCTTCCCTGTGCCGGGGATCATCTGAGGGGTCTCCCAACAGGACGTCTGCCCCCCCCCCCCACATACACACACAGACGCTGGTCACGATGGCGAGACCCCTCCGTCCTCGCTCATCCTCCGGCTTGAGCCCTGTCTCTGAGCTTCCCCTGGAACTTGCATACACAGGGTGGGGGGGCACAGAGCTCAGAGGGCACATTCTGGGCTCGGTCCAGGCGCAGGACGCCCGGGTTCTCGGGGCTGCTGTGATCTCGGCGAGCCCCTCCAGCTGATGCGCTGGGAGCGCCAGTGGGATGGAGGTATGGGGGGCCTGCGGCCACCAGGTGGCGCTGCGGGCCTGGGAGAGGCAACCTGGGTGTCCACCTCCCGGCTGGCAGTGCCCCTCCAGATCCCCGCTGCCACCTGACCGTGGGAGGGGCAGCGCAGAGCCGGCAATCCTGGAAGGCTGCTCGGAGGAGCTGCAGCTTCCTCTTCCACCTGGGAGAAGAGTGACCCTGAGTCAGGGGCCCCAGCCCCTCACTCCAGGCCTCAGTGTCTCCACCTGCCAGAGCAGAGGCAGGCGAGGTGGCCACAGAGGGGAAGGGCACCTCCTCACGTGCTGTGGAACGAGGCTGATGTCGCCACGACACACGGGGCTGGGGGGCTCTGTGGGCAGCTGGGGGCCCCCGAGACGCTGCCTCCGCCTTCCAGCTGCGCAGGCTGCATTTTCCAGGTGATTTAGGGGAGCTGAGAGCCCCCCAAGGCCACACATAGTCCCCAGGTTAGGAACCTCATTTATCGTCTCGTGAGCCCAGAGGGGGTCAGACAGCTGCCCTTAGTCACAGACCCTGGCGGCCGAGCCGCCTGCGTGGGCAGGAGAGAGAGACGCGCCCTAGGGCTGGTATGTCCTGACAAGTGGCACCATGAGTTCCAACCACAGTGCTGGCACCTGCCCCCAGGCCAGGCGAGGAGACAGGAGGCAGGAGACAGACGGACGCACAGATGGATGCAGGGAGGGACTGGGTTGGGTATGAGTCACTCGGTGGTCCCTGGCCTCTCTGGTCGGGCAGAGGGGACAGGCCCTGTCTGTACTGGACACAGGGAGACAGTGTCCAGTGGACCCTGGCCGGACAGCTGGGCTGTGACACTGCCCATGTCCCCATCTGCCCATGCAGCAGTACCCACTGGGGCAGGTGGCAGGCCCCCACCAGCTCCACTGAGGAGGGCAGCCTGGCCTGGGCAGGGGCACAAGGCCCACTCCAGCCCAGCTCTGCCCAGGCCTGGACTCCTGGAGAGGCTGGGGGACTGGCCGCTCCCCAGATGTTCCCCACCGGGCCCCCCAGGAAGCTCGAGTCACGGGCCCCAGGGAGCAGGCAGTGTGGCTGCTGGGCCCTGAGACCCTCTCAATGGGCCCCTCCCAGAGCAAGGGCCAGGGCCCGTTCCTTCCTCGGGGGTGGGGTTCCCCTTCCAGCTTATTCTCTCCCCGCCGTCCTGTCCACCGCCTGTCCCCCCTTCCCAGAGTTCCTCTCACTCTCTGGGTGCCCGCACAGGTGGAAACAACGCTAGAATTCTAGAACCCTAACTCTTTAAACCAGAATCTTGAAATCCTCTCTTGCATTCTCCTTCACTGTGATGGCTCTAGAACCTTCCATCCACTCCCTTCTTCCCTGCTCTGTGGCCTCTGCCTCCCCCAAGCATCTCACAGGGGTAGCCTCAGGCCTCAGTGTTTGCCAAGGACTCCTCAAAGGGGACGAGAAGTGGGGGGCCGACCTGAGGGAGGCGAGAGAGGGAGGTCGGTGGTTCACAGATGTTCCTGGAACCCCGAGACAGCCATGCGGGTCCCCCCATACATGGACTTCTGGCAGGGTTGCACCAAGCGCTTGCCTTCCTGTGAAAATCGACCTTTCCAGGGTCCCCTGGTGGCTGCAGGTGGCACCTTGGAGGATCCCTGCTGAGACGGGGCTGCAGTGCTCCTGGAGAACATGTCCCCACCTGACCTCCCCCACCTCGGCCTGGGAGGAGCCCCCGGGAGACGATGCCAGACCCCACAGAGGGGATGCCGGGCATGAGGAAGGGTGTTCAGATGCCACAGCTCAGAGCCAGCCCAAGGGACAGCCGAGCCATGGGGTGCAGAGGAAGAAGGGAGTGGACAGGCTGAGCAGTCAGAGGCAGTGCCCGCTCCCGAGTCCCACCCCGGGGCCAGGCCCACAGCGAGCTCTCCAGAAAGATCCATGCTTGCAGGGCTGGGATCAAATCCCAGGTCCAGCTCTTAGTTACTGTGTGACCTTCGGGCAGATGAGTTCACCTCTCTGAGCCTCATCAGTAAAATGGCCATTCTAATGCCAACTTCTCAGGGCCTTGTGATGAAAATGCAGGGGCAACGACAGGCATTCAGCTTACGACCACTCACAGGTTAGTGAGACCAGTCCACTGATCAGTCATTCAACAAGCATTTACTGCGGACCTACCAGGCTCCTTGGCCTAGAGTTGGAGGATGCAGCAATGGACGAGGCACGCTCCTGTCTCGAGGAGCCTACTGCCCTAATCCAGTGTGCCAGGTCCTGGCAGAGACACACCCTAGGGCTCAGCCACCTGCTGGGGGCAGGGGAAGGCTTGCCAGAGCAAGTGACACGGAGCGGGTATGGAAAGGAGCATCTACAGCAGCAGCACTGTGGGGCGGATGCTCAGAGGCGTGGAGAGGCGATGTCGTGGGAAGCACAGGGCTCAAAGGCCTGGCTGACTGGCAGAAGGACCTCAGGCAGTCCCGTCCCCTCTCTGGGCCTCGCTTCCCCGTCTATAAAGTAAGGGTAAAGACGCAAGGTCCCGGATGAGATGGCGGCTGTGGGAAGTGCAGGCAAGCACTAATGCCCCCATTGAATTTTCCATGTGCTTTTTTGAGGCCAGGGTTATTTCTGTCCGCACTTGGCTATTTCCAGGCCCAGAGCACGTCCTTTCCCACGGAGGACTCCCCGCTCTCAGGCCGTGGCAGGAGGACAGGGAGGGAGCACGTGGAGCAGACCCAGCACCTGTCTTCCAACCAGAGCAGCACAGACCCCCCGGTGGAGCAGGAGCCAGTGCAGGCTGAGCGTCCCCTCCCCGGGGAGCCCGAGGCACCCGGAGCCCAGTTTGAGAACCCCCAGAGCAGACAGCTCCAGTCCCAAGCCCCCTTTTCCAGATGGGGGGACGAGAAGCATTTACCAACACATGAGATCCCATCATTGGCCGCCCAGAAACCCCTCTACCGCTGCCCGGCCTGCAGACCGGCCTCCCCATCGCCATGGCGACAACCCTGGTGGGCCCAGTGCTCCTCCTTGGCTGCCCAGCATCCACCCTCTCCTCCTCAGTCCATTTGCCATCCAGAGGACTGACCTGGGGCATTGACACCTGGAGGACAAGGTGGGCAGGGGCGGGAGGAGCTGGAGCACAGGGTGCCGTGTCACCTCCTGCCCGTCTGGAGCCTTCCGGGAACCTGACGGCTGGCCCAGGGAAGGCCCATGGGGGCCGCTGCCCTCCAGCCAGGTTCTCTGCTGCTGGCCAAGAAGCTCGGGCACCCTGGGCAGTCTCCTCCACCCTTCTGGAAAGCCCCCATCCCCACCCTGAGACCCTGTGGACCCTCCCAGCAGGGCATTCCCTTGGGGGGCCCTCCCTGCGGGGCCTCCCTATGGAGTCCTCCCTATAGGGTCCTCCCTGTGGGTCCCTTCCTGGCTGTCCATGGGCCCTGCCTCAGTGTGGGAGGGCACAGGATGGGGGTGGCAGGAGAGAGCAGGCCTGGGGGGCTCGGGGAGGGGGCAGGGAAGGGCCTGTGGGGGTAGAGAGGGTGCAAGATGGGAGGCAGGAGGGAGGTAGGGGTCAGCTGGAGATGGACAGTTTGCACATGGAGGGGACCGACAGATCTCACCTTCAGCTGATGGTGGTAGCTGCTCCAGGCCCTTGCAGGGACGCTAAGGCCAATCTTGATTAGTGACATCTGCCGTGGGTGGGTATGGGGGTGGGGACATGTATCAGAACTCTCAGTCTCCCAGAACCTCAGAAGCTTAGTGTTTGAGAATCTTCAGACCTGGGGCCGGCCCAGTGGCACAAGCAGTTAAGTGCACGCACTCTGCTCCGGTGGCCCAGGGTTCTCTGGTTCGGATCCTGGGCGCGCACCAACACACCGCTGGGCAAGCCATGCTGTGGCGGCGTCCCATGTAAAGTGGAGGAAGATGGGCACACAGGGCCAGTCTTCCTTAGCAAACAAAGAGGAGCATTGGCAGATGTTAGCACAGGGCTGATCTTCCTCACAAAAAAAAAAAAAAATCTTCAGACCCAAGGGTTCTGAGAACTTAGAATTGTAGGACTTGCCAATTCTGGAACCTCAGGCAGGAAAGTCACCTACAGAATGTCTCTTGGGCTCATCCAGCCTGGAGGGATCTCACAGGATCCCTGGCTGACCCCTCCCCAACCCAGCCTGACGCTCAGGGGCAGGGCTCACCCTTGGGGGTGGGGGTGGGGGGTGGGTAGAAGCCCCCAAGTCAAGGACACAGCCCCAAGGGGAGGGCAGGCCTGGGGCAGTGAGGGGTGTGGGAGAGAGCACAGCTGGGACCCCACAAAGAGGAGTTCAGACCCAGCTCCAATCCAAATGGCTCTGGGCTCTGGGCAGGTCATTCCCGTCTCTGCTTCAGTCCGTCTACCCGACTCTTCACAGCAGCCAAAAGGCGGAAACAGCCCAAATGTCCGTCAACAGATAAGAGGATAAACAGTCATCAATGGAATATTACTCACCCCTAAGAAGGAATGAAGGTCTGACACACACTACGACTTGGATGACCCTTGAAAACATTATGTTACTCAAAAGAAGCCAGACCCCGAAAGGCACGTAGTGTACGATTCCGTTTCTATGAAATGCCCAGAAAAGGCAAGTCCACAGAGACAGAAAGCAGAGTAGTGGTTGCCAGGAGTGAGGGGAGGGAATGAGGGTGACTGCTTAATGGGTACAGGGTTTCCTTTTGGGGTGTTGGAAATGTTCTGGAACTGGATGGAGGTGGTGGTTGCACAACATCGTGAGGGTATCAAATGTCCCTGAATTGGTCACTTTAACAAGGTGATGTTATGTTATGTGAATTTCACCTCAATAAAAAAACCTATAAAAAAAGTCCTTATCTGAAAAACAGGGATAACAATACCCCACAGGATTGTTGAAAGAATTGACTGAAAACAATATTTCTACCATTTGTGACACACCCAGCATTGCCTCCAGCCCAGCCAAGGGCTCCCTAACTGGGGGGCTGAGGTAAGGGGGCGTTGACAGGAAGTGCCTCCCCTGTGACTGGCTGGGCCCGAGGGCAGCCTGCGCGTCCAGCGCGGGATGTTTCCCGGGAGATTCCGAAGTATCCTAGAGCTGGCCGGTAGACTCCATCTACTCCTCGCCCACCCCCCCAACTGGCCCTGCCATTCCCATAGGGACCCCAACGCCACGTGTGGGGCTGGGGATGCCACTGGCAATCTGCCTCCAGTAGGGCCTGGGTGCTGCCTGGGGGGTGCTAGCCCTGTGCCAGCCTGAGCCCACGCCCACTCGTCTCGATGGGCCGTGCCTGTGGGTGGGGGCCAGCTAAGAGCTCCTGGTGACCGCCGCCAGGCGTCCTGGGATTGGCCTGACCCACCCCGTCAGTGAGGGCAGCTGGGCAGGGCTCCAGCCAGCATCAGCCTGGGGCCTCGGCTGGCCTCTGGCCCCAGAAAAGCCTGTCTTAGTCTCCTATGGCTGCTGTACCAAATTACCACAAATCTAGTGGCTTCAACCAGCACGAATTTACTCCCTCACGGTTCTGGAGCTCGGGAGCCCGGATCACGGGGCCAGCGGGGCTGGTTCCCGTGGAGGCTCCAGGGGAGGATCCGCCGCGCTGCCTTTTCCAGCTCCTCCCGGCCCTCCACTCCTCCGCGCCTTGGACCACACTGTGCCTTCCGCCCCCTCCAGCGGGAGACTCCAGCTCCCTCAGGCCCCCACACGCTGCTGCGAATCCTGCCACCCGCCCCCTGGCCCCCATCATACAGAGTCACCCTCCCTCCCCTGCCTCCCCCATCAGACTGGTGCTCCCTGAGACCGGGTCCACGGGGCGGTGCCCTCTCATCCCAGCACTGAATACAGGGCTTGGCACTCAGCAGACCCGGGGACTTCGACCAGGTGCCCACGAAGGGTGGTCCCGGGCGCCATCCCTGACCCCAACCTGGCGCCCTCAGCCCAGCCTTGGCAAAGGCTCCTCAAGGAGCCTGAGGAGCCTTCCGAGGCCTCAGCCGCGCCAGCCACTCAAATAAATTAATGTTCCCATCGCCGCTGACTCACAGATGAGAACACCGAGGCCCCTGCCAATGGCCGCCCGCCCCCGGCCCTCCAGGGAACAACCCTTCGCCCAGTGAGGATGGTGCCGTGAGCCTGAGAAGCTGCCAGCTGCCTGCCTCGGCGTCCTTCCTAGTAGAGCCTAGGGTCTCGGTGCCCTGTGCCATCTGCGACCTTGTTCTGGCCCTCCGAGGAGGCAGGGAGCCTCATCTCATCTTACGGATGAGGAAACTGAGGCTGGGGAGAGGATGAGCCTGTGGGCCCAAGTTCCCTCCCGCCTCTGACACTAACCTGGAGGCTGCTTCCTCACCCAGGCTGGTGCCTGCACCTGCCCACTGCCCCCCACCCCACCCCACCCCACTCCCACCTCCACTCCCACCTTGTCCCACGCCCCCTTGGGAGGGAGGCTCCAGCTCAGACTTCTGGGCCTGAGGGGACCTCGAGGACCAGCCATGGCTCCTCATCTTAGAACAGCCCAGCAGAGAACAAGCCCCTAGGTCCCCAAGCCAGGGCGGACCCCGGGACCCTGTGGTCCAGGAGGCCCACACAAGGAAGTTGAGAGAGAGGTGGAGCAAGACTCCCAGCCTTGGATGGCCCCCAAGCCCCTTTGTCCCCTCCCCTGAGGGGCCTTGCAGCTGGGTAGGCCTGGGCCTGCAGCCCTTCCCAGGCTGGGAGGGTGACCAGTACGGGCAGAGTCCAGCATGGTCCAAGGCGGAGGCATCCTCAGCTGTGGCAGGGACAATGTTTGCTGGGGCAGAGAGCAGGAGGAGGGTCTCCGGGGGGGGTGTGGGGATGCTGGGGGGCGGCCAGCCTGCTGCTCAGACACGGCTCTGGGGACCACACTGAGCCTCCGTTTCCCCCTCTATAGAATGGGCAGAATGGTAGCTTGCACATGGGGCTCAGAGGGTTAGTGAGGGATAGGACACCACCACTGCCCTGGGGGCCTGACCCACGACAGCAAGAGCCCTCCCTCAGCTCCAAAGGCAAGGCCCAGGGGCTGGAACCCAGCTCTGGCTGAGCCCAGAGCCCACCCTGAGCTGGAGGTGGAAGGAAGGCCAGGCCACCTGGGCCCCCCAGGCCAGGGCCTGGGGACCTGGGTCTTTCAGGACATCTTGCAGACTGAAACTGGATTTAAAAAAAGAATTCATATTCTATGAAAATCTATTTGGAGTATGCGCTCATTTTTAATAAGTATTTAAGATCCACAATAGCACACCACGTCTGGGAATGTTTGACAGGTTATTTTTAGCAAACATTCTGTGTGATCACCTTTTGAATTAAAAGCTCCCGAACACTCAGCAGCAGAGAAGGGGGGACACAGACAAGAGAGGGCAGGGAGGGGTGTCTCCCTCCTCGAGAGGGTGTGACAAAGGGCACAGCGTCATTTACAGAGCAGCGGACGAACCAGGAAAGGGAGAGTCTGGAGTGGGAAGGGATGTTATCAGTGTGGCTGAAATGTTCCTTGCAGACCTCGCCCCCGTTCACAGATCTGAGGGTGCTGTTTGTCTTCACTTCTCCTCACCTCTGCTCTGCCAGGCAAGCCTGGCTAGGGGAGGGCAGAGGGTGGGGCTGCTATCTAGTTTACAGCGAGTAAACAGGGACTGGGACCCAGGAAATCCCCCCAAGGTCTCAGGAAATCCCCCCAAGGACGAGGCTGGATGTTTGGGCCTCAGAGTACCTTGGGTTAAGCATTGCCCTCCATGCATACAATAGAAGTGTCACAGAAGACCCTCAACACCAGAGTGACATCACCATGCCATCCAAGAGGGTCAAGGCTGGGAGATTTGAGAGGCTGGAGCACCATGTCGAAGGAGTTGCCACTCATGATGAGTGTTCTGACAGAACACTGCCTTCTTCCATCTCCCCGAGTGAGCTTCCTCTTCTGTGTGATGCGGGGTGAGTGGGCACCCTCTCTGGGCTCAGCTTCCTCCCTGCAGATTGAGACAGTGGGCCTCGGGGACATGTGTTAGAGTCGGCCACGTGCAGGGAAGTCGGCCCTTCCCCTTTGGGCTGGGGTTAGCCCAGGGTGGGGCAGGCTGCCTCCCTGATAGGCCTCTTCCTGATCTCCACCCCATGTTACATTCCAAAGGCACTTTCGCACGGTGCCTTTGCCTCTATTGTTCCCTCTGCCTCGCGTGCCTTTCCCCTGATGAGCTCTTAGTCATCCTTCAAGACACAGCTTGGCCGCCATCTTGTCTGGGAAACTTTCTCCCTCTCGGGTCCCTGGAACAAATGTGGCCCCCGTGCCCCAAGCTCCCACGGCACCTTGTCCTCGCCTCCATTACAACTTTGGCATGTTGGACAGTCATCAACCAGGTTCACACCTGTCTCTCCAGGGGCCCCGTGAGCTCCACTGGTGAGGGCCCACATCTGGTGGGTCTCCCTCCCCACACCCCTGATACAGGCCCCGCACAGAGGAGCCACTCGTGAAGGCTCAGGGACCGAATGTGGAAGCCTCCAGCGTGGCCTCCTGGGAGGAGGTAAGATAGCAGGGACGTGGGGTCAGGATGCAGACAGTGTGGACGCCGTGCAAACGCTGATCTCGTGTCATCCACACCAGACCCCCGGGGCGGGGCCGTTATCTTCATCTCACGCTGCAGATGGGGAAAGCAAGGCTCAGCGAGATGAAAAGACCTGCTCAAGGTCACACCAGGCGGCAGGAGTCATGCCCTCCGTGGACGTAGGATTCCCCACACCCTCTCCTGACCCCACTCCCCAGCACCAAGCTGAGGATAAACCGGACTCACACCTTGACGGAGCTCCGCCACCCCACCCCCACCCCGCCCCGCTGCAGCCTCTGGTCCCCCTGCAGAAGCTGGTGTGAGCTCGCAGGTACACACGTGCACACATGCGTGTGTTCCCTGGTTCCCCAGTCAATCTCTCCAGCTGTGTCTGCCCACATCCAGGCCCGGGTGTGCGCAGGGCGGGCTGGGTCAGAGTCAGGTCCACGGGCAAGACGGCTGATGGAGTGGAAAGGGCTCAGACTTTGAGCAGGACTTGTGTTGTAGCCCTGTGTCCAGACTCTTGCCAGCAGGAGGTTAAAAACACGGGTGAGGACAACCCCAGAAGCAGGGCTGACCCCGCTCCTCTGGGTCTCAGGCAGGACACACCTGCAGGGGTGAGGCTCCGGCTTCCAGTCTAACGCACCTGCTGGAGATGATTGCACTGAGATAGCCAGCTTCAGAGAGGGCCCTGGTCTGTCACTTGCTGAGCCCTGACCCTGGTCACACACTGACTCTGATCCTGGTACACACTGAATCCTGATGTTGGCCACATACTGAGCCCAGATCATATGCTGAGCCCTGACCTGCGTCACACATTGACCCTTGATCGTGGTCACAGACTAAGCCCTGATCTCAGTTACACACTGAGCCCTGCTCCTGATCACATACTGAGCCCTGATCCTGGTCACACACTGAGCCCTGATCCTGGTCATACTCTGAGCCCTGATCCTGGTCACAGACCCATTGGCCAGCACCAGTCACATGGTCTGGCCTCAGTTCAGGGGCTGGGCAGGGAGGGAATGCAATCCTTCTGGCCTCTTTTGAGGAGCTAAGCTGGGGCTCAAGCCCATGAGCCCAAGGGGCTGTGTCTACTCGGAGGAAGTGCCTTTTTCTAATTCACAGGGAGGGGCTGTCAACCTGGAGGGGGGCCCTGATACAGCGTCCCAAGTGCATATCTTAGTATCCTGTTTGATAAAGGAGCACACTGAGGCTGGCGAGGTGAGGTAACTTGCCCAAGGGCACACAGCTCATTCATGGCAGAGCAGAGTTTGAATCCAGGACTGTGGACCCCAGGAGCAGCCCCCTACCCTCCGTCTCAGCTGCCTGGCTAAACTACTTGATTCAGCCTGCTTTCAGGGGCCTGCTGCTCCCGCCAGGATTAGGAGTGGGGGCTCTAAAAATGAATCAGGGTGCTCCCCACCCCATCAGCACATAGGCAGGGTTCCATTCTGCTTCTGCCACCCATGAGCTGGGTGACCTTGGGCAAGTTACCTAACCTCTCTGAGCTGCTGTTTCCTAGTCTGTAAATGGGTTAAGAGGATTTATTTCCTGCATCAATAAGAGATAATGCAAAAAAAAAAAATTCTCAGAACAAAGCCTGCTACACAGGACACCCTTAATAAGTGTCAGATGCTGGCGGTGTCTCATGAGTGTTTGTTTAACACTGGAAAATCCAGGAGTGTTACAGGATCAAATCAACGTGACCCCAGTGGTGGGGTTTCAGGCACCGTGACAGCATTTGGAGGAAGGGGGAGCCCTACAAAGCCCGTGTTGGGGCCCCTCACTGTCTGGTAGGTCACCAGGAAGCTGGTTAAGGGGATTATGCGGCCCTCGGGAGGGATCTCTCTCTTACTGCCCATCTTACTGGGATTAAGAGCTGCCCTCCACTCAGGAAATTTATAATGGGCTCTCATTTCTGCTCGGCACTGGCCTGAATATCTCCCAGCGTGGCATGCCACCTTCCTGTCCCCCTGACACCTCTGTCCAGAGATTGGCTACGAGCACCACTGTAGCACAATGATCCCCTCTTCCATCGGAGTCCGGATACTGAGAACAGGAGCAGGTGCCGTCCCAGAGCCCACCACTGCCCCTCATCCTGTCCCCAGTCCCCCTTGCTTTGTCCCCATGACCCATGATGCCCGTCTGGGTTTTTGGCTACCAACTAGAGTTCCTGTGTGTAAACCCAGGACCTGCAACCTAAAGGCTGAGCTGGTCTGGCTCTGCAGAGTCCCCACCAGGCAGGCGGGGGGGGGGGGGGCTTCTCCCCGTTACAGCTGGGGAAAATGAGGCTCAGAGGGTGAAGCGGCTCCCCCAGCCCCACAGGCACAGGAGGAAAGTCCCAGGAGGCTCCTTCCCCGTCCCTAAACTTCCGCCCAGCTGCAGCAGGGTCCTCTGAAAGCTTGGCCAGAGCCCCTATCCCCACCCCGAGTCAAACGCTGCTCGTGTGGGCTGAGCAATCACCTCTCCAGTGGGCGGTGGATCCATTCTCCCCTGCTTTCTTTTCCCAAAAGGGCCAGTCTGGCAACAGACAGCTCAGGATAGGGGAATGGAGATGGAATAAAGTGATATATTTGAAATTGGAGGCAAAACTCCCAGTCCCCACGGGTTGGGTCGTGGGGTGAGGCCAGTGGGGAAGGCGGGACGTGGACAGGCCAGGATGCATCAGGGCTCCACCAGCTTCTAGCGGAGGGCACGACTCCCCGTGTGTGGTATGAATTCTAGAACTAGAGATGGGAGAGCAAGTCCTGGAGGATAAAGCCCATCCCGCCACCCGGCTCTCCCTGCCGCCACAGCCGCCCAGGTCCGGACCCAGACTTCAGCGCCTGCCCACCAGCACGCACCTGTGCGGGGCGAGCAAATGACGCTCTCCGGTCTCCCCCGACTTGACTCTCCACGAGCTGACACAAGAGTAAGGCGTAGGGAAAGGTCAACGCCGCCTTTATTCCTGAGTCAGCGGGTACTTGGGGGGTGCTCAGGCGCACAGCCACAGTGTGCTCCCTCTCGCTCCTCGCTAGACGCGGGCAAAGGCCACACCCCACACGCCCTGCAACTCAGCACCCCGACTTCCAGCGCAAAAGGTGCGCCGCCTGCGGGCAGGGGAGCTCCCGGGGCTGGGCATGCGCACGGCCTCCCCCAGGCCCACCAGTCAGAGCGGGTGGGCGGGGCGGGCGGCCGCCGGAGAGCGCCCTCCACGGACGGGAAGTGGGGCGTCAGCGCCCCCTATCCCGCACACACCAGCCCTCACGGCCAACCTGGCAGAAGGCCCGGCGGTTGTTGCCTCCAGCGTGCGGCAGTCCACTCATGTCTCCCCCTGTCCGCCCTCCAGTTCTGGCCAGCTCACGGCCTCACACTTGCTCCCTCCAAGCCTCTCCCAGGCGCCAGGCTGATCTTTCAGATCAGAACACATCACCCCTGCTTAGTCCCCTTCCACAGGCTCCAGCTGTGCTTAATTGAGAAGACCAACATCCCCAGCCTGCCCCCAGGAGGCTCGCTGGCACAGCCCAGCAGTGGGGCTCCTGCCCCAGGACATTTGTACTTGCTGCCCACACCTTGCTTCCTCACACTTCTTTTAGCTCTCAGTAGTCACTTCCCTGGCCCCCATCCGTCTGCTATTTGCCCTCCTAATGCCAGCCAGGTATCTCTCCAAAGGACTGAAGAGTCACAATTTTACATTTACCATCCATGTAAGGGGTTAGCGTCTGCTCCCACATTGTCAGCTCTGCGAGGGCGGGGCTTCCGTCTCTTTCATTCCCAGCTAAATCCTCAGTGCTTAGCATTCCACCTGGCCTATAGGAGGTGCTCAATAAATACTTGTGGGGGGGAGGGAAGGAGAGAGGTGAACACCCCAAGGCAAGGCATTGAGGGCGAGTTGGAGGGCCCTGAGTACTTATTCTGAAGGCAGATGAACGAGGGGCGTGAGTGAGCTCACTCCCAGAGCAGGGAGAGCTCACGTCCTGGGAGCAGAGATCAGCTCAGGGGAGAGGAGCCCACACAGCAGGCAGGAGGAGCCAGGGCCGAAGCTTTCCTGACGTGGCCACAGATCGCTCTCTCGTGGGGACCACATGCACACACGTGAGCGCACTGAATTCTCTCCCCGCCTACGGGAGAGGTGTCCCAGGGCCCCACTGCACAGAGGAGCAACTAGAGGCTCCAGGGGGTGAAGGCCCACCCGGCCACACGGCTAGGATGTACTTCTGACCCGGTTGTCTGCTGCCCCGAGTCCCGGGCGGGGCCTGGGCTGGGAGAAGCTGGCCTGCTGCATGTTGCCTAAGAGCTCTGGCTACCTTGTGGGGGCAACCCTGGTGCACCCCAGCCCCAGGTGCTGTGGGGAGCCCCTCAGGGGCCCCAAACGCTGGCTGCTAGCCCTCCCTGC
Source organism: Ceratotherium simum simum (assembly GCF_057802395.1). Classification (NCBI taxonomy): domain Eukaryota; kingdom Metazoa; phylum Chordata; class Mammalia; order Perissodactyla; family Rhinocerotidae; genus Ceratotherium; species Ceratotherium simum. The sequence goes on from NC_141922.1 coordinate 3,445,525, forward strand.
CCTGGAGGCCCTCGCCTCCTGCAGCTGCTGGGGGCCGCCCTGGCGGAGCGCCCACCAGCCTGTGAAGTGCTTCCCGAGGGAGTCCCCGGGGAACCCCCGGCAGACGCCTGCTGTGGAGTACATCAAGGAGGAGGCCTTCCTTCCCGGCTCATCCGCCAAGGCCGCAGGGTCAGGTCTGGGGTCACCCTCCAGCTGGGACAGGAAGCCTCACATTAGTCTGGCGTGGGGGGTGGGCAGGGGCTGAGAGGCTGACCCAGCAGGCTGGGGACACCAGCTGTCTGGGCTGACACAGACTGGGACAATTCTGCTGCTCTTCACGCGACCCGCCACTGAACACTCGACAGAGCCCAGACCCAGCGCCGCCTTCCGTGTATGTTGGAACCCATCATTCTGAGTTCCTCCTGGGTCCCCTGCCTGGGCTGGTGTCCAAGGGGCAGCCCAGAGAGGGAGCCCACCACAACTCTCCCCTGGACAGTGGCCTCCCTCCAGCCTCCCTGCCTCCACTCCTGCCCCCACAGCCCATCGTCCACACCTGTGCTGTCCCATACAGCGGCCGTGCGCCTCATGTGGCTCTTGGAGTGCAGCCAGTCGGAACTGAGATGGGCTCTAAGTGTGAAACACACACCCGATTTCGAAGACCTAGTGTGAGGAAAATAATGTAAAACATCTTAATGATTTTTTTATTAATGACATGCTGAAATAATATTTTGGATATATTAAGTTAAATAAAATATATTATTAAGATAAATTGCACCGATTTCTTTCTTCTTTTTACAACATGACTACTAGAAAATTTAGTTACTTGTGAGGCTGGCATTTGATTTCTATCAGAGAGCACTGTCTACACCCTCTACAAAAACAGAGGGAGTTTTTCAAACTTAGGTCAGATCGGTCCCTCCCTTGCTTAAAGCCTGTCAGCGGCTCCCGCTGCCCTCGGAGAAAGTCCTTCACGCCCAGTGTAGACTTTTCCTATGACTCAGTGTCATTTCTCACCACTAACCCCACCTTCCAGCTGCCCCAACTGTGCCACATCCCCTCCCACCTCCGGGCCCTTGCATAAGCTCTTCCCTCCGTTGGGATCCCTTCCCTGATCCCCGCTTCTCCCTTCGTCTGGAGAGTCACCTCTTCCTCGATGCTCCTCTGACCATGCCCTCTATCCATCACGCAGCCCCTGCCACGGCCGTGCTGGCTTGGGTTCACAGAGGTGGTTATGGGGGTGCCAGGGTCAAGCAGGATGGTGCAGAGTAACCTACCTCTCTTTGCTCATCTGCAAAGTGGGAGCTCTCCAAATGGGGCCTCCTTCACAGGGCCGTGCGTGGTGCAGCTCGAGAGAGAGAATGTGCTGACATGCTCACATGGGGCCGGCACCCAAGAGGTGCCTGGGAGCCCCTGGTTGGAGGCGTGAAAGTCTGGAGGTCACTGAGGTAGCCACCCTCCCAAACGGAGCCCGTGAATTTCAAAAGTGTTTCTTGAGCCCGAGTCCTGTGCCAAGCCCCATGGTGACGGAGCAGATCCTGCCCGGTGCCTCCCGGGTGCCGGGAGGTCCCCTCACCTAGGGCAGGGCCTGCAAACGACAGCCACGGGCCAAATCTGGCCAGCCACCTGCTTCTGTACAGACTTTGAGCTAAGAATGGTTTTTACGTTTTAAAAGAGTTGAAAAAAGATCTCAAGAGGGCCAATATTTTGTGACACATGAAAATTATATGAAATTCAACTTTCCGTGTCCATCAGTAAAGTTTTATTGGAATACGGCCACACCCTCTCCTTTACATATTGTCTTGGCAGCCTTCAAATGCACCTGCAGAGATGAGTGGTTACAACAGTCAAGGGGGACCTTCCGAGAAGAAAATATTTACTCTCTGGCCCTTTCCAGGATGAATTTGCCGACCCCTGCCCTAGGTAATCCTCACAGCCCCCCGAGTAGGTGCAATCGGCTAATGGGCAAACAGAGGCACAGAGGGGTTAAGTCACTCACCCAAGGGCCCTCAGCCATTGTCTGTGCTCCTAACCATCAGGCTACACAGTCCTCCCTCCCCGCCAAGGGCTCAGAGGTAAGCCATCAGCCCTGCTCTTCCCCAGCTCCCAACATGGGGTCTTGGCAGTTGTTTTTTGTTTTGTCGAAAGGGTGGTGTGCTTTTTACTATTAATGTAATCACCCACGCTCAGTGGAGGCTCACGGCTGCCAGACTTTGGGCTGGGCATTTCATACACATTAATCTAAATGATCTTAACTACCTCCCTGTGTTAGTTTGTTCGGGCTGGTGTAACCAACCCCACAGCCTGGGCGGCTGGGACGGCCGACATCTCTTCTCTCGCGGTGCTGGAGGCCGGAAGTCCGAGATCAAGGTTGGCAGGGTTGGCTCCTCAGAGGCCTCCTTGTAGATGCCATCCACGTGTTCACCCAGCCTTCTCCCTGTGGACCTGGGTCCAAATTTCCCTTCTTATAAGGACCCAGTCAGATCGGAGGAGGGTGGCCTTGTGACCTCATTTACCTGGATCCCCTCTGGAAAGGCCCCATCTCCAAGTAAGTTCCCATTCTCAGGTCCTGGGGGTTAGGACTGGAACATAGGAATTTCAAGGGGCACAATTCAACCCATAACACCCCCCAAAGGGAAGACTCACCACCCCATTTCACAGATGAGGGAAGCCCAGGGGGTTAACAAGTGGGCCAGGATGCTGCTGGGGCGCAGAGGGGCCGCCGCGTTACCTGGAGGGCGGGAGGCTCTGGAGAGGTGGATCCCGGCCTGTGGGTGAATCAAGTTCACTAGGGCGACTGTCACAGTCAAATTTCAAAACCTGGGCCCTTGCAACAGCCTCCTCCTCCTTGATTAATTGGGCGCCCAGGGGGGTATCGATGTTTCTTCTCTAGGTCCCGGGTGACGGTTCCCACAGATGGGTGCGGGTCCCACCCTGTCCGGGGAACAACCTTGGCACCTTCCCTCTCGGCGACCCCATCTGGGGCTGGGATGCTGTTTTCCTGCTGGTTGTGCCCTCTTCTCCCTCAGCATGCCCATCTGTAAAATGGGCTGTGATGAGGATGGGGTTAGTGCCCGTGGAGCCCCTGGAACAGGAAACCCTGCAGAAAGCGCCCCAAGGAGCTCTGTGGGGAGTGAGCTGCTGGAAACCCCACTGCAGACGTTTGTCTCCGCTCTGCAGAGTCCGGCCGGCCTCTCTAATACTGAGAAAAATCCTGCGGGGGGCCTGACTGGCTCTGTTAGAGATGAGCGGGCTCAGAGAGGGGCCAAGAAAGGCAGAGTGGGGCTGGACCACAGGCCTGGCTGAGCCGACCAGAAGGTTCTCTTCCCCTCTGCCCCTCCCTGTCTCCAATCCCAGCCTGTGGAGTCGCGCCCCCAGGGAAGCCTCTCCAGCTGGCCTTCTCAGCACGCGTGTTTTGAGCGGGTCCGAGCATGGTTTTGCTCCTGCTCTGGCATCTCGGCAGTGCTGAGGAAAGCCTTGGTGAGTGAAGGCGCATTTTCCTGTAGTCTGGACGGGGTGGAGAGCGTGGGCAGGGCCGGGTGGCATTCTGGCAGAAGGAACAGTGTGTGCAGTGATTGGGAGTGTGGCTGACCACCGACCACGGCCCCAGTCTGGGCCCCACAGTGCAGGTGGGGAGCCTTCTGCATCCCACCCCATCCCCACCCACTCCGGCTCCAGCCCTCCCAGGGGGCTGCCCGGCCTTGAGGGGATCTCTAGGCCTCGATATTTTTGCACATGCTGTGTTCCTTCTGCTGGAACTCTTTTCCCTGTTTTGTCCATTGATAGAAACCAGCCCATCCTTACTGCCCAGCTCAAACACTACTCACCCTAGGAGGTCTCCCCGAGCCCTCGTCATAGTAACACAAACAGCAGCAAGCTCTGGCTGCGCCCTGGCCTGTGCACTATGACCCTGCCCCATTTCACAGATGAGGAAACCGAGGCACGGAGAACCACGTCACTGTCAGCCAAGGGCCCACGTGATCTAAGCCAAGGCCCCACAACCTTCCTCCTTGAATCTTTCACCTCCCGGAGCCCAGATTTTTCATTCACAGATGGGCTAATCCTGCTGGCCCTCCTGCACCCCTGGAAGGGTTGTAGGGTCAGTGGGGCCCATGGGAGCGGAATCCTTGTCAACGGCAGGTCCCACGCCGTGCCACATGAGGCAGGCCACGGTAAGTGAGGCTCAGAGCCAGGCCATGGCAGGCAACAGGGGCCCTGGGCAGCTCACTCAGCCACGGGGCCTCAGCATCTCCTCTGGGAAGGGGGTGGCAGCAGCTCTGTCTCAGGGTGCTACTGGGGATCACACTGGGGGACTAGTGGGACAGTAGGTCGGGCTCAGGACTGGGCTGTTTCTTGCTTCTTACCGGTTCTCCTCCACTCTTCTGGGCTTGACAATGAGGGTCTGCCACGTGCTGCACAAGACCCTGCTCTGCCCCAAAGAGCTTAGAACTGGAGACGGGTGCTGTGGTTACCAAGGGTCTCACTGCAGGGACCCAGCCAGAATGCTCACATTTCCCCATCAGCCTCAAGGAGGTCTGAGAAGCTTCCAGAAGGAGCTCCTGTCTCAGCGGTGCTATGGCCTTGGAGATGAAGAGTTTGTGTCCCATCCCTGCTGCCTCCATCATTGCTTTCCTTTGTCGAGGGCATTTCATGGAAACCACCTCTTACAGGGTGGCCAGATGCCAGCCCACCTCACAGATGGGGAAACGGGCTCAGCCAGGCAAAGGCCAGTAGCCCAGGTCGTGGGTGTGTCCACAGCTCCCCCTATACTGTTGGCAGAGTCCTGGGGAAGGGGCGCTGTGTCCTTAAAGGGGCCTCAAGGGACAAGCAGAGGTCTTGTGCAGGTGATCCCAGGACACTTGTCTGATCCCAGAGCTGGCAATGACCCCACCAGGACCAGGAGGACTCACCCCAGGCCCTCGTGGAGTCTCACCATGTGGCTGGCACTTTACTTGGTCCTCCAGCGGCCCACAGGTGGCTACTGCCAGTGTCCCCATTTTACAGGTGAGGAGACTAAGGCAGAGGGAGCCCAACGTCACACAGTGGTCAGTGTTGGAGCCAGGACTCCAGGTGGCAAAAGGAGTAGGGGGCTGTGAGCCCTCTGCCAAGGAGCAGGCCGGCACCCTGAAAGGAGAGGCCGCCAAAGCCTCCCCCAGGGATCCACAGGGCGCTAGGCGCAGGTGAATGGAACACTGCCCGCGAGCGGGCACTCTGTGGGGTAACAGGTGAAGAATGGGTGGAGGTGACCTCAGCTTGTGGGGACCCCCACGGGTCCCAGGCAGGGGCGGCAGGAAGGAGAGGCCTTGGCCTAGCTCCTGGCTGGTTCCTGTTTCTCTGAAGCCGCCTAAACCCTCAGGCCCAGGGCTGACTCTCAGGAGACGTGAGCTCCAGGAGCAGGCGTCTAGAAAAGGGGCAGGCGACAAAAAGCAAAGCAAAGTGGAAGCCTCTGCCAGCTTCTAGGGGTGCCTGGGGATGAGGGTGTGGCAGATCCGAGAGACTGCACTTGTAGGAGAGGGAGAGCCAGGCGTGTGTCTGTGTGTGTGGCGGGAGGCGTTTGGGCTGGATCCATGGGCACGTGTAGGTGAGTGTGCATGGTGGCCGAGTGTGGCATGTGGATGTGCACCCATTTGTGCATGCACCCGTGTCTGAGCATGTTCACCTGTAGGTCTGAGGGCAGAGCATATGCGTGTGGGCACAGATCCCCATCTCGTGTCCCGGGGGCCCCCCACTTGACGGGTCCCAAGTCTCTCTCGTTGGCATGAGAGTCGAATGTCCCCAACCATCCGTGCAAGCACGACATGCCACTACACGTGGGGACACTGAGGCAGGGGGAAGGGAAGCGGGTTGTCTGGCTTCACAGCTAGCAGAGGGTGGAGGGGACTTGAACGTCTGCATCTGATTCCAGCCCATGCCCTTTGACCCCACCCCCAGAACCAGGGGCTGAGCCTTGTGGGGTCCAGGCTCTGGGCCTCCACTCAGAACTGTCACTCCATGGACCCCTCCCCAGGCTTTTGTGAGGGGTGTTCAGTGTCTAAAGTTGCAGATGTCGAAACTGAGGCCCTGACTGGCAACATGACCTGTCCATGTCACGGACACGGCTGTCTGTGTCCCGAGTGGGGCTCCCATGCCCACCTGCCTCAGGGTCTGTGCAGCCCTGGGCGGCCGTCGCTGTACACCTGGGCTCACTCGCAAGGCTGGTGGGCTTGAGGCTTTGCCCAGCTCCTCAAACCTGGTGCTCTCCAGAGACTAAGGGGGGTATCCCAAGGGTCTGCACCCCCCACGGCCACAGTGGACTCTAGAAAGTCCCTCAGTGTGAGCCAGAGAGCTTTGGAGAGAGCCAGTGGGGAGGGCGGCGTGGGCGGGCTCCCCAGGCGTGGGGCGCTGGCAGGGCCAAACCAACCCAGCAGGTTGGGCGGGAACTGGGTGGGCCTGCTTCCCTCCCTGCACCCCACCTCTGCAGGATGTGGGCGGCCTTATTCCTGGCCCTGAGGACAGCCTGGGGCAATGGACAGAGGGGTCAGAGCTCTGCTGTCAGCCACAGCAGGGCCAGGCCACCGCTCTCCACCGGGGTTCTGCACGGATGGGTGGAGAGCGGAGGGCAGTCCTCAGACCAGAGGGTGAAGCCCAGAGAGCAGGGGGAGGGTGAGCACAGAGTAAACGCTCAATGAATGCCAGCTGTCGTTCACTCAGGCTCAAATGACGTTATGTGTACTAGAGTGACAGGCCACCCCAGGGTGAGGCGCCCAAGCAGGAGTCGGGGCAGCAGGCAGGGCCCTCCCCGCACTGCCCAGTCGCCCCTGAATTCAGATATGGAGCACCCCCACAGCACCAGTTCCGCCCTCGACGACCCTGACAGCTCTCAGGGTTTGGAGCTCCAGCTCCGGGGCCAGTGGTCTGGAGTCTAGCCCTGGTCCCTCCCGATGGCTGGGTGACTTTGGATGCGTCACTTAACTGCTCTGGGCCTCAGTTTCCTCATCTGAGCAAAAAGAATAACGGTAGCACCTGGTCCAGTGAAATGCGCTCTTCGAGGACTGGATGAGCCATTGTGGTTGCGCAGCCCCGGCCCAAGGTACCCCAACCCGCCTGCATCCCCAACCCTCGCTGCGGATGGGCCCAGAGTTCTCCCTCCACTCGGCCGGTCTGGGAGGGGCCCCCACGTCCTCTGACAGACCCACTGTCACCCCTGGAGCCCTGCCTCTGACCAAGGACTGACTCAGTTGGAGTGGGGGACACATGAGCCAGGCTGTGCAAGTGGCTGGTGGCCGGGCCCAGGAGCTGGGGGCAGGAGAACGGGAAGGGTGTCAAGCAGGGGCAGTTCCCCTGGTCCCATTGTGCTTGAAAAGATGACTCTGGAAACTCTGGAGGTAGGTATGACGTGGAGGAGGTGGGAGGCCTGGGCCCAGCAGGCCAGGAGCCTCTGCCCAGGACTGCACACTCCTGCTCAGATGGCAGATCATTGGGCCAGGAGGTCCCCAAAGCCAAGACCTGTGAGCTCGAGGCAGGGAGGGGAGGCCTTGAGCCCACGGGGACTTGGCCAGTCGGTCGAGCACCCAGAGATGATGCCCAGCTGGGAGCCCCATCACCAAGTTTCACGTGTGTCCCAGGACCGCCCCCCACCCCCAGCCATGTGTCCCTTGCTGATGCTGGTCCTCCCAGGGCTGTCTTCACCCCCACTGCCCTGGCCTCCGTCCACAACCTTCCCGCCAGCCATGCTTGTCTTCCTCTCGAGCTCTCATTCCTTCCTATTGTCTGCTCGTTCTGGTCCACCAAGGGTGGGCAGCCTCTGGGGCACGGAGCGCCCACCAAGCAATCACTCTGTCACCTAGTGGGAACTGGCTGGGGCTGCCTCTGAGCCCCTGGCAAGCATGGCTTGCTTTTTTCTTTCCTTTTTTTTAGAGATAACATCGGTTTATAACATACAGATTTCTGGTGTACATCATTATAATTCGACTTCTGTATACACTACATCGTGTTCAGCACCAAAAGTCTAGTTTCCATATGTCACTGTACAAATGACCCCCTTCACTCACCTCGACCTCCCCCTACTCCCCAAGCGTGGCTTCCCGCCCCATGGAGGCCAGCCTGAAATGCACTCTCTGATGACTGAGCCCTGTGCGTCCACAGCCGGCCCCCGCCTCCTGACACTGGCCATAGCTCACCTTGGCAACCAGATTCCCTTGCTGTGAGCTGACCCGCCTCCCGGCCTTTGCTCAAGCAGTACCCTTTGCCCAGAATGCCCTCCTGCCCGCTCTCTCAAATGAACCACCCGTCAAAGCCTTCTCCAGGGAGCCTTGAGTCCCTGGGTAGAAATACACCCCTGGTCCTTCCTGGGCCTCTGTGTATCTTGTACAATGGAGACTTGACTGAGCCACAGGGGAGAGGGGAGGTCCTTTAGAGCTGGGACTGCAGCTAAGTGACCCTGGAGTCTGAGGCACCTAGAACAGCGCCTGGCACAGAGGAGATGATTCTTAAATGAAAGAGAGAGGAAGATTAATGTGGCTGAACGGTGCAGAGAAAAGAGACCAGTCAACCTTGAGGGTTGTAACCGCCACATCATTTTCACGAGCACCAGTCCCATGCTGAGTTCTGTTGTCAGTCAGACTGAGTCCTGATTCCACTCCAAGATTAGCCCTAATGCTAGTAACAGACTGAGCCCTGATCCACACTGAACTCTGAATCCTAGTGACCCACCTAACTCTGATCCCAGTCACAGGCTGAACTCTGACCTTGCTCATGGACTGAGGATTGACCCTGGTCACACACTGAGCCCTAACCCTGGTCACACTCAGCCCTGATCCTAGTCACACACTGAGCCCTGACCCTTGTCACACACTGAACCCTGATCCTAGTCACAAACTAAGCCCTGACCCTGGTCACACTCTGAGCCCTGACCTTTGTCACACACTGAACTCTGATCCTAGTCACAAACTGAGCCCTGACCTTGGTCACATGCTGAGCCCTAACCCTGATCACACTCTGATCCCTGATCTGGTCACACACTGAGCCCTGACCCTTGTCACAAACTAAGCCCTAACCCTTGTCACACACCGAGCCCTGATCCTAGTCACACTCTGAGCCCTGACCCTTGTCACAAACTGAGCCCTGATCCTGGTCATATACTGAACCCTAACTCTGGTCACACTCTGATCCCTGCTCCTGGTCACACCTTGAGCCCTAATCCTGGTCATACACTGAGCCCTGATCCTTGTTCACATTCTGAGACCTAATCTTGGTCAGACATTGAAGCCCGACCATTATTACACGTTAAGCCTTGATCCTGATCTCAACATATCACTGGCTCTGGCTTTACCCACTGAACTCTGACCCCATGTGCTCCCTGACTGAGCCTAACCCTATTTACTGCCAGGACCCTTTTGCATCTGCTCCACCTCTTCCTCATCAGGCAGCCTGGAGAAGAGGTCTCAGCTCAGGTCCACCCAGCCCCCAGCTCTGAGCCCAGATCAGAGGTGGGCCTGGGCGTGGTTTCCCAGGACTGCAGATTAAGGTGGGCTTGGGCCGCCCACTCCTCTCCAGCTGCCTGCCACCGCCACCCTTCCCAGCTGGCCCAGGGCGGCATGGGCTCAGCCAACCCCACAGCTCCCTCCCGGCCTCCCAGTGTGCTGTCAAGGGGGTGACCCTGGGAACATGGCCCAAAACTCAGAGCTCCTTGGAGCCCGAGGAGCTCAGTAAACATCATGGCAAACACGCCTCCTGGCACCACTGCCCTGGGAAATGGGGTCAGCCCTCTCTGCAGCCTGCGGCTCTTGCTCTGGACTCCAGCCACTCCCCGGCAACTTCTCTTGGGCTCTCCTGCCTCAAGGTCAGACAATGCTGACCCTGCCGCAGGCAGCCACCTAACAGGGCTAGCACCCTTGATCCCAAACAGCCTGCCTCCACTGGATCACTATGGCCCCAGGTCCATTATCAGCACGTCCTTGCCTCTGGGTCCAGCATTGACCTCTCCCACCTCCTGATTTTGAGAAAGAAACCACTATCTGTGGAGCACCTAGCACGTGCCGTATCCGGGGCCCAGACCAGCTCCCAGCATCCATGGAGCCTCAGTCTGGCTTCATTGAACAAACGAGGCTGGCTCCACTCCCACACTCTCCCCGGCTTCTTCTCACCAGAGCCTGGGCAGGGAGGTCCTAGCACCCCACTTTACAGAGAAAGCTGAGGCTGGAGGAGGCTCAGACAAGCTTTCACAGCTAGTAATGACTCTGCTCCCGCATCCCATGGCCTGTCCACAGGTCAGTCCTGTGGCTTCAGCGTTCATCCGGAACCTGCCACTGCTCCCTGGTGCCATCACCGTCACGGCGCTCCCCGCTCCATCACAGGAGCACCCCGTGGTCCCCCGCTCGGCCTCTGCCCCGTGGTCATTTTCCAGGCAGCAGCCTGAAGGACCCTTTAAAACATCTAGGTCGGCGCGTCCCTCCTCTGCCCCGACCCTCCTGACGCCCAGGCCCGCCTGCTGCGCACGGCAGCCCCCTCCTGCCCTCCTTCCTCGGCTCTCTTTTTCTCAGTGGTAGGATAACCGTGCGCTCCTCTTGTTTATTTGTTGCTGTGTCTCCCCAGGAGAATGTGAGCCCCTTGAGAGCGAGGACTTAGTCTGTTTGCATCGCACTCGCTCACCGAGATCGCAGACAATCTGGACTACGCGCTGAGTGAACGACTGTGTGAAAGAGTGACCAGGCGGACGTGCGGATGAACCGGAGGGCCACAGCAGCAGCATGCAGCCCCACTTGGGCTAGTTTCTGAAGGGCGTGCTGTTTCCTCCTCTATCACCCCCTGATGCCTGCACCCCAGACAAGGGGCGTCTGGGAGCAGGGCCAGGGCCTGCCGCCTGCCCGCACATTCTCTCTTTTGCTGGTCCTTCGTGCGCTGGCCAGATGTGGACGCGTGCCAGGCCCAGCCCAGAAGCCAGGCACCCAGGGACCAATGAGGCAGGGTGGGGCCCATCCTGTGTGGCCGAGAGGGTTGCAGGACAGGCGGCTGGGGCTGGGGCGAGGGCCCGGCAGGCAGGCCAGGGAGATCCGCAGTGAGGGGCCAAAGGAGGCTTCTCCGAGCTTCGGCGGGTAGAGGGAGAGAGGCCTAGCCCCCAGCGGGAGACCAGCTGGCTTCCGGGTGGACACCTTCGGGGCTGTCCCCTCCCCTCCTTCAGGCCTTGCCTGACCTCCCAGCACTCTCCCCCCTTCCTGCTTCTGCACAGCCTCCGTCACCACCTCACTTACTGTTGTTACTTCTTCATCGTCTGTCTCCCACGAGGCTGGGATTCCAGGAGGAGGGGATAGTGCTGGTCTGTTTTCCTTGTCGCTGCTTCCACAGCATCTATGACAGCACCTGGCACAGAGTAGGTGCTCAGTCAACATTTTATTGAATGAACGAATGAATGGAAATCTTGTAGGCCAGCCCTTGGCACCCAGAGAAGTCTCAGTAAGTGTTAACCATTGGTACAAAACTAGACCCCACATGAGCTGGGGCCCTTCCCTCACCTCTTGGGTCCCCATCTGCAAATGGGGACAAGAACCCCCTGACCCCATAGGGTTCCTGTGAGGCTCCAGCGAGACCATGGATAGGAAGAGTGCCTTGTAAAGTGCAGATTGCTCTGTAAATGATGATTCACGATGTAACTAAAGCCCAGCTTTATTTCTGCTGTGTGCTGGGGGAGGCATGGATTGCCATGTGCTGGAATGGTCTGGGAGGGCTTCCTGGAGGAGGCACACACAGGACAAGCAGACCCAAAGAGGGAGGGCATTGCTGGCAGGGGCAACAGTGTGAGCAAAGGCAGGAGGAGGGAGAGTCCACCCAGAGGGCTGACCAAGCAGGGGTGGGGGTGGGAGTCTGGAGATGGACGCCTGGCTGGGGACTGTGACCTGGCCGGAGCACCCCAGGGGCCTGCCCTGCCCTTGTTGATGTCAGCAGGTGGGGCCTGTGCCAGAGGCCCTGGGTGGGGTGGCCCCACAATCACCTGTCTTCACCCTGCATTCTGAGAAGTCTTGCCAGACGCCCCACCCTGCCACCTGCTGAGGGCAGCTGGCTCCCTCCCTTCCCTCCAGGTCACCCTGATCATTTGGTTCACAGCTGGGCTGAAGGGACCCTGCGCCTCCCCTCTCACTGTCCTGAGAAGTAGACTCCAGATACCAAGTGGATGCTGCAGCCCCTCCACACTCTGACCGTCTGAGCCCCTTGCAAGCCTGGCGCCCTTGGGCAGAGGGCCAAGGACTCAGAGCCAGGCAGCCCGGGTTCAAATCCCAGCTCAGCCATTCACTCACTGCGTGATGTCGAGCCTGCCATCTTACCTCTCTGTGCCTCAGTTTCCTCTTCTAGCAGACAGGGACACTAACACACCGAGCACAGGGCTGAGGTGGGTCTGAGGTGACCTTGACCAGGCAGGGCCTGCGTCAGCATTCAGTCCCTCATGGTGCTCGTCCTTTATCATTCCCCAGGCTCACGAGTCTGAGCATTAGCACTGAATCTGAGCACCCGTCTTACAGATGAGAACACTAAGGCACAGAGAAGCAGAGAGATTTGTGCACAGCCAGGAACGGCTACATAATTTTTAGGCCCAGTGCAAAAGGAAAAATTGGGTCCCTGTGTTCACAAGTTATTAGAAATTGCAAAATGGCAAACAGAACGTTAAACCAAGCGTGGGGACCTGTGTGAAGCGGGCAAGGAAGGGGTAAAGCTGGGGCTGGAAGCCAGGCAGGCCGGCACCCCAGCTGTCCCCACCCTAGGACTCCTGAGTCCCCTTCAAAGAAGGTCCCTGGGCACCAGTGCCCTTTCCCGCCGGCGCTCGGGTGTCCCACGCTTGGCAGCTCCTGCCAGTCCTCTTGGGATTCAGAGAGGAGGAAGCCTCTTCACTGGTCATTCTTCAGTCCCAGGCCAGAAGGGGACTGAGAGGCTGGCGTTGCAGCCGTGGTGTGCGTGTGTCTGCACCTGTGCATGTGTGTGCGACTGTGTGTGTGCACACACCAGTGTGTGTGCCTGCTTTAAGGCTCTGTGAGCCCTCAGTTGGGCTCTACCACCCCCAAGTAAATTCCCCCCATGACACTCGGCCACTATGGCTCACGAGCCCTCATCGGCAATGCATTCCTCTGGGGTAAGCATTGCCCTCTTTTTAAGAGGCAAAACCCTGAGGGAGAAGGGGAGAGGAAAAGGCAGCTGGTTGTTCCAAGGCTCTGAGTGAGCCAGGAGGGGCAGGGGCAGAAAAGGATGCACGTGGCCTTTTGGATTACAGGTTGGCAACCAGGGCTGCACACGGGGTCAGGCAGACCCTACTTCTCGGCCCTCCTCTCCTGCCCCCGCCCTGCCCTAGCCCTGCCTCACTCTCTCACCAGCCTGGGACAGCTGCTGCCTCTCTGGGCTCCCCAGTCCCGATCCTGCTGCTTCAAGACCTCCCAAGGCTCTCTCACCCTCAGGAACGAGGCCAAATTCCCTCCCCAACACACATGGCCCCACTACCCTGACTGAAGCCCGTGTCTTATTTTACCGTTTTATTTATTTGCTCTACACGTTTAATTGTGGAATATAAGACAACTGCAGAAAAAGGCACAGTACAGTGACATCCATGTCCCCACCCCCCTGGTGGGGAGTCTGCTGTCCCCAGTCCCGACCCGCTCATCTTGTCTGGAAGATGCCCGGTGTTTTCTAGCATGGGGCCTTTCCCAGGCCACTCCCAGGCTGCCCAGCTCTCTTTTGGGAAACCCTGGGTCTGCTAGGCTGGGCAGGTGAGTGCTGTGGCCACCAGCTGAGCATAGCCTGTGTGCCTGTGTGGGCCCCGCACAACCCTTTCCTCCTGTACCCCTCACCATGGCCCTGTGCTCTGCACACAAACTTTCTGTCCACCTCACAGATGAGAAAACCAAGGCTCAGGAGCAGATGGGGCTCACCCAGGACACAGAGGCAGTGGAAAGGCCTAGAAGGAGCCCCAGCTTCCAATGAGACCCTGCTGTGACCATACGACCCCAGCGGCTCTGTGACCCCAACTGGCTATATGACCCTGGGTCACTCTATGACCAGGTAGCCATATGACTCCTGGCAATTGAATGACCCTAGGCAATCGTATGACTCCAGGTAGCCACATGACCTAAGAAACCCCATGACCCTGGGAAGTCATACAACCCCAGGTAGCCATATGACCCCAAGTGGCCATACTACCCCAAGTGGCCATATGACCCCAAATGACCATATGACCCCCAGTGGCCATATGGCCCTGGGAGGCCATATGACCCTGGACAGCCTTATGCCCCCAGGTGGCTGTGTGACCCTGGGAAGCTATATGACCTTGGCTGGCTGTATAGCCCTGGGCAGCCTTATGATTCTGGGAAGCCATATGACCCCAGACAGTCTTGTGACCCCCGAGTGGCCATATAACCCTAGGTAGCCTTATGACCTCAGGGAGCCGTCTGAGGTGCCGCCATGGATTTGTCCCTCTTGGTGCTGAAGCTCTGAAGGCCCCTCACTGCCCAGGACACCTGGGCAGGCATTGTCCTCTCAGGGTCTCAGGTTCCATCATGGGCAATTCGGGGGGCTTGGCCTTGCTTAAGATCTGGGACCTGCAGAGTATGGGCCCGCCTACCCTGCACCCCAGGAGGTCTGTACCCCACCCTCTGGGGGGTCCCCCCCCTCCCTTTTACCTTGGTGCTCACAGCAATTGGGTATTGTCCCGAGGTCACACAGTGGGAAGTGGCAGAGCTGAATTCTGGCTCTTTGCTCTATGCTTTCTCCGCCACCCCTGAGCATGGGGCCCCAAGGGGAGCGAGGAGTGGGGAGATTGGAAGGCTGTCAGGTAGACACAGCGGAAATCAGTGCTCTGAGAACACGGCCTCCCGTGTCGCCTCCCCAGTGTGGAACCTGGCCTGGCTCAGAGCAGGTGCTCAGAAATACCTGCTGATGAATGAGCATGCTAACTGAGATATTGGGGTTCTGCAAAAATTTTTTTAAAAAGTTTTTGCTGCTTACAAAACAAAGGAGAGATTTGCAAACGAGCAGAGGAGACGTCCACTAAGGGATTGTCCAGTTGGGACACTGTCTCAGCTTCTATGCTCTTTTCCCTCTTCTGCCTCCCCATCCCCACTCCCACTGTGTAGACTGCAGTCTCAGGAGAGGACTCCTCGTCTCACTTCTCCAAAGAGATCCGACAAGGTATGGGAGGGGCCTGGCGCGCAGTAGGCCCTCAATCGGTGAGAGGGTTTATTATTTTTAATCACAGTAAAATCTGAGCTGTCCCAGTCAACCGAGCTCCACGCACATCCCCTCCCTTCCCTTTCCAGCCCCCACTAGTTCAAAGTCATTGCTTATCAGACGCGTAGAGGTGCTTGCTCGCAGTTAGGGGTACTAACTCGTCCATCTCTCGTAACAGCCCGAGAGGCAGGAACTATCATTCTTCCCTGTTGGAAGCTACAGACACCCACCCAGGTCCAGGGAGCTGAGGCGACCTGCCCAAGGTCGGAGAGCCGGTCAGCAGCAGGGCTGGGGTTTCAGCCCAGGCAGGCAGCTCCACGTCGGTGCTCCTGACTGCGCCCTCTCCGGGTAAGGTCCCCTCCATGTCACAGACTGAGGCTCATTTACGTTGAGGTCAAAGTTCAAACCCAGACCCTGTGATGCCCGAGCCTGTTGGCCAGCGGCCCCTTCACTTCCCAACCCCTGATCTGCCCCGAATCTTGCCCCTCCGTCCTGCCTCTCCCAGGCCAGCTCTCCCTCCTCTGCTTGCCTCCCGGCACACAGGGTCAGGGGTGCTAAAGGTCGCAGGGGCCCCATGCCTTCTGCTGCAGGTGTCCCGAACCCCATAGGGCCACAAGACAACATGAAAGCGCTGGACCCATGAGGGCACGTGACCGCAGGAAACACACGGAGTGCCGGCCCTCGGCGAGTCCCCAACCAAGGTTGGCTCATGCTGTTTCCGGGGTCTGTGGACCACCCCTCCCCCGACCAGAGTCTATCAATGGGCCCTTGTCAAGAAATTCCTTTTCTCTCTCTTTCTCTGTCCCCCTCTCCACCCAAACATGTCTGCAGCCCTGCTGTGGTCAGGCTCTGGGACACAGCAGTGAACCTGACCTGGGACCAGCCCCTTGGACAGGGCTCGCAGACCATTAGGGAGAGAGGCAATGCCCAGTTACAGTTGGGAATGAGGGGGTCTCAGGATCTATGGTGAAGGGAAGAGTGCCTCAGAGCTCACGGGAGGGAGCCACTCACTCCTCTGAGGCAGGAACACTCAGGAGGGCTTCCTGGAGGAAGCAATTCCTGGCAGACCTCTAGAAATGGTCAAGATTAGTTTTACTAGTTCTTAGGTCCTAGGATTTCAGTGATGAGAGGAACACAGCCCTGCTCCAAGGGTCCACCAGTGAGGTGGGGAGAAGGCAAGGTCACACAAGCAGGGATCAAGACATCATCATGCCCCAGGCTCCCCAGAAGCGTCCCGGGAGGTCGATGCGTTTATAGAAGAGCACACAGGATCAGCTCCATAATTTGTGGGGCCCTTGTTAAAAACTATGAAGAATTTAAAGATGGTGAAGTGACAGCAGAGCCATAAACCAGGCATGGAGCTCTTGGGAGCACAGGGCCTGCGTGACTGCCCAGGCTGCACACCTGTGACAGGTAGGTGCCCAGGCATGCCCTGCTTGGGAGCCAGGCCAGAGGCAGGTCTTTCTGACTCTGGAGCAAGAGGGCTTCTCATATGTCAAGCTCTCTGCTCACAGGACTGGGGGCCCAGGCATTCAAGGATGGAGTGAGGAGAAGCTGTGTAATGGCCCCATGGGCCCCGTTCCCATGTTGCCCTGGGTAGCTGGATAATGGGGCCACAGACCACAGACACATCTTACCCTTTGTCTTAGTCAGCTGGGGCTGCTATAACAGAATACCAGAGACTGGGCGGCTCAAACAACAAACACTTACTTCTCCCAGTTCTGGAGTCTGGAAATCCGAGACTAGGGTGCCAGCACAGTCAGGTGCAGGGGAGGGCCCTCCTCCTGGTTATGTCCTCACTTGGCCTTCCTTGGTGCGTGTGTGTGGAGACAAAGCAAGCTCTCTCATGTCTCTTCTTATAAGGGCACTAATCCCATGAGTAGGGCTCCACCCTTGTGACCTAATTACCTCCCCAAGGCCCCACCTCCAAATACCTTCTCACTGGGGGTAGGGCTTCACCATGAATTTGAGGGGGACACACACGTGCAGTCCACAACACCCTTCTTGGTGGTGGCAGCTGGATGAGGCCCCGGCTGGCTAGGCCGGGATGGAGTGCTGGCCCAATGCCCCTGGCCTTCATGCACACGTGTGCACACATGCATGTGTATACGGACACAGGTGCCGTGTTGGGGCACACACTGGGGCTGTGCTGCTCCTTCCCCTTGCTCTCTGTGTAGTACTCCAGATTACAGAAGGAAATCAATCTGATGTTTCCACATCTCAGGTATAGAAACTGCCTTCTAAATTTCATTCACATGAAACCTTATGCATACACTTTTATACATGCATTTAGTCATTCTTTCAGAAATATTCATGGAGTGCCGACTACGAGTCAGATCCTGTGCTGGCCTCCACGGCTGCAGTGCTAGTGAGCGTTCCCTTACCTCTCTGTGTCCTCATTCCACACTGGGATCCTTAAGGAGACAGAGCACATCTTGTTGCCAGCTCTAGTCCCAGAACCTGGCATGGTACACAGCACAGAGTAGGCACTCAGTAGTTGGTTGCTGAATGAATGAAAATGAAAAAGATTCAATAAATATCAGCATTTAGTGTTTAGTGAATAATTAAAGTTATTAAGCTCTTACTCTGTGCTCCTCACTGTAGCAAGTCTTTCTAAAAAGCATTATTTAATCCTCAAGATGACGTGTGAGCCAGGGGTTCTGAGAAGGCTCATTTAGAGATGAGAGCTCTGAAAGGTTAGGGGAGGTGCCCAAGGTCACGCTGTTGGCACACAGCACAGCTGGGATCGCCTCTGCCTCTATCTTCTGGCAGTAGGAGCCAAAAATCCAGGGAGGGTGTAGACAGACAGTTATGAGCACCCACAACATGTCAGGTGCCGCTTTGGGCTTTTCACGTGTACACCCCTGATGTTCTCAAGAACCCCTCCTTGAAGTATCACTTACACAGGGAAAAGCACACACATCATGAGCATGCAGCTGGAGAAACTTTCACACAGTGAACACACCCCTGTAACCAGCACTCAGATCAAGAAACGGAATCTTACCAGCACCCCAGACACTCCCTATCTGTCCCCTTCCTGGCTCTGGCACCCCTCCCTCTAAGGTTAACACTATCCTGACTTCTACTACCACGCGTACCATGTACATACTTCAGCCAATTTACATACATGGAAACCAACACGCTTTAGAGTCTGGCTTTTTTTTTTGCTCAAAATTGTATGTGAGAGTGTATCTTATTGTTGTGTGCAGTTGTAGATTATTCATTGTCATTACTATCATTCCATTGTGAAAATATCACAATTTATATATCCATTCTACAGTTGATGGGCATTTGGGTAGTTTGCAATTTTTGGCTACCACAAACAGTGCCGCCATGAACAGCAACATCATCATATAAGGCATGCACGTAGGAGCGGATTGCCGGGTCATAGGGGTTACATAGCATCAAGTACTTTTAAGCAGACCTCCAGGTGGCTGCATCACTTTGAATCCCCATCAGCAGTGCATGAGAGTTCCAGTTGCTCCACTTCCTGGCCAACACTTGATATCGTCAGATTTTCCCATCTGAACTGCTCTGGATGTGCAGTGCACCCTTGATTTCTAAATCCCTTCAGCAACCCCATGAGATGGATCTTATGATCTCTCTTTTACTGATGAGGACACCCATGTTCTGAGAGGTGAAGTAATTTATCCAAAGCCACTTAAACCCTGGCGAGGGCGCAGGGCTGTCTGACCTCAGCCCATTATATCATCTATTTCCCTGTCAAGCTGCCTCCTCCCACCTTGTCCCTCTGGGTTCCCAGCAGCCTCATCCTAGGATTCTAGCCCTCCTGCTTGCGGGGTGACACCGGATCGGTGCCGTTGGCATGGGTCAGGCCTCAAGTGGGAGGCTCCAGGTCCGGGTCCGGGCTTCTGCCCAGCCCTCCGGGGGGCTCGCCGGCCGGAAGGCGGGCACGCGCAGAGCGCGGGAGATGGGAGGGGAGCGGGGAGGAGAGGTGGCCCGGGGTGAGGCAGGGGGTTTGTGGAGGGAGAACAGGACGGGGAGACCAGGAGAGTGTTTGCTGCGGCACCTGGGGGCGGAGCTCGCCCTGCCGGGGTCCGACCGGGGGCGGGGGGCGATGGGAGGAGGGTGTCGCACAGGGGCTAGGCTGGTGGGCGGTGACGAGGCTCTCCCGTCCTCTCGGCGAGGAGGGCGTTTGGGGAGGGGGAGGCGCGGGGAGAGCAGGGGAGGGGCGGGGGCTGCACGGCTCTCCCTCCCGCGGCCACCGAGGCCCCGAGGCCGGGGCTCTCGGGGAGGAGCCGGGCGGGGGGCGCGCGGGTCGCCCCCCCCGAGGAGGGAGGAGGGACGCGGGCAGGGGCGGGGCTGCTCCGGGGCGGGGCCTCGGGCGGCGGGGCGGGGCGGCGCGGTGGGCGGGGCGCGCGACGGCCAATGGGCGCGCGCGGCGCAGGCCCCGCCCCCGGCCTCCCGCGGGCTGCTGCATAGTCATGAGCGCAGGCCGGCGCTGCGTCAGCGGAAACGGCGCGCGGCGGCTGTTTCCGACCCGATAAAGCGGCGTTGTCCCCGCGGGCCGGCCGCAGCCTCGCAGCGCTCCCTCTGCGCCCGCCTCTCTCGGTGACTGACTGCCCGGCCGGCCGGCCGAGGAGCAGCCGCCGCCGGGCCCCTGCCGCCGCCGCCCCCCCGAGCGCCCGGGGCTCCGCGCCCCCGCCGCCCCCGCCGCCCGGCCCGGCTCGGCCCGGCCCCCCGCCGCGCCGCCGCCCCCGCGGCCCCGGCTGGAGGAGACAGGTGAGCGGCCGGCCCAGGCCCCGCCCCTGGGCGCCCGGCACCTGCCGCGTCCCCACCCCCACCTCCGCGCGGCCCGGCCTCGGGCGGGGGGCGCGCTGCCCGCCCGCCCGGGCGTCTCTTCCCCGGGAAGGGGACCCACACGCCCCTGTCCTTGACCCCCCCCTTCCCTCCCGGACTGCACCTGCCCCTCCTCGTCCCGTCCCTGCAGCCTCCTGGAGCATCCCGGGCCCCTCCCCGCGGTGTGCACCTTCCCTCGGCCCCTGCCCCCGTCCACCCCTCAGCATCCCCCACGCCCATTTCCCCGGGTTCTGTACCCGGAGGGAAGCCTGGCGCCTCGGCCTGACACCTCCAACTTCTGAGAGTTCAGCCTCAGCCCCCTGTGCCTGGACCCCTCCTCCCCCAGCACACACGCTAGTGTTCCCCACCTTGGGCTTGGAACTGCCCCCTGGGCTTGCCTGTGTTTTTATCTTATCTGCACTGTCCTCCAGTCTGTCCCTTTGAAGACCCCTTTATTTCCTGCGGCAAGCTTGTGCCAGGAGGAGAGGGGCCAGGGCATCCGTGAATCCAGGGCCCGAGCCCTTGCCCTGCAGAAGTCCCCGCACATCTTATCTGCGTCTCAGCACCGCTTTCCCTTTCCCGAGCACCTCGGCCTCCTAGAGCTCTTGAGCTTAACCCATTCCGCCCCAGGTGTGTGGCTCTTGACTGGAGTTTGACTGGGGTGTCGGGAAGCACATTCCAGCTGAGGGCTTTTCCAGGGGAGGTATGTCAAGATGCGGTGGTTTGAAAAAAGCACAGCCTTCTGGTTAGCTATTTACAGTGATTCTAGAAGGTGGAGGGGGATGCTAGAGAGGAGTGGGAAGGGGGGCTTGATAAGGGAGTTTTGTTTTTCCAGTGCCCCACTGAGCCCAGTCCCATTGGATACCTCAGCTGACTTCAGCAAAAGGGGCCTTGTAGCTCCTGGGTTTGGAGATGTCTCCTAGCCTAGGGCCTGGGAAGGGAGGAGGGTTCAGAAGATGAATATTGAAGGAATTTTGGGGTCAAATGATTGTCAGAATCAAAGCCTGTTTCTACGGGGAAAACTCGAGGCGATCTTGCCAGCATTATGTGTGTGCCCTGCACTTCCTTCTCCACACCATCCCACCCCATTTCTCTCGTCAGCGACAGACAGGTAGGGTGTGGGGGAATCTTTCCTCTCTTCTATTTTGTGCTGGTAGTAGGGAAAAAAAAGAATAAAAAGCCGGAGGATTGGTTTACTGATTAAGAAGAGTAACACATGGCTGGGTATCAGAAACAGTAACCCCTAGCTTCCTTTAAAAAATGTAATTTCCACACTTTTCTGCTATATCTGAATTACATGTTAAAAGAAAGACTAAGAGTTTAATGCTTGGGAGAGATTCTGCAGAATCTGCTTGAAGATGAGGAGAGGCTCCGACTGTGGCCAGGGCTATGCAGGCCTAGGTGGAAAGAGCCTGACAGGATAAAGAACTCCAGTGCTCCTGGTGAGAGGGTGGGGAAATAGGTTGTCTTAAGAATCAAGAATTTCAGTCCCATTCCAGCTAATTGTTTTTATGGGCAGCAGCTGTAAAGGAAAGAAGTGGCTCATTTGAGATGCATTTGAAATGCATATTAGGTGTGCGAGGTGGGTTTGTGTGGCCCGGGTTTCCCCCTGGGGAGGCTGCCCGGGGCCGGCTCTGGGGCCAGTGAGGGAGCCTGCTTCCCTTGCGGAGATGTGTGCTGCAGCCTTGGCCCACGTCGCATCGTGAACGCAGAGCAGAGATTGGACTGGGTGATCTCCAAGGTAGCTTGCAGCTTTTAACATCCTGGGGCTCTCTCTACCCTCTAACTTTGCTTATTGGGCGGGGTTGGGGGTGGGGAGAGGTGGGAAGGGGCGGGAGGAGCCTGGGACCGGGACCCTGCCCTCTCAGAGCCAGGAGATCCCGCCCTGCTGGTCTGCAGGGGAGGAGGGGCTGCGGCACCAGTGCCTCCCCCATCTCCAGTGGAGGAAAGGAGCCCCAGAAGGTATTTTAGCCAGCGTCTCGGTTCTTGATGTTGGATTGGTTTCCTCCGTGTTGTCAGAGGGACAGTGGGGAGGAGGGCGGAGGGCCAGGCTGGGGCCCAGGCTGTGCTGTCGTTTTCCTCCTGTGGTGCCTGTTTGTCCCTGTCTGCACCCTCTGCCCTCTCCCGCTTGTCTTGCGGGTCCCGAAGCCCAGCCCTGTGTAGCCAGCAGGGGTGGTTTGTGACTAACAGCCTCGCGGCCTGGCACGGAGCAAGGGCGACTGGCGAGCGCTGTAGGTGGCAGACAACCCCAAATTGCCAGTGCTCTCCTCAGGAACACCCCTGGCAGAGCCTTGTCTATAATTTGTGGAGCTGGAATGTGCTGGAAGCCGTGTTCCTTCTGAGGATGGGTGAGGATGCTGCCCCACGCTCGCTTCCTCTGGTTCCCCAGATTGTTTTGATCACAGCATAATTCCGCTGATGAAGGGGCACTCAGTGAAACACCATCAGGAGGGTGGCCTCGACTCTGAGCCAGGAAACATGAGAGCGTTTTAGCTTTGCTGAGTGGAAATCTGACCAGAGGGAAAAGCCTCCCAGATGAAGAGCAGCCATATAGAAGGGAAGGGTGGGAGCCGCCGCTGTCTGCAGGGGGCTCCCAGGCGAGGCCGGCCTGCGGCACCTCCCCCACCCGCGCCCAGACAAGGTCCCCTTGTTTAGATTAGCTTAATTACCCCACCGAGATCAATGAACAAGGGTCTTTTGAAATGTGGAACTTTCAAAATGTGCCTGAGCGCCACCGCCCCCCCCACCCCCCGCCTTTTTTTAAGGTGTCAGGTGCTAAGCCCTTGTGAAATAAGGCGCTTGAAGGGAACTGGGAGATTGTGGACCTTTTTACTGTGTGTGCGAAGGAAGCTTCCTTGCCTTAAGTCAGAAGGAAGCTTGCCAGAAGTCAGGCTCCACCGGTCTACACAAGAGTCGTTTTCAGCCCGCTGCCACTCGGGTAGCAGTGACATTGGAAACATTTAGTGGGACCTAATAGTGTTTATGAACTTGCTTCCTTGGCAAGTGACTTTTAGAGGAGGCATTTTAAGAAGATTAAAAAATCCACGAACTTCGATGGCAACAGCATAATCCACTTACTGTTTTCCTGTCCCTAATAGTTTTCCTTTTAAACTTGCGTGTCCGCGGCGGCCCCTCCGAAGCAGCGCCTGGACTGCTGTTGTTGTCACCTTAGCTGACGGGGACGCTCGGGCAGTTGGTGTGGGTCCTTTGTTGACTGTGCTAACCTTGAGTTAAGCACACAATGAGTTTTTTGAGAGAGATTATGGGAAATGAAACAAAACCCTGAAGTTGGAGAGAAGGGCTCTGAGTTTTGTTTGGCTGGTTTGGAACCTTAGGCTAGACAGAGGTCACACAAGGTCAGTGGCAGAGTCTATAAGGAACCCCCAACGAGGGGGCACGTTATGCTAGGCGTTGCCCTGCAGTGCAGGAATGGGAGCGCTCGCCGTCCGAGGTGGGATCCTCTCGAAGCTGAAGGGATTCGCTGAGCCTTTTCAAGATGTGAAGCGAGGCTGCCTTGCCCTTCCACCTGCTTGGCCCAGAGCCCGGGTGAGGGAAGCGTTGTTCAGACCTGGGTCCTTGGTGTTTTCATCCTCCCAAACCTGTTGAAGGATTCTGCTGGCAGTGAGAGGAGCACTGCATTCCTGAACTGGTGCCCACCAGAGAGGTGCTCTGTTTTGCTGCTTCTAGAAAGTACCTTCCGATGGGGTTCTGGGGTGCAGCTCGGTTTGAGTTTTTGGAGTTTGCTGGAGGGTCTCTCCTGGGGTTCTGCCTTTGAATCCCAGAGCCAGCTGAATTGCTTGGCGACCAGATTCTCCCCATTTCAAAGAAAGGAAAGTCTTGAGTGCAAAATACGTAGCAAACCCTTAAAGCAGATGGAGAGGGGAGTTGGAACAGGGCGCTTGTCTGGTTCAGAGGTCGTGGTCGCTGTGCTTGTACATACAGATCTCGTTGCACAATTTTAAGCAACCACTTGGACATTGCAAGGCCAGAAGACAATATATAAGCTCCTCATTGCCAACTTGTAGTCATCGTTGTAGAAAAATGTATTTAAGAGTATGATTTTTGGCTTGGAGTGGGAAGGGAATGTTTTTCCATCAATAATTTTGAGGGGAGGGGTTTTGACATCTTAACACCAGAGATGAACTTGTTTATGCAGAGTGCATTGGGCGTCGGGGGAGTGCCAGCTTAGGGGGTAGGAGGCAGTGCTGTCGTCATCGTGACTGGTTACATGATGACTGTTGCCGAGTTGCATTGCCTTATAGCGGCGATCTGCAGATTTTTGCTCATGTTCTGTAAAATAACTTTGAAAAACTATGGGCACATTTTTAAATTGACATCTGAACTTTTTCATGCTAATTTTAAAGAGCTATAGATGTAATTTCTAGTATATTGTAAATGTGGACATTTAAAATAACTATTATTGCTCTCAAAAGTAACCAATGTTAAATACTCTAATGGCTGATAGCCACCGTTGTCCTTTAAAACCGTGAGCAAACCACTAGTGGCTATAGTGCGTACATTCTCCGTACATTCTCTTCTTCGTGAACTTGTGTGCGGGCTCCATTTTCCTTCATGGAATTTTATTCTAATATTACACGCTTTTGTACTTGAAAGTCTTATTGATCGTTCTTCACACTTCTCTGTGACAAAAGTATAAACTGCAATGTAAAGTGTTTCTGTGGTAGGGCTGGGTGAACTCAATCCAGAAGAATTTTGTGTCATTGTGATGATCAGTACAGAATTGATCACAGAAGCATAAATGTATTAGTCGTCTTGATAAATAATTACTAAATGCACAGAATAAAAAGACTACATTGGAAGGGCATGTTTTAAAGAGCTGGGTGAGGTCCACTTAAGATGCCTCAATTAAAGGAATTATTGAACTGCCATTGGTGCCAACTATGCCCTTGCCACTGGAACATTCCACGAGAGGCGTGCCTTCCTTTTGTCGAGGAGGAAGGGAGAGTGTGAAGGGGACCTTGGGTGGGGGGCCCACCAGGGGCTGGGACTTCTGCCGCTAGCGACCTCTCAGGCAGTTCAGTTTTAGGAACAAGTTTATGGGGACGTTGAGGATCTCTAAATTCAGTCTCTCCAAGTCACCCACGCCTGGGACCTGCCGAGGCTGTCCTTGCATGTGCACACGTGCCATCAGGTGCTTCTGCTGTGTGGTGCCCCAGTGCTTGGTAGATGCAGGCGTGAAGCATCAGCCATTGCGTTAAATTGCGACATCAGTGGTGCTCCGCGTCTACTTCAGTATTCAATTGCGTGTTTTCTGGTTGTGCTGTGTTAAAGGGCGAAAGATGCTACATCTCATAAATGTGTGTGTTTCAGTTAGTGGCAATGCGTTTTTCCTTGGTTGGATTAAAATTTAAACCTATGGAATTGTGCCTTGAGTTAAATTTTAATTTTTGACAAAGATGTGTTAGAAGCAGAAAAGACAGCCTGGCTGGGCTTTGGATTCCGAAGAGGGTCTCACCCTGCAGGAATCCAGGAAGCCTGCTCTGCTGGTTTTCCTTCTCCAGGCAACAGTGAGCCTCTGCTGGGAAGAGGAGAGTGTTGTCTGCTTGTCTCCAGGGAGAGGCCTGCAGGTTGACTAGAAGCTCCTGAGGGTGCAGAGGAGCCTCACTGGTGGGGTGGGGGAAGGTGGGCCTCTCTCCCTGAGGAGCCAGGATGAGGTGGTGTCAGTTCCTGAGAACTTCCTGAGATCTCTTTGAAGGTCCTGGGCTGGTCCTCTGTTAGTTAAGCAGGAGATGCTCTCAAAGTATAAACATTTACTGTTTTTACCCTAAAAGCCAATTGAAGTTTGATATGAAAATAAGTTTAGTAATTAAAAAACAACAAGAAATTCCTCTACCTTCACGCCCAGAAACAGAAAATGCTTTGGCTTGAGAGCTGTGGAACTTAGTCTCACGTGACACTTTTATGGCATACGCAGAGATTCCAAGTAGGGGGTCTCTTGGTGTCATCCATTTCGTGGGGGACGCAAGCCAAGCCACTGGCGCAGCTCTTGGGATTTTGGGAATGTGGGTCAGCTTGAAGTTTTAGCTGTCTTCTGTCCTCAGGGCTGGCCATTAAGAGTCCACTTAAGAATGCTTCCCCACCAATTTGGACTTGTAACTATTTGGGTACAAGATGCGTCCTGAGATTGTGAGGCAGTCCCTTTGTTCCTGGGGATAAAGTGAGGATAGGAGCTGGTTCCAGGTTCGTGTTCGAGGAATCCTGTGGTTTATCTAGATAGTGAAGAGTGGAACTGGGCAGGGCGGCGCAGCCCCTACCCACCCCGTAGGAGGACAGGGTGACATGGCCCCGAAGATGCAGCCTCTGCTGGTCCCTGGAGCATGAATCCTTACTTACACCTTCTCGGCATTTTGGGCCTTGATGCTGAAGTCAAGGTTCAAGGCTCCTAAAACAAAGGCTTAGAGAAAGGCATGAGCTGCTGAAGGAGAGACAAGCACCTAGGTGACCCTGCCTGCAGAGTTCAGTTGTTCTAGAAACTCTGGCCCTCACCTGGTGCTTGACTCCAGTACGCAGATCTACTCCCAGCCCATTGTGCTGCATGAAACTGGAATACAGGAATAACCGTTAGTGGTTTTTTCATATCACTTTTGTGAAAAACCATTTGCATTAAAAGCTTGGAGTACGAAATCCTCCCTGTCAGGCCCTGCGCACCACTACCCTCTGCTGGATGGAGCCAGATCTTCGGGGATGGCCCAGCTGCCGCTCTGTCGCACTCAGCGTGCCCGTTTGAAGGCAGCTCTGATTGGTGCTGGGGCTGGATTGTAGAGTTGAAGCTGTCTTGCTCTTTGATTTGCCAGCATGGGCTCAGCGAGCCTGGCTGACGGGAAGCTGAGGGGAAGCTCAGGGCTGTTGAAGACATGTCTAGCTCATCCTTGATTATTCAGATGTGTAAAGTGTTTTTACTTCTTAGGGTAGGGAGGGGCCCTGTGCCTTGTCTTCTGCAGCAGAAACATTGTAGAGCAGGGCGTTGTGCAGGGAGCAGTTATGTCCCAGGCTGGGCCATCCCTGGCTTCGTGACCTTGGCCCAGAAGCTGCCCACTGACTGCTCTGAGCTTCAACTTCTGTTATAACCCGGGGAGCATAATACGTATTTCTTCCTGGCACTGAGTGTAGGACTCAAGAAATAACATATAGACAGCTGGGCTCTCAGTCACATTCTTTCCCTAACAGAACCTGCTAAGGGCTGTGCTATATTACCTCATTTTACAGGGAGGAAGAGGAGGCACAGAGAGGTTAAATAACTTGTCCAAAGCCACACAGTAAGTGGTCGAGCCTGGGAGTGAGCCCTGGAGCCCACCCACGGGGTGCTGGGCCCAGGCATCTGGTCTCCTGGGTAGCACTGTGAGCCCATGGGGGTGCGTGATGCCTCTACTCACCTGAAAAGCTGGGTTTGCAGGTGCATCGAGAATATACGTAGTTTTGCAGTTTGGGGTATCTTGTTTTTCTCTTTAATACTGTGACTGTGTGTATGAAAAATATTGGTAACTTTTCACAACATGAAATGAAGTGATGTTTAACACAAATGTAAAATAAAATCGGGACCTTTTTTTCAACAAGTGAACTAGCCGGTGGCAGTTATACTAATAATTCAAAACGGTGTGAGACGGGCCAAGCATTCTGCAGTGTCGTAGAAGGTCCCGGTGAACGGAGGTGTCCACAGGGCGCGTTCCCAGTGGCACTGTCCCGGGCTGGTTATCGTGCTTGGTTAATTCGTGGCGGTTGGAGCAGCTTGAGCCGGGAGGCTGTGCCGATAAGGGTCTCGGGGTGATGTCGGTTTGTGGTTGTAAAGCTCAGATAGGTTTTGATGAAGTCTTGTGGGTCTGTGGCAGAGTCTGGAAGCCAAGAGAATGCAGGCCGTGCTTTCTGCTGGTTATGATACGGTTTTGGAAGAGAGTTTCTAACCATTTTCATGTGGGTTTCCTCAGGCTGCCTTCAGAGCCTTGTCCGTCTGGGGATTTGTTCCTGCCCACACAGTTCTGTCTCGGCCAGGAGCCCTGCAGACCGGGACTGGGGTCCCAGCCTGCCTCCGCCGGAGCTCCACTGGCTCCCCCGCTGGACGGGGCTCACCGAGGCTCTGCGATGCCCCTTCCCTTTCGGAGGAGTCCTGGGTGCACTGACTCGGGTCACCCAGGGAGAGGGACGGGGACAGCTGTCATGTTCATGCTCTCGAAAGCATTAAATGGACCGTACGGACGGGATCCGAAGGGAACAGTGTCTGAGGTTCTCGCCGAGGCCATCGCTGTGAGCTGAGCGTATTTCCAGGAGAGTGTGAACCCGGGGCTCTCGTGGTTAGTTCTGGTGAACTGAGTCACCGGTAGAAGCTGGTGGCGTTGCACTTTGAGTGTTGGTGTGCTGGGGCGTCACCCCACCTCTCTGAGTATTTACAGTGTCCTCACGGCCCCAGGGACTCCCGCGGACGCCTTTGTCTTCAGCGGGCACCTCTGAGTACCTGCTGGGGTCAGGTCCTGTGTGAACTGTCACCTAGATCCCGAGTTAACTCTGAACTTCGACTGCTCTGCACGGAAGTGGTAGTACCCCCATTTCATAGATGAGGAAACTGAGGCCCAGAGACATCAAGGAATTCATCTGGAATTCTGTCTCCTGGTTGACTGTCTCTGCTGGAAAATGTCCTAGGGACGGTGGGAGGGGGAAAAGCAGTATTAGCCTGAGCAGAGAAGCGACACTGAAGAGCAATGATGCAGTGCTCGTCGAGCACACAGGAGGACATTACCACCTTCAGGGGAGGCTGTTCAGGGAGACTTCTTGGAAGTGGAGGCTCTTATAACCGGCTTAGGAAGAAGCAAAGCCTGACTGTCAGGGCCTGAGGGCGTGGTTGCTGCTCTGGACAGTGGAGGTGGGGTGCACCTTCAGTTGCATCTGATGTAGTGAGTGACCACCCCGCCTGGTTGTCACCAGTGATTTGGCCAGGAAACAGGCCCCACTGAGCTTGGATGGTGGCCTTGTCAGAGACTGACCACCTGGACTGTCGGGAGGGGCAAGGGCTCTGCACCAGAGCCAGGGAGACAGGGCGGGACCGAGATGGACCCCAGATGCACCGCTGGCAGGTGCGGAGCCCTTGAACTTCTCTCAGAGCCTTTCAACTTAGGGGGAGTGGTCTGCACCCAGTGCCTGGGCTGCTCTGTGAGCGGCGTCCATGTGACCGCACTGCCACCTGCGCGGTTTGATCAATGGGAAAAGGCGCTGTCTTCAGCACTGCGTACATCGAGGGACAATCTTTTTGGTGTGACCTCAGTGCGTTTGCAGATGGACTGACTGCTCCCCTGCCCCGATCAGTGTGTGGCCCTCTCCGTCCCACCCAGCTGCTTTCCTGGCCTGGTTTCCCTGTCTCCTGTCTGCAGGGTCTCCCAGGGCAGCTGCTTGGCTGAAGCCTGCTCTGTCCCTTCTTTTCTGAGCAGCCCCGGGTGTTACCGAGGGAAGATGGGGACTGCAGACCAGCTCCTTCGTCTGGGATTCCATGGCGAGACAGCAGGTGGGAGGGACCAGAGAAAGCAGTCCCTCGCCCCTGCCGTCTGTGAGAGCCGGTGGGCTACACTCACAGCTTCAGATAACATGTGAGCTTAAAACAGCCCTGTGAGGAGTTAGTATCCCCATTTTTAAAATGAGATATCCTGATCTTTATTGGTGAGGTCAAGAGGCTGTCACAGGTCACCTCATTGGAAAGTGGTGACGCTGAGAATCCCGGCCCTGCACCCTTGGGCCACGTCCACCAGCTGATTGCAGGTGAGGAGGCTGAGGTCAGGAGACCCTTCGGAGACTGGACCCCACTGCCTCCCTTAGGGACTCTGTGACTTGGGACCCGCTGCTTAACCTCTGTGAGCCCCAGGGCCCCCGCCCAGAAACAGCCGTGATGGTCATGGGCCTGCACCATGGGCTCCTGGGGGCTGAGGGAGCTCGGGAGTGTCCGTAAGCCCAGAGAGCACCTGCACACCCTCTGCAGCCAGGCCACCCTCCCCTGCCAAGCCTTCTGAGTGCTGTCCCTCTGCTGTCTTCTGTGTCTCTCCTGCAGCCCGACCTGTGGCTCCCGTACCAGCCAGGGGCTTCTCTCCCGGACACTGTATTGTGGTGTATTCCTGCTTCCCGCCCTGGGACGCCAGCCGCCTTGGCCAACATAAGACAGACCTCTAGGCTTGGCTTCTCCTGAAGCCCACATGGAAAGACTCAGTGTGGAGCCTGGGAGAGCTGCTGCCCCTGCTCTGTGGGGTGACCTGGGTCCCTCACCTGCCCTTTCCTGGCTCATTTTCCTCACCTGTGAACCCAGGCAGCTGGCAGTGCCCTGGAGGATCAAGCGAAGAAGGCCTGGGTGTGGGCCCACCTGGGAGGTGCTCCCCAGACGGCAACCTAGGAGTTGACACTAGTGCAGTGCTGCCCAGCCTCGGGGAGCATCTTCTACCCCTCGGATTCCTGGGCGCCCTGGGGATCTTTGCAGTAGGTCCACTCGGGGCTCTTGAGCAGCCTTGCTTCCCACGCCTATCTGTCCTCTTTAAGTCGGGGCCTTGGGGCAGCCCCCTGTTCTCCTGACCTGTGCTGCTGGCTGTCTCTTGTCCTGCCATTGGGCTCATAGCTAACACTGGCTCACATTCAGTAAGCGCTCACTGCGAGGGACGAGGATTGCCAGGGCATGCTCACGGCTGTCCCCACGATGTGAGTTCTAGTTACTGCTGGTCACCACGAGGACCAGTGCCAATGAGCCCTGGGCTGGAGAAGCCCTTCAGGGCTCCGAGAGTCCTGGCAGCCATGTGTCAGGCTGAGCCCCATTCCCACTCTCCCTCTGTTGCCCCTCGGGACCAGGTATTTCAGGACTGGCACTGGTTGGTGCCACTTCTCCCTGCTCTGCCCTCTTCCCTGGGCATGTGTGCATGCCTCTGAGCCGCCTCCTCAGCATCAACGAGCTCTCACTGTGTGCAGGCATGGGAGACAACAGCAAGCGGAAGCAGACAGGTCCCTGCTCTTGTGAAGGGCAGGCAGACTTGTGTCCAGCGACCCCTGACCGCTCTCGTTTTGGAGTGTGGAGTGTCTTTCGAGCCCAGGCAGGTCCCTCCCAGTTGCCCCTGGTGGGACACCATGCTAATGGCAGGGTGCAGTGGAGGGGGCCGTGACCCCGAGACCCTGGCCTGCGGGCTCAGGATCCTCCTGGTCAGAGTTCAGCCTGGCCCGATTCTCTGCCACAAGTTGGTCTTAAGCCCCAAACCAGGATTTCTCAACCTTTTTATTTTTTTTTATTGATTTTTTAATAGTTTATAACATTGTGAAATTGTGGGTTGTACATTTTTGTTTGTTCATCACCATATATATGTCTCCCTTCACCCCTTGTGCCCACCCCCATTGCCCCTGGTAACCACAATACAGTTTTCTCTGTCCATGTGTTGGTTTATATTCCACATATGAGTGAGATCATACAGTGTTTGTCTTTCTCTTTTTGGCTTATTTGGCTTAACATAATATCCTTCAGGCCCATCCATGTTGTTGCAAATGGGACGATTTTGTCTTTTTTTTTTTTTTTGGCTGAGTAGTATTCTGTTGTATATCTATATCACATCTTCTTGATCCAATCATCAGTCGAGGGACATTTAGGTTGCTTCCACTTCTTGGCTATAGTGAATAATGCTGCAATGAACATAGGGGTGCATAAGCCTCTTTGGATTGTTGATTTCAGGTTCGTTGGATAGTAATGGGATAGCTGGATCATAGAGTATTTCTGTTTTTAATTCTTGGAGGAATCTCCATACTGTTTTCCATAGAGGCTGCACGAGTTTGCATTCCTACCAGCTGTGTATGAGGGTTCCTGTTTCTCCACATCCTCTCCAACATTTGTAGTTTTTTGTCTTGGTGATTATAGCCATTCTAACGGGCGTGAGGAGGTATCTTAGTGTTGTTTTGATTTGCATTTCCCTGATGATTAGTGATGTTGAACATGTTTTCATGTGCGTATTGGCTCTCAACCTTTTTTTAAACCATTCTTTCTTACTTTTTCTTTTGCACATTTTCGCATCAGGAAGATCTTGTCTAGATTGATATATTTTTTAATTGTAAAACTATTTTATAGATGCAGTATTCATTTCCAAACATAACTGCCCCCTCCCCAGCACTCTAAGCTAAGCCCAAAGGCAACACCTTAAACCGTCAGCAGTGGAGCCTCTGGTCACATTTTAGACTTCACAAGGACGGTCTGCATTTTTCCCCCCTTTGACTGTAGGTGTGATGTAAGTAGGTTGCCATCTTTACAGTGAATTGTTGATTTACATTAACTAGGGCCTGCATATCCAGTTTATGTGGAATTCCCTTTAAGTTCCATTTTGTTTGCACTGACCCGAGTGCCGACACTGATTTGGGAGTGTGATACCATCTCTGATGCCTCCCGTGCAGTTGGGGCCTTAGTACACGTGGCCTCTCGCTGAGTGTCGCGCAGTCTGGAATCCGCTCGCACGTCCTCCTGTCTTGCACCTGAGCATCAGTTTCAAGGCTGCTGGTTCCAGACTTGATTTGGTAACAGGTTGATCGAGAACTTCATAGAATCAGTCCTTCACAGCTGCGTCAAGGTCGAGTTGTTCTCACTGACAGCCTCAGCGCCCCATGGTGACCGTGCGTGTGTGTGTGTTGGTGTCGGGAAGGATGTTCTCAGTGGATCTGTTGTGTCCTGCTGTTGCCAGGAAGCAGATGGCGTCCACAAGTAGCTCAAGGAGAGTGAGAACGGGCCACACAGAGGGGTGGGCAGGGTTGAGGGACACTGGCAAGGAGGAGCCTGGCCGCAGCTGGGGGCCGTCACCCCTAGGCCCAGGGGCAGGGGAGAGGAGCAATTGCCAGAAGCACCCAAGAGACGGGGGCTGTGGGAGAGGGGGTGGCTTTCCGTACAGGGGCCGGGTCAACTGGTGGTGACCTGTCAGGGCAGGAGCCTGGGAGACCAGTGCCAGGCCTTCACCGTCCCTGTCCTCCTCTCTCCTCGGCTCCCTGGGGTGGAGTGTGCGTGTGTGTGTGACTAGCCTGTTGGCCTTCCGGTCGCCTGGCGTGGTTCTCTGGTTGGAGCTGATGGCTCTAGGTTTTTGGTAACTTGGGGTCTTGGAGAGATGGCAGAGGGAAGGAACTGCGTTGGGCAGTGTAGCTGAGAAACTCAGACCGAAGGGGCTTGGTGGGTCCAGGGCGAGCTGTGACTGTGCTCAGGATGTGTCAGGCCTCACGTGTGTGTGCCACTTTCTCCTTTCCTAGGGTTGCAGGTGGGCTTCCGTTGTCTCCTGGGCGGCCTTGAAGCAACTTGAGGGCAGTCTGAAGCCTTCAGCCCATAATACGTGCATGGTAGGAATCCAGTGAGAGGTTGGACGAGGAGGGAGAGCCTTGCATAGATCCAGTGTCCTAACCGTGATGCCTCTGCCCTGCACCGGGCAGCCAGTGGCAGCCAGCTCTCGAGCAGGCACGGTGGAAAGAGCATGACTGTTCTTGGATCTGAGGGAGAGAGCTGATGGCCGGACCCCTTGTTCAAACGCAGTGTGCAGATTGGATTAAGGTTTTATCTAGAGTGTGGCTCGTGTTTTGGTTATGCAACTCGAGACCAGCGTTTCGCTGATCTGTTTTTTTCTCGCTCAGTCTTTCCCCAGCTCGGTCTGTCCTGGGTTACTTTTCAGAACGAATGAGCTAAAACCGTGTACAAAATGTGCAGAACAAGCTCATTATTGTGCTGGGGAGCCGGGTCAGTACCATCCATCCAGGGCTCGACCCGGACGCCATCACCTGCCTGCCTGACTTGACTTTATTTGACAGAGTGATAGTCGTTTTACTTGTGGTTGTTCATACTTTTGCCCAGTCCTTTAGGATCAGTTCTAGAAATTGTGGTTTGAGCTTTACTTTCTGATGTCACTGTGACTTTGTTTGATGAGCTCCAGAAAAGTCTCAGCTCTGTGATAATGTGGGCTGGCCCTTATAGTTTTTCCTAAATTTAGAATGTATCTTTCTGGTTTTTTTTGTCTCTGTCACCCCCCCCCCTTTTTTTTTGGTGTGAACCTAAATTGCTCAACTAAGTGCTAAAGGAAACTACAAAAGGAAGGACTGACTTTTAAAAATTATGAAAAGATTATGTAATAATCATATCACAGCAAAAATCCCTTTAACCAGCTGAGTGACCATATTTACTTCCTCCTTCCCCATTTCTCTAACTGGGATAGTTCTTAAACTTTTTTGGGTCTTGGAGCCATTTGAAAATCTGGTGAAAGCTATGGATCTCTTTCCCACAAAAATGCAAAAAGACACCATTTTGTGTATACTTTAAGGAGTGCTTATGGGTCCTCCTAACACCCACCCAGGGACGGTCCTCCCCAGCTCCCCTGTCTCTGGGCCCCAGCAGAGGACCCTCTGTTCTGGAGCCGAGGCCGCGAACGCTGCAGGATGGGCGCCTGGGCTGTCTCTGGAATCCTGAGGACGGGGTGCCGGGCCTGGGAGCCACGTGAACCCGTGCGTCCAGCAGCTCCGGAAGCAGGCCGGTGCTGGGCTGGCGCTGGCCTGGGGCCAGTCTCTCCCTGTGAGGAGTGTGTCAGAGATAACCCCGAGGATCATGGTCGATTGTGTTTCCTTGTTGTTGTGACCACGATTAGCAGTGACCACCCATCAGACTCGGGACATGTGTCTCAGGCACTAGCGAGTCTGAAAACCTGGACCGCAGAATGCCATCTAGAGGGACTGTTGGCATGCTGTCGTGATGGTGACATTGGGGTGCTCCAGTTTACTTTGTGGGGAAATGTAGGGTGGCTAAAATTAGCAGTGAGTGCCGTGGAGAGTGGCCTTGTCCAGAAGAATTAAGCAGTGTCACATTGAGATAAGACTATTGGAGTGGCAGGATGGAGTTCCTGACCCTCAGCTGAGCTGAGCCGAGGTGGCCAGGTCAGGCGGGGCACTCAGGTGGCCGAGGTGGCCAGGTCAGGCTGGGAGCTGCAGCACGTGGGACCTTGGTGTCAGCACCAGAGAGTCCCGGAAGAGGGGCCACCAGGTTACAGCTCTGCATGTGCACCTGTAGTTAATCCCGTAGCCAGATATGTACCACGGCATGAGAGCGCCCTGGACTTATAAATATATTCATATATGATGTAGTATTATATTGCAATAAATTGTATATTATAACATTACATATATATTATACACATTTTATTTAGCTATATAGTGTAATATATGTAATACATCATTATACATATATAATGTTTGTGTATAATGTATTATATAGTATATAATAACATATATTTCATTTATTTAAAATTCTTTGGGGGGATGTCTAGCTGTCAGGGTTTGAGTTCTCCGCTAGCTCATGTTCACTGATGAAGTGAGGCATGATGTGTTTCGTAGGAGACTGTGCCTGCGGGTCTGAAGCTGCAGTGCCAGGAGTCCCCCGAGCCGCCTCTGCATCCTGGGCCCGCAGGCAGAGAAGGTGCTTGACTGACTCCTGATTCAGAGGAGCTGGGAGGTGAGTGAGGGGCCTGCTTTGCCCAGAGTCTGTTTCCCTGGCTGGCCTGGAGGACCCGGGGCTGCTGGCTTTCTCCAGCATTCACCGCTGGCCTCCCTCGAGGTCCCCTCTGCAGAGGCCACAGCCACCAGGGACCCTGCAGGTCTCTGGCATGTGGCTACTTAGTTGCGCTCAAGACAGGACGTGTGATCCTTTCCAGCCTGGCTTCTCCGGACGTTGGCAGCCAGCTTCTTGGCAGGCCAGCCCAGCTCTTCTAAGCTGGGAAAACCCGGAGTCCCACCCGTTTATAAAATCACCTCTTCGTCCTCTTCAAATAAAGAGAACACAGCTTTAGTATGAACAGTTACTGATAATTCTCAGCAGTCTTACCCCATCTGCTGCCCTAAAGATAGGAATCCTTGTCGTAATGGGAAGCCATGAGTCAAATAACATCTTTGTGACTCGATGCTTTACACTGATGGTTATCTATAAAGTATGGAGAGAGAAGTAAAGGACTTTTAAACTGAGAGTCTGCTCAGGCCAGGTTTTAACTTCTTCCAGCAAGAGCACAAGCACAGCCCTCCCCTCTCTTACTCCACCCCGCCCCACCGGCAGCCTCCTCTTGAGACCCTGCGTGTGTGCAGGTACTGTTTCTCCATCCCCCGGCTCTGCCCACCGCTGTCAGCTTCTCCAGATTCCTGACTCAGATCTCGAACGCAGCCCGGACCGAGCCTCGAAGTTCTAGGGGCCTCTGTCAGCATCTTCCTGACATCCGCGTCTGGAGCAGGAGGATTCCCACAGAAAAGCAAGGCCAGAATGGGGCTCGAGCCAGCGCTGGGAGGAGGCACTGCCCAGGGCTGCTGTCCCGGTCCTGCTCAGTGCCCAGCGGTTCTAATCCTGCATCTTCCGGGCAAGGGCTTGGCCCTTTGTGCCTCAGTTTCCTCATCTGTGAATTGGTGCTAATAACCGTATTCCCCGCACTGGACTCCTGCGAGCATTGGTTACGAAATATAAAGCGTCTAGAATAGTGGTTGGCTTGTAGAAGTGCTTTCAGAGTTTCAGGTGCAGTTACGCACCCACACAGAGCAGTTGAGGATGTCGTTAGATCAGCGGCTATGCAGTTCTCAGGAGCGAGGGGGTGAGGTCCAGTGGGGGAGCGTGGAGGACTTTCTGTCTTGGCTGTTGGCGCGCATGCCTTGATTGACGGCGGGGCAGAGCCGACATTCCAAACTGCAGGGATGGCGCGGCCACTTAGAGGAAGAAGCAGCGGCCGAGCTGGGCTGGAGCACAGGGAGGCCGAGCTGGAGGAGGCTAGAGGGCGACCGACCACCAGGCTGGAGGGCTGCTTGTCCTGGCAGATGCTGTGGAATCCAGAAGGATTGTGAAGAGAATGAAGCAGTGAGAGCAGGTGGGTCTGTTGGACGTCGTCTCTGCGTGCTGGTTCCTCGTGTGCGCAAGCTGGATCCCCGGGGCTGTGTGGGGACTAGCTTTGGGGGGTGTAGTGAATGACTGGCTTGCCTGCAAGAGGAGGTTGCGATCCAGGTTGGGAGAGTTGGGATCCTGGGAGCAGGGTGGGAGGGCTGGCCTGGGCGTGACCCACAAGTAGGCAGAAGAAGGTAGGAGAAAGGGGGGAGTTGAGGGTCCTGCACCTCTTCTCGCCATGCACCCTGCCCAGGGGCCCTTGTGCGTGTGCCCTGGGAGGCCCGAGAGTGCTGCTCTGCTGCTGCCAGAGATGCTGTCAGTCCCACCTGGCTGCAGTCTGAGCACCGGGCCCTGGACACTCCTGGCTGAGAGGCTGTTGGCCTGGCAGCGAGCCTGCTGCCCCGAGGCAGCACTTGAGGAGGGTGGTGGGCTGACCCTTGGCGCACTGACCCTTTTATGGCCTAAAGTTTTTTCTTGATAGACTTGTCAGATCCCCAAAAGAATAACCCCTTTAACCAAATTCATAAATAATTTTCGTATTTGTAGTTAACTGCCTTTAATTGGCTGTTCAACCAACTAGTCCGGAAGGAGTTTGGAAATCCAGATGTACCATGAAGGGTTAATGAGGGACCGGCCCGGGACTCCGAGGGCCTTGGAGGTGGGAGGCCAGCGAAGGTGGTCCCTTTAACCAAATACATAAATAATTTAACCAAATACATAAATAATTTTCATATTTTTAGTTAACTGCCTTTAATTGGCTGTTCAACCAACTAGTCCGGAAGGAGTTTGGAAATCCAGATGCACCGTGAAGGGTTAATGAGGGGCCAGCCTGGGGCTCCGAGGGCCTTGGAGGTGGGAGGCCAGCGAAGGTGGTCCCAGTTGGGAGGGGCTGTTGGGAGGTGCACAGCCTGCTCTCCTTGCCCTGTGTGTAGGTTGTTCCCTTGTGAAGACACCAGTAGGCATCCAGGTGACCTCACCTATTAGGCTGTCAGGGCAGCTGAGTCATGATGCTGTAAATTATATCCGCAAGGAAAGGTTTGTTAGCTGCGGTTATGTCTTCTCTCTGTTAAAATTAGTCTTGAAGAAAGAGTGAGGTGTGTGGAGTTTATAGCGTGTCTGTTACAGGCTTTTTGCTGGCCCTGCAGGCCTTTCTGCTGTGATGGTTATGCCCTCGGTGTGCAGTTTAAAGTTGTAGCATCAAAGCCTGTGGACGGGGAAGGAGCAGGGAACGTGCTCTGCTCACACCCTGCCGTTTTGCTCATGGCCTGGGGAGGTGAGCCACTCACTCAGGGCCCTGCAGTGGCCGTGGCGTCCTGCCCTGCTGCTTGTGCCTGTCTGAGTTCTTAGTGCGCAGGGATGAATCCTAACTGAAGGTGTGAGCCCTCCGGCAGACCCGAAGAGCCCCCCTCAGCTGGCGTGGAGCAGTCGCTTTGTTTACTGGCTTCACTGTGCGTCTGCGTGGTCTGTAAAGCGCAGCTCCTTGTTTTCTCCAGTAGTCTTGAACTTACGGGGAAGGCGTGGATGCGATAGACAGTGGGATCAAGGCAAGGGCCACTAGTAAGTGGACAGACAGGAGCGTCTCCTGGTAAACTGCAGGAGGGGTCATGTGCTGTGGGCCAGGCTTCTGGGGACAGCAGGGCCTGGATCCGGGCCAGGCGCAGAGGGATGCGGTTCGCTGTTCTCAGTGTGCCTCCATGGGGAAACACGCTTTTGAACTAAACCTGTTACTCTGCTTCTACTTGCTTTATTCTGGGAAGGATTTAAGGTGGTTTAAGTAGAGAACGTGCTACTTAAAAGCTGCTTTTAAAAGCACAAGTAAGATCCGTTTGCAGGCTGGCCTGCTTATCTCGCTCTGCCTTGGTCTGTTTCTAGTGAGTGTACGTGCGAGGCTTCCTCCAGACTGAGCTTCCTGGGGGCGCAGTGGGAGGGGCTCGGGAGGCTGGTGACACATGTGCCATAGCCACCGCAGGTCCTCCTTTTCTGTTCCCAAGCCCCTGTTTCCAGCAGGGAGCTGGGGGGGAAGAGGGATCATGAGTTCAGAGCCCTGCCTCCCGGGGGCTGGGTGGGGGCACAGGCGGAGATTTGGGTCCTGGTGCAGGGGCCCCTCAGAGGCTGGATCCGGGCCTGTCTCCCTCTTGCCTTTTGGAGGCAGCTGTCACCCAGGAGCTCCCAGGAGAGGGTATTTGATTGGGGTTCCCCCGTGGGTAGCAGCTCACCCAAGCCAGCGCGTGGCCTCCCCACGCTGTGTGTGCAGTCAGTGACAGAGAGGAGCCACCAGGGACTCCGCGTACCCTGCTCCTGCCCAGAGTGACGCCCCCCGCCCGCCCTCCACGTGCCCCCTGCCCCCACTTCATGCTGACAGCCTCGGTTGTTTCCTGAGAAGCAGTGTCCACCCAGCTTGTGGACTGACATCAAAGGGTGAAAAGCACCATCACTGGTTCTAGAAGCGTTGAGGGTGCTCCATCTGCAATCACTGCTAAACCTCACTATTTAGCATTGTTAGGGATTCTCTGGGGAAAGACTAAAATCTCCTGTTTGCAAACATCCTGGCGTGGAAAGCCGCTGCAGTGCGGGTGTGTGTCGGGAAGCGTACAGATCCGAGCGTATAGCGGCTCCTTCCTCTGCTGCTTCAGTGTTTTGGACTCACTTCACGGGCTTTCTGCCGTGCGTCCTGTTTCTGCCTCTCCGTCATGTTTTGTGGGTCCTTGTCTTCGGGGACAGTATCTTCCCAACTGGGGTGTGCACGTCCTCAGGAAATATCTTAATGAAGATGGACATGGATGTGCGTTGACGAGAATGCAGGCCTCACAGGAGTTGGACAGACAAGTCTGTGTGAGGCAGTCCACTTTGGTGGACTTTATACGCCGGGAGTGTGGGTCCTGCTGCAGAAAATGGCCCATGCTCTGGCCTGGGCGGAGCAC
This sequence comes from Ceratotherium simum simum, assembly GCF_057802395.1. Taxonomy (NCBI): domain Eukaryota; kingdom Metazoa; phylum Chordata; class Mammalia; order Perissodactyla; family Rhinocerotidae; genus Ceratotherium; species Ceratotherium simum. The sequence continues at coordinate 3,485,278 of NC_141922.1, forward strand.
GAGGCCTGTCCCCCTGGAGTGGGGACTCAGTGATGGTTTAGTGATGGTTGAGCCGACGTGTGTAGCGGGGAAGAAACATGGGGAGCTGCCTATATTCCAGCCCAGGCAGGGGCCGGCGTGAGGTCGTGGACTCTGAGCTTGGAATATTAGGTGAGTGGAAGCCTTTGAGGTGTCATGACCCCTGGCCTGGCTGGTGTTGAGTGTGGTCGCTGTTCCTGTGGCCGCCCTTATGGAAGACGGCTGGCCGAGGACCACGTGGTGAAGGCGGGATCTGACTTGCACTCACTGGGCCGCTGAAAGTGATGAGCCGCGGGGAGGCCATAGAGGGAGCTGGCCTGGTGATGGGGGGAAGAAGCCCGTTTTGGAGCTGGGAGGACCCTGAGCCCACTTTCAGCCCTGGATCTGGTTCTGTGCCGGCCTTTGCAGGTCCCCCATTCTCTGCTGTCAGCCTCGCTGGGCAGCTGGGGCGGGGGCCCTGTGGATGCCTGAGGGAGACACAGCTGAGCGGGCGGTTCTGTTCTTCCGTGGTGAGGCTCCAGTGGAGACAGCATCTGGGCCGGGGCGGCAGCACCTGGAGGACCCACCTGAGGGAGCAGAAAGCTTCCTGCATCTCGGCCCTCTTTGCGGGCCTTACACAGACCGGCCGACTGGGGTTGGATTAGGATTTTTATCCCCAGGGAGAGTTCCGCTGTAACCACATAAACCGAATAGAATTGCCTTGGGCCACTGGCCAGATGAGAAGTGTTTTGGATCTGGTGACCTGTTTCTTTGGGTGGCTGTTCACTGTAGAAGGTTTTGGCCTGTGGTCCGTTTCAGAATGGGAAGAGCAGCTCGTTTTCAGGTGGCAAATGAGGAAGAGGATGAAGGTGTCCTGGAGTCTCTGTCTCAGAGTTTCCCCTGAGAGGAACATTTGTACAGACACCAGACATCCTCGCTAGCTCCAGCCAGCTTTCCATCCTGACACGGTGGGGGTGTGGCGCCGGCTGGCCCCTCCCCGCCCGAGCTGCCGGCTGGCGTCAGGCCCTTAGGCAGTGCCCTTCCCGCTCCTGCAGCAGCACCTGCCCCTCTGGTCCTGAGGCTGCCTGTCCCTCATCTGAGCTGCAAACTCTACCCGCCCAGCTTCCCCTGTGACTGCGCGCTCCCTCTGGGACTCTTCCTTCTCAGATCACAAACCTCAGCATTTTCACAAGTGAGTTGCAGAAGGTCACTGTCGTCATTGAATTTCAGGGTAAAGCAAAGTGCTTATACCCGTAGTTAAAGCCAGTGAAGAAAGGGTTTCTTCTGCCGTCGTTACAATGTGTCCGTACTCTTAGGATCAACATAAGAACACTCCGTGTCTGGTGTTTTCCATCTTTTAAGTGACCCGTGCTCCCGAGGAGCGTGTTGTGATTTATACCGTGGAGACGCTGCAGGACTTAGAGACAGAGGGGCAGGCTTGGGCTTTGGAAACACCTTGTGGCACTTGGAGTTGTCACTTTGCGCCGTCCACCCGTACTCCATCGCTCTGCCGTCGGGTCTCTAGATAGGAGTGTCAGCGGGACCTGGCCTGTGTCCGTGTTGCTGCCTGTCTTCTGTGCCTTCGAGCTGCAGAGGAACAGCAGCAGCATTCCTGAAGCTTTGCGTTTGTGTAGCCAAAAGCTGACCAACTGCAGCCCCTTCGGCGCTCTTTGTCTGGTGGGCCCCCTGGGACCACCCTAGAAGTGTAGGCAGAGTTGGAGCTGATATCGATGCCTGGGATTTCTGGAAAAGCTGAGACGTGCCAGGCTGCAGTGTCACGAGCGTCCTCATTTGTCTTCCATTCTGCCCTCCTCTCCCACCTGTCCCAGGGCACTGGACTGGAAGCTGTAGGTGGGCCTAGGACTTGCAGGCTGAGCGGGGATCTTTCCTCCACCTTAGGCATGGCCCTGCGTGGAGGCAGGCCACTGCCTGCCCGTGGAGAGAGGCGCTCAGTGCCCGCAGCTTCTCCAGTGCAGAGGCTTCTGGCATCCTTGGGGTGTCTTAGGCTCGGCTTTCGCCTTGATGGGGTCTGTGTAAGCTCAGGATGTGGGTGTAGTTTGGTGGTGAGGTTGTGGGGTAGGAATTACGTGGCTTATGACAGGTTTCGGATACAACGAACCATGAAATAACAGACATTCCAGGGGTGGTTCGGGTGGCTATCGATGCTTCCCTGTATGGCGTGCAGCCTTGGCCAGAAACACCTGCTGGCCACCTGGACTGGGCCTACGGTGGAGGCAGGCTGGCAGATCTGCTGAGTCTCCCCGTGCCAGTGCCCCCCGCTGGACTGGGTGTGAGGCCATGCTAAATCCTGCAGGCCCTAGGCTGCCGCCTCGAGTTCTGGTCTCGTCCAGCTTGTCTCACTTCCCAGACGCCCAGGTGAGAAGTAGCCTTGGAGCTTCAGGAGGAAAGGAGACTCGCTCAGGCCCCCAGACTGTGGCTGCTTGTCCCAGCACCAAGGGGACACAGCAGACTCATGCAACATTGTCCCAAATCTCAAAGGCATTGCTGCCTCCATGGGGAGGGTGGCTGACTTCTCAGAGGTCGTCTGCTGTTTGTAGCCGGGACCTTGGACGACGACTAGTGCAAATTTGTTATTTTGGAGGGGTGAGGAAGGTGAAAGCAGGGGAATAGCAGACGGAAGGTATGAGGGGTGGGGTGGCGGGAGGGGCCGAGTTGAGCACAGAATGTCCTGCGTGTCCCTCGTATCCTGGCCAGGCCTCGTGCGGGGGACAGAGCAGCAAGGGGCCTCGAAAGTCAGAGAGAGGAGTGAGGGATGGAGACTAGTTCAGGGAGATGCTGCCAGTGGGGCAGGACTTCAGGACGGGGGAGGTGGGGACATCTAGAGAGTGGTGAGGGACCCACAGGCCACGGGGATCTGAGTTGCAGTCAAAGATGCGCAGTAAGGGGCACGTTTGTAATTTCTTCTGATCAAGACGGGAGCACGCAGGACAGGCTACTTACAAGTTTTCGGGGCCTCCTTCAGAACAGACATCCAGTTTTCAGGAACTTGGAGGAAACCCTAGCCGGGGGGTACCTGGGAGGGCAGGAGGAGTCGGTGTTGGGGTCAGCTCAGTGTCACTGTCGTTGCTGGGAGCCCCTGGCCTCCCGGGCCCGTTTCTCCTCTGAGGTTCTGGTGGGGCAGGACCTTGTCTGAGCTCTTCTAGCCTCGATGGTCTTTGACCTGGAGCGTGATAATTGCGAGACACCTGTCCCCCTTCTGAAGGAGTTTCCTTTTGGTTCTTTTACGTTTGCCTCAGGCTCCTGGAAGCCCCACGGCTGACCTGGGTCAAGTCTGAGCTCCTGCCCCCACCTTTGCACTGGTGGCCCCCACCACCCTCGGTGCTGCAGAACTCCTGGACAGCACCTCTTCCTGCCCCTGGGCTGTGTTGGCCCGCGTCCACATGCTGCCCACCATGGGTGTCTCCACGAAGGGGCAGGGCGGGTCCTGCCGTCCCCGTCGCCAGAAGGTGCCTGGCACACCCCTGGCCACGGTGAAGTGAGCCAGCTGCCCTGCTCCTGTTGACCATCGAGTCCAAAACCTCTGTGCTCCGTCCCCGGCAGGACGCCTGGGCCTCAGTGCAGCCGCCTCCTTAGTCGTCCCGGCCTGCCCGCCGCCCTCCGTCGTCGGGGAAGGGGGCTCCCCCTGCCCCCTCTGACACCCCGGCCTTGGGGCAGCTCTCACGGGCTGGCTGTGCGTTTAGGGAGAGGTTTTCCTCTCACTTCCACCTCCACTCGTAGGCGCCTTAACGGAAGGGGCCGTGTCCTGGACTGCCACGTGGTCGGTGTCCGGGTGTCCACCCCTCCACAGGTGGCCAGGGAGGTAGCCCTGCTCTCCGCCACCGTCCTGCTCGCCAGCACTCCTGTTTACCCAGCCGACCTCCCTCCTGGCTGGTCAGCATTCCTAGGGGCGGGGAAGGTCCTGTGCGAGGCGACACGGAGGTCCGTGGTGATGTGGGTAAGCGTGCTCCGGACCGTCTGCAGTGAAGCAGCAGGCTACACCTGGCTTCTGGTAACTGCATAGAAACAGAATTTTCCAACAAAAATTTACCCCTTTTAGTGACGACTCTGGGTTAATATTCTCATAAGACCGATGGTATCTTCATTATTAGATGACTCATGCTTCTGGACCATCCAAACAGAAGTTAGACCGAGTTTAGTAAGTTAAATTCTGTTAGGTGGTTCTCTGTTCTTTTTTGTTATTTGTCTCCTTCAGTGCTAAGTACCTGAACACCGCATCCTCCGTGATGGAGTTGGACAGAGGCTTTGCTTGTGCCAGGCAGTTTTCCGCACCGTCCTATCTGAGTGTTGTCGGAGGTGGCCGCTGTCCTGCTCCCCAGCTTCAGGGCTGTGACAGCAGCAGCTCCCTTTCTTGAGACCCTGCTGCGTTGAGGACCGCATAGTCATCTGCGTTGTTGCATCCTCAGAACAGAGTGTAGGTGTCGTCCCCATTTACAGACGGGGGAGCTGAGCTCCGGGTGTCCCAGTCACAGCTCTCGTGAGAGCCTGTGTGTGTGACTCAGACCTGGCAGTCCGTTTCTCTGCACCATTTCCTGCAGTCACGTTAGGAAGCCTCACTTGTTTCGAGTGCGTCACAGGTTAACTCCGGAGACGCTGGGAGAACGTTCCTCATGCCGCTTTGTTTTAGAAGGAGCTTTAGGAGGAGCATAATGAGATCAGAGCGTGGCATCGGAAGAATGAGGATGTGCAAGCCGGGGTCCGTGGCTCGGCCTTGTGGGCCCCTGGCTGACCCTTTCGGAGCTTGACGTCCCCACCTGTGACGCACGAGGCCGTGCTCTCTGAGGTCCCTTAGCGCACCTGGTTCAGGAGAGCCGGCTCCTGGTGGTCACACTGAGTGGGTGCCTTGTTGGGGAAGGCTTCCATGTCACCTGTGCTGCGGCTGGCTCTGTTCTGAGTTTGCTTCCAAGCTAGTGTATAACTGGAAGAAGATCCCCTCAGGTGAAGTGAGGGGTAGGTCCCATCTGGCGTCAGTCGTGGGGATTGGCGGCATGGCTGCCGTGGCAGGGTCCTGTGGCCTGGGCGATGGGCCTGTTCTCCCTGTGCTGTTCTGCATTTGGTCATCCAGGCTACTTAACTGTCTTGCAAGAAATTCAGTTTAAATCAAATTTAAGCGTAATGCTCCTTGTTCTCTTTCATCCCAACAATTATCTTAAAATCTCTCCTTTTAATTAACTCCATTTTCCGGTTTTTTCTGTTTGCCAGGGTGGTTTTGGTTTTTGAGTGCCTGGCTCCGTGCCCCCCATCAGGAGACGGAGCTGCAGCGCTGGGACGGGGGGCCAGAGGGCGTGTGGGGGCCCGGCCCCGGGCACGAGTGCTGTCTCCTGGCCACGGGCAGGGTGAGCGGGGAGTGGGCCCGGCCACCGCTGGCTGCCCTCTGGCCGCTGCTCCTCTTTGCTTTCTTTTTAAAAGTGCTGCTTGGGCAGCTTTCACTTCTCATGTAGGCAAGTCTCAAGCTAATATTTATCCTGCAAAGTATCTTAAAAATGCTGGAGAGCTGAGTATTTGCAGAGAACTTGATCAGTCTTTGAAAGAGAGGCATTGTTACATTGATAAACTGAGGCGGTTTACAATAGCCAGATTGTGTTTGAACTTGCAGCCTTTAATTCAGCAGTTAGTTTCTGTTAACAGATGGAATTGTTTTGGCTGTTCTTGTAAAGGGGTCTTTATCCATGCGGTTTTTGTTTGTTGCTGGCAAGCGTTTGGCATGTGCTGGGGGAGGGGAGGCCTGGCACGTGCGGCTTTTTCCGTAATACATTCAGGTGTTACTCACTTTATGATTGGCAGGCTTTTCAGGAATGTGGACTTTTACTTGGAGCTGTAACTTTTTATGAATTGTCCCTGTAAACCTGGAGGTACCTCCTTCCAGAGGGAAAACTGGCCTCACCAGGAAAGAAAAAGTGATAGAAATAACAAGAATGTGGGGTAGATGGTATTACTTACGTGTGGTCAGGTCTAAAGGAAAGCACACTGATGGTGAACTTATTGTTCCTTAAAAACAAATCAAGTACAGCTCTCTCCTGAGGGTGTTAACTCTCCTGAGGGTGTAAAAGGAGCCACTTCCTGGATCTTCTTCAGCATCTGTTTCCTGTACCTGGCAGCCCTCGGTGCTCTCGCCTGGGCGGGTTGGAGGTGTGGCAATGCCTCCTTGTGGGGACAGAGCCAAGGGGCCCGGCCCCGACAAGTGCTCCTCCGTTCGCTAGCCCCTGCCTTGTGCCAGGCACGTCGCGGAACAAGTGGTGAGGGGCGGGCATGGGCGGGAGGAGACGAGAACTGTGCCAGCAAAGTCCAGGTATGGATATGAAAAAAACAAAATTAAACCAAGTGAGTGTGAAGACCTAATTGGCTTTATTAAGCGGTTCGTGGATCGGACAGCATCCCATTGCAGCCAGAAGGGTGCTCCGAGGACTCATGCAAAATAGAAGGCTTTTATAGGCAGAAGGAGGGTAGGGTAGGGAGTTACTAGCAGAGAAGAGAAGACACTGTTTCGGGCCTGGGCGTCTTCCATCCGGCACCTTCCCTCGCCCATGCGGATCAGGGCGTTTCAGAAGGTCGTAAAGGTCACTTCTGGGATAGGCTGCAACTGCAGTTAAGTCTTGGTTTGCTGTCATGGCGGCAAATGACTATTTTGGGCCTCTGTCTTTTTTAACATGGGGTCTTGCGGAATGTGTGCAGGGACAGTCACGGTGATTCGTGTGTGGCCGGGGTGGGGTGGCGAGAACTGGAGAGGGAGCTCTGGAAACAGTTGAACTTCACCAGGGGCTGGGGAAGCCTGGGTAAGGGTGTTAGGCGGGCAGGGCCCTTGTGTCTGGCCTTTGGGGGTGCAGAGAGGGGCTGAGACGGGCTGCCCTAGGGGCTGGAGGCCGGGAAATGTGCACTCACCAAACAGGTCAGAGTGGCCCTGCTTGAGCATGGGCACCCGGCAAGACCCGGGCTGGCTCTCGGCGCCTGTGCAGCGGTGTTTGTGCCCTTTCGGGACCTTAGTCAGGGGCCAGGCACTTCCTCCTGGGTCAGCTGACTCCCCCTGTCCTGTTGTCTTGCTGTTCCTCCTCTGTCGCTGTCTGTCTCTCACTCGTGTCTCTGTGTCTCCCTCCTTCCCGACTTCCCTGAGCTGCACTCTGAGCTGCTGCCAGTCGCAGTGGGGCTGGGCAGTGTGTGTCCAGCGTCTTCCTGCTGTCTCCACGCTGCCACAGAGGTTTTTATCCCTGTCCGTACCCCAGTGTCCTTGTGGGTTTCAAAATCCGTGTTTAAAAGATTGGTGGTTGGCTGAATTGTTTGGGGATGCACTGAGTTTCTACAAAGGGGGAGAACCCCCTTTCTTGCTAAATGACTTTCCGGGTCGTGTCTAGATATGTCTCTCATATTATATTTATTTACTTTTTATTATGGTAAAATCTACCTAACATAAAATTTACCATTTAACCATTTTAAGGGTACAGTTCAGTGGCGTTAAGTATACGTTCACAATCTTGTACAGCATCACCACCATCCTTCCCCAGAACTTTTTCATCTTCCCAAACGGAAACTCTGTCCGCCTTACACTTATTTTTTTTATTTTTTATAATTTTATTTATTTATTTTCCCCCAAAGCCCCAGTAGATAGTTGTATGTCATAGTTGCACATCCTTCTAGTTGCTGTATGTGGGACGCGGCCTCAGCATGGCCAGTGAAGTGGTGCGTTGGTGCGCGCCAGGGATCCGAACCCCGGGCCGCCAGCAGCGGAGTGCATGCACTTAACCGCTAAGCCACGGGGCTGGCCCTCCCTAACATTTATTTTTAATGCATCTGAAAATCCATCATAAGCAGTAAGGCCCCATGGTTAGTGCTGTGTGTTCATATATTTGACACCTGTTGCCAAGATGTTGAAAGCACTCGCTGTCTGGTGCGAGGACTGTTGGAACGTGAGCCGCCCGTGCCAGGGCGAGCTGGGGGAGATGCAGAGGTGTGTACAGGCACGGAGTGTGACTGACTCTTGGATGGGAAGTGCCGTATCTGAAATCGGTGACTTATGTGAATTAGCATTTATTTCCAGTGGAGGTAAAATCCAGCCTGTCTTAATCCCGTTCGTTTTAGCACCTGTGACGTCTGTGTGTGATAGCACGTCTGGGTCATCCTGTCATGTTGAGTTTACATAAAGTAAATAGAGTATATTTACATCCTTGAGGACTCCAATGTGCCCAGAATAGCTTGATTTTAATTATTTTCCCAGGTTTTAAAGACTCTTATGCTTCAGTTTCATAAACTCTTGTCCAGCTTAGTGGCCAGACGTTACTCCTCAGGGAAAGTCAGTGGTCCCTCTTTGTATTTATGGTGTTCCCTGCGGCCTCCTGATCATATTGACCTCTCGGTCATTATGTGACTTGCGTCAGCATTGAGCATCCCGATGAGGCGAGGTTGATGGAGGTTGCTAGTCTCCCAAGATGGTGAAGGGAAGGTTATGACCCCATTGGGTTGGCTGTATGTGCATTTGCACCATTTGGTGTGGGTATCAATTTGTAGGAGGCGGTTATGTACTTCTCACCCTCGTGTTAGGCATACTTAGAACAGTCTAGCGCTTCCACCAGCGCTCCCCTGGGTGGCAGGTGCATAGGAATTCTGGGCCTCCTTTCCAGCTCAGGCTCTCTTTCCTGTTGCTGCGTTCTCAGCACTGGCTGGAGGCAGCATTCTGCTGCTGGCTCACAGACGGTAATCCGATCCTGGAGGGCAGTGCTTAGGCTGGGGGACGACAGCACCCACGGATTAATGAGTTGGAAAGGTGCCCGTTGGTGTTTTCAGCCAAGAAACCCAAATGAGGCCTTTGGCCTTGAGAGCCCAGCGCTGTCTGGGCCGGAGGCAGGGAAGGATACGCTGTGCATCACCTGGACGAGAGGTCGAGTTTGTTAATCCCACGGAGACCTGTCTTAGACCTTGGTGCAGAGCTTCTTGGTCTTGTCTCTTTTGGTCTGGAGAGAAGAGAAAAGAGTGGTCGACTCCTCTTTCTCCCTGATGGGCACGTGCCTGGTCGTCAAGGCTGACTGTAAGTACCCCTGAGTGCAGTGCATCATGGGAGAATCAGGATGAACAAAGGAAGCGGTGGTGCAGCTAGGGGTAGGTGCTTGACTAGTCCAGTGGGGAGAAGGTTAAATAAAGCCGAGCGAAATCTGAGCTGCAGGAGGGTGAGGGCTGCTGTTGAAGGAGAAGCCCTGTGACTGTGCTTGGAAACGGGACTAGCCGCTGGGTGAAGTGCCCCACCAGGGATACAGTAGGAGTGAAGAGCCTGCGTGGACCGGGACACTCGGGAGAGGTCTGCTGCTTTCCTGGGTAAGGTTGCAGAATAGTCTGTCACTTTAATGCTGATGTCGGATCAGGGAAGGCTTCTGAGGTGGTTCTTGGTAATCAGCTCTGAGTCTGAACCAGCTAAGTGGACCTGCCAGTGGCTCAGTGAGTTCACAGGCGGCGTGTCAGACCTGCTGCCCCCTCCACTCCCCCATCTACCCCTCTTAGGGGCTGCTTGTCATCGCAAGCCTGTGTTGGCACTGCCTAGGCCATTTGAGATTCAGCTTCATCATTGTAAGACACTCCTGAATGTCATACCACAGATCACGATCTTATATGATGTTTGGGTGGAGCAACCAGAAATCTATTTTTAAAGGTAATTTACTGGGTTTTTTTTCATTAAAAATAAATTTTAGGTCATATAGAAGCAGAAAGAATATAATTACAAATCACTCAGAGATAAGACCATTTTTTCTGCATCCGTACCTTTTTAAAAAATGTGATGTGATCATAGTATGTACTTGATTTATAACCTGCTTCTCGTACTTAATATTAGGTACGGTTCCATGTCAACAAGTAGTCACACAGCATGATTTTGTGTACGGACATGCCATACTTTATTTAACCCATCTTGTTTGGATACTTCAGGTTTCTTAGTGGTGTGGTGAGCAGCCTGTGGCTCTGTGTTCCACGATGAGTTCCAAAGAGTGGGACTGCAGGATCAAAGGGGATGCGCGTTTTAGGGCTTTTGACGCATCTTGAGAGGACTCCAGTTTGTAGTTCATCTTTGAGGCCCCAGGACTGGCAGCATGAGTCCTGCAGGTGGTGTGATGCTTGTACTGCGCACGTGAGCTGTCCATAACCCCGCAGCAGCGCTGCTCCTGCACAGTGACTTTTCCAGACAGCAGAAGGATTAGTAATTTGGGTACCAAACTGGGTTTCTTCATCACAGAGAATCAGGGGGCCTCCAGGTTAAGGGGCTATTCATCTCTGTAGAGGTGGAGGAGAGATTCTGTGGGTTTATGCTCTGATTTACTCCACCAGGGAACCTCGAGCAGGCTCCATCTCTGTCTCCTGCCCCCCAAGAATCGTCGTCTCTGCTGCTTCCAGCCATTTCTCTGAGCTGAGACGATGGGGCAGAGGAAGCGGCTGCCCTGCCCTCTCTCCTCCGTCCCACGCCTTCAGTGGGCCTCCCGACTGGGGCCCGAGGAGGAACACGGGGGCTCCCCGACAAGACTGTCCCGGGACCCCCTTTTCCTTGCGGTGAAACCCACTGTAAGTGACGTAAGGGGTCCATGAGACAGAGCAGGGGTTTAGGAAGGGCGTGGAGACTTCTTTAGACCACGTTTCTAGTGCTCAGCTGTGCCACGCTGCCTTGTACAAGGTGCAGGCAGGACGCATCCTGGTTCTAGATAGCTCACCCTCCAGCCCGAGCTTCAGGAGTGTAAGGAGGGCGACTGAAGAGCACTGGGTTTTGTCGTTGTTCTTCTTATGGTCTTAGAAAGTAAGAATAAATTTAACCAGGGGCCGGCCCGGTGGTGCAGCCGTTAAGTGCGCGCACTGACGCACTGCTTGCTGGGCCATGCTGTGGCGGCATCCCATATAAAGTGGAGGAGGATGGGCACGGATGTCAGCCCAGGGCCAGTCTTCCTCAAGAAAAAAGGGGGAGGATTGGCATCGGATGTTAGCTCAGGACTAGTCCTCCTCACACACACAAAAAAATGAATAAATTTAACCAAAGCCATATGTAAGTTCTCTTCATTCACCAAAACTTTACCTAGTTTTGATTTTAACATTTCTCAAATATATTTCATACTTCCCCTCTTTAAAAACATTGACATTTTGTGTTAACCTGACACATGGACCATAATTCACGTGATTCCGTGTTGGTAGTCCGGTTGTTTCCAGTTTTTCTGTTCTTTCCGCTGCATCCTTTTCTGCCTCGGGATAAATTCAGAATCTGGAAGCTGCTTTGATTGGACTTTACCTTTAAGTGCTGTCGAAAGCTTTCATTATATCTTGGCAGTCTTTAGCGCTATTCCTTAATTATGCCCCTGTCTGTGATGTCAGTTCTTGATTAATGTATGTAATGTGAGGAATTTTTATTTTTATTTCTTAATACCATTTAGTTGTAATGAGTGTCTTTGGGCAGCTTGCGACCTGCCTCTTTTCATATCGTGTGTCGCAGAGACTGGGTTTATTGGTACCTGGCCTTGCTCCTAGATGGAGTAATTAGAAGTTCCGAGAAATACCATTGGCAGTGGGTGCTGGTTTGGCCTTTTAGGTTGATCCTGAAGCTTAGTTTTCCTGGGCTAGCTGGCATTCTGGAGCTGCGCACTTTAAAAGCTTGCTGCTGTTGCCATGGTAGCCAAAGCGTCGTTCTGACTTAAGGGGCTTAAACTAGCAAACCGATGGGAGGAACATTTAGAAGAAGAGGGGAAAAAAAAACCGTCGCTGCTTTTTAATTAAAGAACAAAAACTCTCCTGTTCAGCAGATTGTGCAGATCAAGGACAACTATATAAAGGTCAGGGTAAAAAGTTTTAAGTGAGCAAGTTTTCTGTATTTTACAAAAGGTACATGTTGCAGAGAATACCGCGTTTCTTCTGGGGCAGTTCGTCCTTGTCTCGGCGTGATTTCCTCCTGGTTGAACCGTGTCCCCTGCTTCCTGGGTGTTGGCTGCTTCGTCATGTTCTCCTTCCCTTGTAGGTAACTGTTTGTTTTAGAAGAGGAAGATGGATTCTGTTTAAAAGGTGCTTGATTTCAACCCTAATGCTGTGCCCCCTAAATTTCAGGAAGTGGAATAATAGGAATTTTGATTTGATCAATATTAAAAACGTTTCCTTGTCGTGCAAACTGTCGCTAGAGTTGGCGGCTTTAGCTTCGGCGTACCCTTCCTTGTTTTGATCTGGTGCTGTGCTTGTAGGCCGTCCAGAGCCGCAGCGCCCTGCAGGAGAGGGCAGGGCGGGTGGAGTCCTGCTGGAGCGCGGTGCCGTCTGCACTGTGTCTGGCCTGCGGACCGCGGGCTCGCGCACAGCCAGCGTCAGAGCTGACCAAGGCTCTGTCCGGCGGTTGGTGGGGGTTGTGGCCGTGTCTGGTGGAGAGAAGCTGGGCTTTCCAACCCCGGCTTCTTCTGGAGTGGGGTCAGGAATGGAGTTCACCTGGGGCTTGCTGTTTGCTCCCATGTAATTCGCCAAACAGCCCTCTGAGGCGGGGCTGCCCCCCACTGTCCCGCCGTATGTTGCCTTTCTGAGAGATGTGGTTCTCGGATGTCCAGGCAAGTCTTGGACCACAAGGAACCTGCAGCCGTGCCCTGTCCTGATGGCCCTAGGAATTCCTGGTAAGATCCTGTGGCTCTCTTGGCAATTCTGATGTTTTCCTTTGCTGATGGAAAAGTAGCTCTGGAATTGGGTGTGCTAGCAGAGAAAATCCAGGATCCTGCGAGTGGATAGCATTAATATCTGCATGGCAGCCTTTTCATCAGCATCTTGCACTTGGCCTGTTGTTTCAGTGACTGGAAGGTCACTGTTCCTGGAAGCCTCTGGGTGCCCTTCCGGGAAGGCTCTGCTCCTGATGCATTTCCCTGCCGTATGTCCTAGCGGGGGCAGTGGGAACAAGAGGTGGTCCACTTGCTGTCATGGGGCCACCAGGAAGCCCCTGGGCTGGGGAAAGGCCTTTTGGTGTCAACATTTACCACTGAGAAAGCAGGCCCAGCAAGGCCACCCAGCTGGTCTGGGACCAGTCTGCTAAGACTGCGTTGGTGTCAAACACAAGGCAGCGAGACCCCCGACAGGCAGGCGGGTGATGATTTGGAGGATGCCGCGGGTAAAAGGTGACTGCACAGTGTCTCATGCTCCAGGAGCCAGATCACGCCCTGAGAGCCACTGGACTCATGCTCTGTTTCATTGGAGTTTGGTAATTCCTGAGAAATTCCACATAGGGGTGAAGTTGTGAGCTGCTGTGATTCATCTGGAGGGTGTGGCGACTTTTGAAAAATAGTTCTTAAAGTAGTGTGTGTATTTTAAAGTTTACTTAAATTGCAGTATGCCAGTTTTAAGGCATTAAAAAGACCATGTCTACTATTCATTAGTGTTGACACACTGGTTTCTGCTTCCTGTTCAGAAGAGAAACGGATTTTCTTTGAGCTGTGTGATTATCTTGCTCTTGTCTCTAGAAGGGAAGGATTTCTAAAAAGTCGTTTTCTTTTTTTAATGGCGTAATTGTGGGTTAGCCTGGCCCCCTGCCTTCAGTGCTTATGAATTCGTTTCTTTTAAAGCCACCTGGTGCCTGCGCTGGCGAGGTGCTGGATGCTCAGCCGTGATCCGAGCGCGTCCTGCTCTCGGGCATGTGCAGTCAGGGAGGGCCAGAGTGGGGTGTTCTTGTGTGCGCCGGCCGGCCTAGGCCCAGTTGCCTCCCTTCACCGGGATGTCAGGGTGTGAAAAAGGTGCAGATGCTGCTGTTGGGAGCCCCCTGGTCTGATGGGGCCTGAAGGAAAAGCGGAGGAGCCAGGCCACCTCAGAGGCACCCGAGTGGATGGGGGAGTGGGAGAGCGGGAGAGCGGGAGCCACGTCCCCGCCTCTGGGAGCTCGCAGGGGGTGTGGGCGGGTGATGGTGAGCTGTCACATGCCCTGCAGTGAGCGCTGTGACCGGGCCTCCTGTGGGAATAAGCAGGCTGGCCCAGGCTGGGGTGCCATCTGGTTGAGACCTGAGTCTGTGAGCTGGTGTGTAAGGGGCCAGGGGAGGAGGCCCTGGGCGCTGTCCAGCGGGAGGGAGCAGGGTGCAGGGCTGGGCTGTGTAGTCAACAGAAATCCAGGGTAAGGAGCTCTGGAGGTCCAGGGGACTTGGCCGGGTCACTCCTGCTTGTTGCTGGGCTAGGAATCCATTGAGAAATACTGTAATTAGACTGACTTGTTATAGTGTAGCAATATTTTCATCCCTTCGCTCCCTCGGGCCCCTTTCCAGATTTCCTTTGATTCAGTCTCCTAATACTCAGAATATTTCATAGACACAAACACCCTCTCTTTCTTAGAACACAGATGCACACACAGTCACAGATACAGACTCCCCCTCCGCCGATACCAAGTTCACAGCAAACTGATCAAAAGGAGTGCAAATAAAAAGGGACATCAGGTCTGATGCATGTCATGTTTGGTTTCTGAAGGGTCCTTGACTATGTCTTGTGACACAAAGCGCTGAAAGGCTGGGTTGTTAAAAGATTTAAGTCATAAGTTATGGGCCAGCCTGGTGGCATAGTGGTTAACTTGATGCGCTCAGCTTCGGCAGTCCGAGTTTCGTGGGCTCGGATCCCGGTTGTGGATATACACCGCTCATCAAGCCATGCTGTGGTGGCATCCCACATGCAAAATAGAGGAAGACTGGCACGATGTTAGCTCAGGGACAGTCTTCCTCAAGCAAAAATAAAATAAAATAAGCCTTTGGTCATTTGTATCTGGAGTGGCAGTGTGCTATCCAAACTGGGACACTTCTGAGAGAGAAAAGGGGGCAAGGTTAATAATCACACCAAGGTCACACTTCATTTGAGATCGTCCCCTGAATCCAGGACGTGTGGCTGTCGTACGTGCAGCATCTCGCGCTTGGCTGTGGCGTGGGAGCGGGTTGCAGTGCAGGTTCTTGGGCCCTTCCCCCAAGATCTGGTCCAGTGGACTGGGGTGGAGCCCACTGGGCTGTCCTGATTCAGCCTGACTCACAACGTCTCAGTCCATGCCGGCTACCAAAACAATACTGTAGACCGGGGACTTATGACCCACAGACGCTTGTTTCTCACAGTTCTGGAGGTTGGGAAGTCCAAGATCAAGGGGCCGGCAGGTTCACGGGTTTTCTGTCTTAGGGGGCCTGCTTCCTGCTTCATAGATGTCTTCTTGCTGTGTCCTCACGTGGCAAAGGCGCCAGAGAGGTGCCAGAGCTCTGAGGTCTCTCGTAAGAGCACTGATCCCATTCATGAGGGCTCCGCCCGGGTGACCTTATCACCACCCACAGGCCCTGCCTGCTATCCATCACCTTTGGGGTTAGGATTCAGCATATGAGTTTTGGGGGCCACAAACATTCAGACCATAGCACACACTAATCCACATGGGTGTTGAGGAGCTGTGTCTTTTGGGGATACCACAAAGTCACATAGCTAGTTTATGTTGTTAATCTTGTATTTCTTGAGCCCACATGTCTAGACTAGATGCACATTGAGTGATCAGAGGAAACCAACCTGGGTTTCTGCAGGTGACACACGTAATACCTAGAGGTAGATAAATTCATGAGCGGATAATTTCAGACGTGAGATAGTATCCCAAGTAGGTAACATTCAGTGTGACCATGGCTTAATTTCTTTCTTGTCAGGTGTTTTTCATTGCATCTTTATTTTGTTAATGTAAGGACACAACACTGGTTTTTTTTTTTTTAATTAATAAACTTGATTTTTTAGAACAGTTTTCGGTCCACAATTGAGCATAAGGTACAGAGTTCCCATATAGCCTTGCCCTTGCACACGCACAGCCTCCCCCATTGTTAACATCCCCCACCAGGTTGGGACATTTGTTACCCTTGCTGACTCTACACGGACACACTGTAGTCACCCGAAGTCCATTGTTTACCTAGGGTTCATTTTTGGTATTGTGCATTCTGGGGGTTTGGACAAATGTATAATGACAAGTATCCATCATTACAGTGTCATACAGAGTAGGTTCACTGCCCTAAAAATCCCCTGTGCTCCGCCTATTCATCTCTCCCCACATGTATGCTCCTGGCAACCACTCATCTTTTTACTGCTTTCATAGTTTTGTCTTTTCCAGGATGTCATATAGTTGGAGTCATACAGTATGTTGCCTTTTCAGACTGGCTTCTTTCACTTAGTGATATGCACTTAAGGTTCCTCCATGTCTTTTTATGGCTTGATGGCTCATTTCTGTTTAGTACTGAATAATATGCCATTGTCTGGATGTACCACAGTCTATTAATCCATTCACCTCCTGAAGGACGTCTTGGTTGCTTCCAAGTTTTGGCAATTGTGAATAAAGCTGCTATAAACATCCGTGTGAAGGTTTTTGTGTGGACATAAGTTTTCAGCTCCTTTGGGTAAATACCAAGGAGCGTGACTGATGGATCGTATGGTAAGACTATGTTTAGGTTTGTAGGAAACCACCACCCTGTCTTCCAGTGTCTGAACTGTTCTTCATTCCGCCAGCAGTGGACGCGAGTTCCTGTTTCTCCACGTCCTCTCCAGCGTTTCATGTTGTCGGTGTTCCGGATTTTGCCCATTCTATTAGGTGTGTAGTTGTATCTCCTTTTGATTTGCATTTCCCTGATGACACATGATGTGGAGCATCTTTTCATATGCTTATTTGCTGTATATCTTCTTTGGTGAGGTGTCTGTTCAGGTTTTTTGCCCAATTTTTAATCAAGTTGTTCATTTTCTCTTTGTTGAGTTTTTGGTATATTTTGGATAACAGTCCTTTTTCAGGTCTGTCTTTTGCAACTAGTTTCTCCCAGTCTGCAGCTCATCTTCTTATTCTCTTGACGCAACATTGATCTTATGTTGGAAATTGATGGGATTTGTTAAATCTTTTCAGGAAATAGCCTTATAAACAGATTTGCCAGAATGCTTTTCTTCATTCTTATCAAAGATGCTGTGACCTTGCTTGGTTCAATTCTCCATCTTTTATACTCTTGTCCAAACGCTGATCTTCTGTGTTGCATGCTGCAGTTTGTCTGGTTTCCCTGGCTTCTGTGTTGTCTGTAAGGTAGTGTTCTTTGCAGTGGTCGTCTGGAGAGAGAGGGGCATGCTGATGTTAGTGGAGAGGACTGTACTAGTGAATATTAGGTAGGTTCATCTGAGGTGAACAGTTGATGTTTTAGAAAAATGTTAGTAGTTACAGTGGATTTTTCAAGGATAGGGTGCCTGCTTTTAATGGTGGGCGTACAAAACAAACAGCTGTCGCCACAAACCAGCCACCATAAAGCGTTCGCTACACACCTACAGTGCCCATAACTGTGTGTGCGTGCACACGTGCGTGTGTAGGGGGCCGTGAAAGGAGCAGGACGTGTTTAAGTCGCAGCACAAACCTGTGTTAACTCCTCCTGAACCATTTTCCGGGAAGCATCGATGACTGAATTTTGTCATCGTATCACTGTCGAGTATTGTGACCATTATGCAGAGTCTCAAGCTTGAACCGAAGCTTGGGGTGCCTGTCAGAAAATCAGTCTGCAGTTAACTTTTTGATGACATTAGGTTTACAGCCAGCTTTTCCACACAGCAAATTGTAGGAAGTCACGTGTTTTGGCATCCCTCACCCTGAAATTAGAAACAGGACAATAGAGGAAGTTGTTGATTGGAACAATTGTAGTTTCACTTGTCTGAGTGCATCTGCAAATCATAACCAAGTTATCATCACTGATGCTGGATGGTCGCTGGAGCAGGCTCCACGGGAAACGTTTCCTTCTGTGCTGGGGAAAACCTGTCTTAAAGTGTTTTTTTTGTCTTTTGAATAGAAGATACTGGAATAGGTCACAACTTAAACTTCTCTACACTTTTCCACAACTCCGGAGGAGGCTCTTAGGAATACAGTCTTGCCTGTGCTTTCTGGAAGGAGCCATCTAATCTTTCTGGAATTGCTTCAGTGTGTTGTTGTGCTGTAGCTTGGGCATTTTAAATTAGGTACTTTGGAAGAAAACATTTTAATGTTTTTAGATATTATAGTTAATGCTCTAGCATTTATATAAAGTAGCTTCCTTAAAAAACACACTTTGCATGCTGTGCGAAGATTACGTCATGGATCTCATTTTATGGGCAGTAAACCAGACTTCGTGGTATCCCAGGGTTCTCTAGACGTGATGACACACCCGGCCGCCCAGGGGCTTGGCTACTGGGAGAGCAGCCATGTGGCTCCGCCCTGCGCGCTCCTTCCTTTTCTGCTCAAAGCTTCTTTCCTTTCCTTTTCTGTGGGGCCCTGGAAATGGAGTAAGTGGGGGAGGCTATAAAGAGAAGAATTTCAAATTTTTTCAGTCTTTGTGCCCAGGAACGGTGCAGCCGTGTGCCACATGGGTCCTCGTTCCGCGCCCCTGAGCCAGTGCTGTGGTTTAGATAAATTCACACTGAGAGGGACCCCGAGTTCCGTCTCGAGGAGGATGAGCAAGTTCCAGACAATGTACATGTGAGCTTTGGGACAGACTCCTCCTCTAAGCTGGGTTGGGAACTGTGTGTATTTTGGTGATGGGTTGTAGATTTGTTGTTAATTTGGTTATAGTCTTCTTTTTGTCCATTCTCACTCGGACAGTTAAGGAATTAGATTATCAAATTAAAATATAAAAACCAGTAGCCTTAATTGGATGGGAAGGGACACATGGGGACTTTGCAGGGTGTTAGAAATGCTCTGTGTCTTGATATAAATTTGTCAACACTGACTGAATGGTGCGTTTTCGCTGCATGTAAATTACACCTGAGGAAATACACCAACACTTAGTGGCCTTCCTGTGTGCAGACCAGCCAGGCGGAAAATAGAAGAGAAGAGAAAATCCCATTTATAGTGCCCACAAAAAACATAAACGAATTAGGAAAGAATGTAAGAAAGTGCAAAACCTGTTGAAATTCTCCCAAAGGGCTCTGGGGTGGGCTCGGACACGTGGAGAGACCACCTCCTCGGACAGGGTGACGCGGCAGCTGAGGATGGCACTTCTTCCTCAGCTAATTTATAAAGTTAATGGAATTTCAATAAAAATACCAACAAAGGTTGTTTTTTTTTACCCAGAGCTCGTCAAGCTCTTAAAGTTCATGTGCTCCTAAAGTTCTTGCAAATAAACATGCAAGAATAAGTCAGAAAACACTGAGACACGCAGCAGTGAGTGGGAGCTACCTCAGCAGGGATCAGAACATACTAAAAGCCGTTTTTTTTACAGGGCTGTGTTGTTGGACATGGGCAGATGGGCACACTCTTAGAACAGAATAGAAAACTGAGCACTAGACCCAAGTACAGTTGGAAGTTTGATATACAATGCAGGAGAAATCTCAGAGTTCCGGGAATGGACTTATAAACATAAATCATGTTGAGACAACTGGATGGCCACTGGGAAGAGATGAGAGAGGCTCCTGACCTCACCCCGTATCGAAAACATGGGAACTAATGGCCGCCTCGAACATTCTGCAGCCTTTGTGCACAGCCTGACCCAGAGTCATGTCAGAATGTGCCGGTACATTTCCCATGTCCTGTGGACCCAGGAACCCACCTTTCAGCTGTGGCTCTTTAGTGGGAATGGTCGCACTGGTTCTTCTGGCATTAACCCTTAGACCTCTGGCTCTTCTTTTGGCATGGCCGGTGTGCAGGCTGGATCACTGTGGTCCTCTCTGTTCTCTCTCCCTTCTTAGCCCCACGATTTAGGTCATTAGGCACCGAATTCACTCCTTGACAAGGTGTTATGACCCTTATTTCTAAGGTATGATGCTTAAATTTTATTTTTAAGTAGTCTGGTGATATCCCCTAAAATGCTGATAAAATCCGCAGGGCTTTGCAGAAGAGGAGCATTTGGAAACAGTGGCTATGCCAAGTGAGATCCTGCTGAGAGCCGTTGTAAACCGGGTTAGTCATACCAATGCGTAATCTTTGAAGAAATCCAGAGTTCACTAATAGGAGTTGATTTTTAGTTAGTCAGTTTAGCCTTATTTAAAATTACTGTTTGCTAAGTTGCCTCAACGCTTTTAAAAAGCTTAGCTTGCTCTCGAGAGTTTTGCTACCCGGTGTGGTGTTATCACCGTAGCTTGCGACTTCTGTACTTGCTGCTGCTTGAAAACCAAACTAATGGACAATGCTAACGGCATTTGTTATTTTCATCAATATAGATGACAGTGAAGGTACCCACGTAAAATCTGTTCCCTCTACCACTGCGTTTTTGCACTGTTGAGGAAGGGGAGCCAGCGTGCTAATGCCTAGACTACTTGAGTAACAGGTAAACCCCACACCACGCTCACACCATTTCATGAGGACGCCCATGAGGCCTGACCCTGGCCGCTGGCCACCCGATCACCTGGGTGGGGGGTGGCTTTCCAGTGCAGACAGTCCCTAGTAAGTACTGGTTAGCTGGTTATCATCATTCATTCGTTCATTCATTCATTCAGTAGCCTTGCCAGGCTCCTGCTGTGTGGCCAGGCACAGTGGGGGATGTGAGAGCAGATGACAGCGGGGGGTGGGGTCTCCCCTGGGAGCTTCTCGCTGCCTGGGGCAAGACTGTTACCCATGCACAGTTGCTGTGAGAGCCCTTGGCACAAGGAGGACATCAGTTCTGTAGGCCAGGGCTGAGCTTTGAGAAGAGTCCTCAGGGACTGTGTGGCTTGAGCTGAAGAGGGGAGAAGCAAGGGGTGGAATGAGAGGCAGGGCTGGGAGAGCTGGTGGGGCCAGATGAAGGGCCGTGAGCCATAGGCAGGCTGGGCTTAGTGGTGTGAGCGCTGGGAGAGAGATTGAAGGGCACAGCGAGAGGGAGGCAGGTGTCAGGAGAGAGGGAGAATCTCCCTCTGCCCTTTTCCTTAAGGTTCTTATGGCTGGCCAAATAATGAACAAGACAGGTTAGCAGGAGAAAATAATACCAAGTTTTTTTTTTTTTTTTTTTTTAAAGATTTTATTTATTCATTTTTTTCCCCCCAAAGCCCCAGTAGATAGTTGTATGTCATAGGTTCGCATCCTTCTAGTTGCTGTACGTGGGACTCAGCCTCGGGTTGGACGGAGAAGTGGTGCCTTGGGGCGTGCCCGGGATCCGAACCCGGGCCGCCAGCATCAGAGCGCGCGCACTCAACCGCTAAGCCACGGAGCTGGCCCAATAATACCAAGTTTAATAACATGTATACATGGGAGAAAGCAGGGACACTGAGTTTCTCAGCACAATAGCAGAAATTCTCGTCTTAAATACCATGTTCAGCCAATGACAAAGGAGGATGTTAGGTGGGGAGTCAGTTACAGGAGATTACCACTAAAGCACAGTAAACAAGAGTAAGGTTTATTATGCAGCCCCAAGGCCTCACCTTCCACATTGATAAGTCTCTAGAAATGAGGTCATCCCCCCTCTTCCCAAAACAGAGAGGGAGATACCTTTACAAATGGAGATTTCCCTCATAAATGTAAATGTTTGTCTGGCAGCTCCTTGCAGGGCCATCCAAAGAATGTGGCCAGAGAGACATAAGATGGGCTTATTGATGCCTTTTCTATTGTAACATCTATTTTACATTATATTACAGCCATCAGATAGAAGATCCGTTCCAGGAAGGAGTTACTATGTCAAATTCTTTAGGCAGTTAGTGGGAGAGATCAAATGTTCTCAGAGAAAACAACCAAGGTAAAGAGATAGATTTCAGGGTGGCCAAATTTTGATCTTCCACACAGGCATCCTGCCCTGAAGGATGATTCCTTCCCTCTGCCACCCAGACATAGTGTCAGGACAGGAACTAGACTGCGAACTGAGTCCACAGCAGGTCACAGCACTGCCCCAGCCCATGGCAGTTTCCCCTCTTTGAGAAGACCACTCACCGGGCCCGGATTGAAATGCAGATTCCCTGGGCCATTAGACTAACTCAGCAGCACTCTAGGTGTGGAACAGACTCTGCTAACGAGGTAGACAGCTGTGATCAGCAGTTCAGTAGCTGCTGGCCCCTGACCGAGCGTGTGGGAGACAGACAGAAGATGGGACACTCCCGGCCCTGGAGAAGTCCAGTGAGCGTGGACCGTCCAGCTCTCTGTCTCCCTCCTCTTCACTATCTCTTCCCAAGGCCAATTTTGGACCATTTTTAGAAATTTGGTAGGGAACTCCAAACAGTTAAGAGTAACTCAGATGTGGTAACTTGCTCTCTCTGTCAGCACGTAACTTCGCTCCGAGTGTTCAGTTCCCTACGCTCCTCAGCTTTTCCCTGGTAAAATAAAGACATCTTGCTAGGACTCCATAGCCGATTCCTCAGATATTTCAGCAGGTACAGCCGTAGGCCTGTGGCTGGAGCCCAGAGTCTGGACAAACATGCGGGAGGCCACGACGGTGTGCTGGGGCTTTCTTTACGGCTCCTCAGCGATTCTTACAAGAAATGCCGCTCCCCGTGGAGTAGGTGGGTGGACTGGAGAGGGAATAGCTCACGCCCTTCTCCTCTTACAGACGTGACCCTGGAGCCCACCCCCTCCTCCTCAGGGGCCTGTGGCTTGAGCTCTTCTGCATTTTCCAGTTCTGCTTTGAACAAAGACGAGAGGTTTAGTAAAACAAAGGTAGTAGTGAAGTTGAGTTTGTGATGTTTGGTCTAGTTGATTGATGCAAAATGTAGTAATGAAGGGTTTCAGCGTTTTTTAAGAAAACTTTTTTCCTATTTAATAATAACCTTAGAACAGAGTTTCTCAACCTTGGCACGGTTGACATATTGGGCCGGATCATCCTCTGCCGTGGGGGCTGTCCTGTGCACTGTAGGATGCTGAGCAGCATCTGTGGCCTCCCCCCACGAGATGCAGTAACACCCCCCACCCAAGTTGTGACAACCAAGAATGTCTCCAGACATTGCCTGCTGTCCCCGGGGGCGCAGAATTGTCCCCAGTTGAGAGCCACTGCCTTAAGATAATTCGAGTATACTTATCACAGAGCTTTATTGCCTCGTTTTTAGCTGTTGCTGAAATGACTCTTAGCAGAGACTGCTTTATTTCAGACATGAGTCTCAGGATGGATACAGCAGTGGGACAGAACTGAAAAGTTTGGTGTTCATAATGAAGTCATTAGGATTTCTTAGAAAACTGATTACTATTGTTCCCACCAAAAGCCCAGCTGATCAATTTAGACTTTTTTGTGTGTGTGAGGAAGATCAGCCGTGAGCTAACATCCGTGCTAATCCTCCTCTTTTTGCTGAGGAAGACCAGCTCTGAGCTAACATCTATTGCCAATCTTCCTCCTTCCCCCCCCCCCCCCCCGCCAAAGCCCCAGTAGATAGTTGTATGTCACAGCTGCACATCCTTCTAGTTGCTGTATGTGGGACACGGCCTCAGCATGGCCGGAGAAGCGGTGCGTCGGTGCGCGCCCGGGATCCGAACCCAGGCTGCCAGTAGCGGAGCGCGCACACTTAACCGCTAAGCCACGGGGCCGGCCCCAATTTAGACTTTTAAAGCCTGTCTGGATACACTTTCTTCACGTAAAAATCATCCATTTTATCTGGTGGAAAAATGCGTTTAAAATCATTGACCCTGTTTTGGTGACAGAAAGGAAGATGATGATATATTTGTCTTAAGACAGAAATCCCTTGAAAGGTAGGGATGCAATAAGAGCAGCAGAATGTTGGGAATTTAATGCTGGGTGATTTTTTGTTTTAATACTATTTTGTTTACTTTGTATACTTTGTAAACTACTTTGTTTACTTTGTAACATATATTAGAAATAGTTTCATAGTCTTTTAAAAAGATTGTAGGAGGGTGACAGCTTGGAAGCACTGGTTTTAATTGAGATGTTAATTATATGATAGAGGACCCTTGGTAAATTTCAGAGAAATCTCAGGTAAGGGCTGCAGCGTGGGATTGTAGTGAAATTTGGGGGACAGAAGCAGCACATGTATAGGTAGGAGTCCTTGGACTGCAATTCCCAGGGAAGATTCAGTTGCAGCTGGAGAGAGAGTGTGAGAAGGCACTGGAATGCTGGAATAGCGGAGGGGCCTCTGGGGACCTCTGAGGGGGAGCAGCTCCAGCTCTGCCCAGCAGCCAAGCTCTGGGACCCTCCACTGCTCCTGGGCACCTGAGGGGGGGTACCAAGTGAAGACTGTCCCCAATGTCTGGTCCCTTCTGGGGAGAAAGAGAGAAGGGGCTAATGAAGATCATCTTTGGTTAAGTGAATATTAACTAGAAATATTTTTATTTAAACCAGTTGTGGAAAAATTTTGGTAAGATACAAGGTCACAAACCTACCTTAATGTAAAATGTGAACACCATTTTGCGTGATTTCAGGGTCACCTGTTTTAATGCACGTCTGGAGGCCCAAGTCTAGAAGGGGCAGCTTTGCAGCTGCATCTGGATCTTGCCTCACATGGGGGAGAGGGACCTCATTTTCCTAAAACCTTTCTAAAGTGGCATTTCTAGTTAAGATTCTCAGCATTCGATGCTTTACTGTGGTGTGTTCATCCAGGTAGAGAACATGTCACAAAGCCAGGTCACAGGGACCAGGACGGTGGAAACACAGGACTAGGGGCCAGGGTCCCACAGCCCCCTGGGAATGCTGTGTGCGGGTTGGGAGTCCCTGGGCCCCTAGACATGGTGTTCCGAGTTTGGCACGCATGTGTGTTTTATTCTGGAGAGGGGCTGTGACTTGCATTTGATTATCAAAAGGTTGTACAACCTAAAGAGGTCAAACACTGTAGACAGCTCTCAACCCGAATCCTGCCACCTTGGGGTGGACCTCAGACTCCCCTCTTCAGGTGGCGCATCGCCCCATTCTTGCTCCGCCCAGCCTGCCACTTTGCATTTTCCTCTGCCACGTCTGCAGGCAGCATCCCCTTTCCTTTTTCAGTCTTTCTCCCGCCTCCCCAGCCCCTCCACCCTCACTCCCCGTCCTGAGGTTTGCAGACCTTGGGTGGCCGGACGCCTTCCCTGTGCGGTGTCCTCGCAGCCCGTCCCCGAGCCCGCCGAGGGGAACTGGGGAGAGCAGGAACCTTGAGCTCTGTTTCTCTGTCTACTCGCTTTCCCTGGTGCGGCTTCCCTTTGCTGTTGCGGTCTTTGTCCTGCCCCTGAATTAAATTCCGTACAAGAAAATGTTGTTTCTCTAGAAATTAAGGTTTGTTTTTTCCACAGATGACTCAGAATAAGCACAGAACTGAGGCGGTCAGAGGTCCGTGGTCTGCTAAGTGACCGCCGACCAGTCCCGCGGGGCGCCCGGACTGCTAGGGGGTGGGAGGCCACATGGTGGCCGCCCCCGTCTGACTCTCCGGTGGGGTTGTTTTCCTCTTTTGCAGATCAGCCAGTCACTCGATGGGGAGCAACGGTGGACCACCTTTTTGTGTCACCTTCCCACCTCTCTGTAGCAAGAAAAATAACTTCAGCACCTCTTCAGTAATAATGATGAAACTGGTATTAACTGAATGGCAATTATGGATTTTTAACTCTAATTCACAGTAAACCAGCAAGCCATATGTTTCAAATCCAACCAAAAATCGCTTTGTTTTGCTGCGTGTCTCATCCGATTGTGAGAAGTTGTGAGATCTCTGTTTGTACAAAGAGGAATATAAGTATTACTTGCCGGAGAAACACAACCGAAGCAGAAAGAGAAGACGTCTTAATTTATCCTTAAAGATATATGATAGAATTATTTATATAGATAGAGCAAATATATATATATTTTTGGTGGTAATGAAAATGGCTCCACAGAATGCCGACTCAGAATCTATGCAAGTTCAAGAGTCCCCTGTGCCCCTGCAGACCCCCGGAAGCACGGCGGCGGAGCCCCGAGAGGAGACCGGCAGTGAGGGCTCCATAGACCGCGTGCCCGTGCGCCGGTGGGTCATGCACGGGGCCGTGATGTTTGGCAGGGAGTTCTGTTACGCCATGGAGACGGCGTTGGTCACGCCGATCCTGTTGCAGATTGGTAAGTCGGCCCCCGCCTGCGTAGGCCTTAGCACGGAGCCTCGGCGTGGGCGGTTGGAACACACGGGCGAACATCGGCGCGTGGAGCACGTACCGGGCTGGAAAGTGTCAGGAGCCCTGGGAACCAGCGTCCTGGTCTTCTCTCCCTGCAGCCACTCTGACCGTTTCCTCCTCTTGTGAACGGGGCGGGAGAGGGGCTGGTCCTCGGATGCTGACATGGAATTCCGAGTCTTGGCAAAGTGGTGATTGAGTGTTTGGGTGTGTGCAGTCAGCACTGATAAGTTCTAACTCTGCAAGAGCCCTTCTCCCTCGAGGTACCTGCCGCCGTGCCCCAGCCCTCCTGGACGTGGTCACCAGGTGTGTCATCCTGGGGGAGCCGGTGAATCTCCCTGCATCTCACTCAGCTCCTTCTTCTAAAGTGAGGGTAATCGCAGAGCAGCCCCTGTGGGGTACGAGGCTTAGAACAGTGCCTGGCTGTAGAAAACACGGAATAACTCTATTTTCTTTATTATCTTATTGTCATTGTTATTGTCGACTTAAATCTGAGTTTATTGTGGACTTTAGGTGGCTGAATGACGGATATGCCGAGAAATACTGTAATTCACAGAGTCACACTCAGGTTAGCATTACCAAGCCCGGTATGCAAAAACGCTGGTGTCCCTTCCAAATAACCACCCGGGGTGCCCTAGGCCCTAAGAATTTTGTCAGTGTTTTAATTTTCCCTGTTGTCTAAGGAAGTTTAAAACTCTGTAATTTTCCAGCTTATGAGAGATCTGGGTAAAGGGCCAAGCTATGTAAAAGCATCAGTTTCATTCTAGAATTCCACGTGTGCATAGTAAAATATTTTAAAAATCTACTTGCTTTGGTTCTAGGAATGTTTCTTCAAACATAATAAAGTGTTTCTTATTTAGTGGGCGCTAACTAGGCCCCACTGTCTGCATCAGTCAGTTAAGTGCATGGATCTGGAAATTGTGGCGCTTCCTGCAGTTACAAGCGGGCACAGTGGTTGGGGAGCACAGACCTCCTCTCACGGCGGCGGTGGCAGGTGTCTGGAAATACCGCTTATGCTCGTGGCTGTTTCACGTCCAGTAGTTCCCGCACCCTGCATCTTGACACCTAACACACTAATAAAGGAGCGTGCGTATTACTCTGTCAGGATTTAGGTGGTTGTATTTCAACATGTTTTTCCCTGTGTAATCCTGTGTGTTTTATTTTCCGTCTTTAAAAATGTTGTCCCGAGAAGGCTTCACGAGGCCCCAGGCAGGGTTAAGAACCTTTTCTGGAGAGTTGGAGATTGTGGAGTGTGAGTGACGTAGGTCCCTCTTCTGTTCTTCATCTCTGTATTTGTCATCTCTGCAGTTCTGCTCACGTTCCTGGGTGCCCACTGTACGCCAGGGCACTTCGGGCGGACAGGACGCCACGTCTCTCCTCGTGTGGCTTACTTCTGATGGTGGAGGGGGTGGGCCACTTTCACAGTGCTTTGAGGGAGAGGAACGGGGCGGGGGGACGCACACCCTTGGAGGGAGTTACATCCGCCTCATCCAGGCTGGTTGGGAAGGCCTCACATAGCAGGTGGCTCAGGGGTGCAGTATGGAGAGTAGGGAGAGGGCACCCCAGGAGAGAAAGGCTTGGTATGTTCCAGAAACTGGGCCAGACCCCAGGGATGGAGAAGTCCAGTGGAAGTTAACTTTACGTAGGTTTATTTTGTCCCTTCGATGTCTAAGGACTTGGGTTTGGCCCTGTAGTGAGGTCATTACAAAAGCAGTTGTAACTAAGCCAAGGTGGTTAGAATAGGGTCCCATTGTTCTGTTTCTGGATCACCTTTTATGGTGACGGCGACAAATACAAAATGCAGAATCTCTGGTTACTGAGAAATAAATTGATACCATAAATAGAGATTTGGGAGCTCTTGTTCCCGAATTTTCTTTGTGATCGGTTGTGTGTATCATGGCTTAAAACCTCAGCACTAACATAGCTCCTTGGAGTTTTCACACTGTAAGGTTGTGAGTCTCAATTTCCATACAGCTTAGCACGTTTCATTGTTTACTTTTGAGTATTTAATGTGTTACATGAGACTTGTATTGATTTTAGATAATTTGGGATAATATATATTACATATTTTACTATAATATAATACATACGCTGTATATTAAAGGTAGTTTTTGAAAGTCATAGGTACTTTGTTCCATATAAACTTCCAGAAATGATGACTGAAAATGGGAGATTTGTAGTAAATAGGTGACTATGGCAGGCTGACCTAAAGGGGATAAAAGTGACTGTTATTGACCCTAAACACTGCACAGCCTGTGTTCAGCCTGAGAGCCGGACTGGTGGGTGGAGGGTGTTTTATAGGTTAAAGAGGACGGCACTCAAGGAGAGTTGTTTCTAGATGGGCTTTCATTGAGTCCAGATGACAAAGGCCTGACATATGTCTCAAGGTTGCACTTTAATTACACTTAGAGGGGCAACATAGTGATGAGAATTTTCTCTGATTTAAGTCAGAGTTTCTTAAGTGTCTAGAGGGGCTGGCCCAGTGGCTTAGTGGTTAGGTTCACACGCTTCCATTTCAGTGGCCTGGGGTTCGCAGATTCGGATCCCAGGCGCAGACCTATGCACCACTCATCAAGCCATGCTGTGGCGGCATCCCACATACAAAATAGAGGAAGGTGGGCACAGATATTAGCTCAGCAACAGTCTTCCTCAGCAAAAACAGGAAGATTGGCAATAGATGTGAGCTCAGGGCTAATCTTCCTCACCAAAAAAAAAAAAAAATTGTCTACCATACCCAGATGTACAGTGTTTATTATTGGATTTTGTGTATTAATAATTATCGAAGCTGGTGTTGAAACAGTAACATTCTCCCACTCTAAGAGGACAGTTTGATCTGCTTGATAGATATCTATAGTAGTCCAGCAGCCACCACGATTAAGGCCAGGAATATATATATATATATTTTTTTTTTTTTTTCTGCTGAGGAAGATTGGCCCTGAGCTAACATCTGTGCCAGTCTTCCTCTATTTTGTATGTGGGTCGCCGCCACCCAAGCATGGCTGCCAACAAGTGGTGTATGTAGGTCTGCACCTGGGAACCGAACCCCCGTTGCCAAAGTGGAGTGTGCCGAACTTAACCACTAGGCCATGGGGCCAGCCCCCAAGGCCAGGAATATTTTCATCACTGGAAAGGCTTCCTAGTGGCCCCTCACATCAGCCTGCCTCTGTCATAGTCTTGCCATTTCTGGAATTCCGTATAAATGGAATCACACATATGTAGTCTGTTCTCGCTGACTTAACGTTTCTTTTGTGGTTGATTCATCCATCTTACTGCATGAATCAGTACTTCGTTCCTTTTTAATGATGACTTGTGATCCTCTGAATGGACACATCCCTCTTCTCTCTCCACTCATCCACTGATGGACGTCTGGTGGTTTCCGTTTGGGGGCTGTTATAAATAAAGCTGCTCTGAGCATTCACCTGCAAGTCTTTGTGTGGACATGTGTCTCATTTCTCCTGAGTAGATGCCTAGGAGTGGGATTGCTGGTCACATGGTAAGTACATATGAAAAGAGACCGTTCCCTCCAGCAATTCAGGAGTTCCTATTTCTCCTGCATCCTTGACAACGTTTACATTTCCCCAGTGAATACTGATGTTAAGCATCTTTTCATGTGCTTATTGGGCATTAGTATATTTTCTTAGGTGAAGTGTGGGTTCAGAACTTTTGCTTTGCAAGTTATTATTGCGTTGCAAGTGTTCTTTATACATTCTTGATAAAAGTCCTTTATCAGATACATGTTTGCATGTATCCACTGAGTCTGTGGTTTCCCTTTTATTATCTTAATGGTATCTTAAAAGCAAAAGTTTTTAATTTAGGTGAAATTTGGTACCTCAGTTTTTTCCTTTTATTCTTTTTTGTTTTAGCTAAGATATCTTTGCCTGACCCAGGGTCATAATGATTTTCTCTTGTTTTCTTCTAGGTGTTTTATAGTTTGAACTCTCAAATTTAGAATAAATTTTTATGTGCAGTAAGAGTTGAAGGGTCCTCCTTCGCGTTGACATGGAAATCCAGTTGTTCCAGCACCATTTGTAAAGACTGTCCTTTCTCATTGAATTCCATGGCATCTTTGTTGACAGTTAACTGACCACATATATGTGAGTCTGTTTCTAGACTATTCCTTACCAGTGATCTATTCATCTGTCCTCAGTACCACAATGGCTTAGTTACTGTAGCTTTATAGTGCATCTTGAAATTAGGAAATATAGGTTCTTGGACTTCATTTTACCTTTTAAAACTTGTTTTGGTTCTTTTAGGTCCTTCACCTTTCCATATAAATTGTAGAATTATCAATTTCTACCAAAAAAAAAAAAAAGCCTGTTGGGTTTTTATTGTGATTGCATTGAATGTATAGATTAATTTAGAGAGAATTGACATCTTACTATTGAGTCCTCCAATCCATGAACATGGTGTATCGTCTCCATACATTTAGATCTTTAATTTCTCCTAGGAATGTTTTGTAATTTTCAGTATGTAGGTCTCACACATATTTTGTTAAGTTTATCCCTAAGTGTTTAATGGTATTATGCTATTGTACTGTTTTAACTTCAGTTTCTGATTGTAAATCACTATATATGAAAATATAAAAGTATTTTTATATGTTAACCTTGTATTCTGCCGTCTTGCTAAACTCACTTATTAGTCTTAGTAGCTTTTAATGTCTGTAAAGTCTGTAGTGATGCTTCCACTTTCCTGATCTTGGTAATTTATATCATCTCTTTATTTCTTGATCAGTCTGGTTAAAGACTTACCAATTTTATTGATCTTTTCAGACTCAGCTTTTTATTTCATTCTCTGTTGTTTATCCATTTCCTATTTCATTAATTTTATGTTTTTCATTATTTTCTTCTGCCTACTTTGGTTTTAATTTGATCTTTTTCTAGTTCCTAAAGGTCAAGCTTAGATCATTGTTTTTTAGATTTCCCCTCCCTAATAAAATCATTTATTGGAAATTATTTTATTTCTAGTAAATAAAAGTGCTGTTACCCAGGGGGATCAGGGAGGAGTATAAATGGGACCCCAGAGACCCCGGAGTCCCTGCCGTGGTCAGCAGCCTCTGAGGTGCCTCAGAGACCCTGGGGTCCCTGCTGTGGTCAGCAGCCTCTGAGGTGCCTCAGAGACCCTGGGGTCCCTGCTGTGGTCAGCAGCCTCTGAGGTGCCCCAGAGACGCCCGGGGTCCCTGCCGTGGTCGGCAGCCTCTCAGGTGCCCCAGAGACCCCGGGCTCCCTGCCGTGGTCAGCAGCCTCCAAGATGCCCCAGAGAACCCCGGGGCCCCTGCCGTGGTCAGCAGCCTCCAAGATGCCCCAGAGAACCCCGGGGTCCCTGCCGTGGTCAGCAGCCTCTGAGGTGCCCCGGGGACTCTGCCGTGGTCAGCAGCCTCTGAGGTGCCCCGGGGTCTCTGCCGTGGTCAGCAGCCTCTGAGGCGCCCTGGTGACCCCCGAGGTCCCTGCCGTGGTCAGCAGCCTCTGAGGTGCCCTGGTGACCCCTGGGGTCCCTGCCGTGGTCAGCAGCCTCTGAGGTGCCCCAGTGATCCCTTTCTCCTTGTGTGATGCCCTCCTCTGAGTATTTTCTTTTAACCAACAAGATGGCAACAATGAGAGGATGTGGCTTCTGTGATTAGGTTACTAAAGATCGTGACTTCAGTCTGGTCAGAAGGTGCTTTCTTGCCTTCTTGGCTTGTACACTCTCGTGAATCAAGCTGCATTCCTGGAGAGACTCCTGTGGCCCGAAACTGAGGGAGGCCTCCAGCCAACAGCCAGCCAGGGCCTGAGGCTCTCAGTCGAGGAGCCTGTGGGAAACCGAATCCTTCGTCACTTAAGCAGTGAGCCTGGCAGCAGGTCTTCCCCTCGCTGAGCCTTGAGAGAGACCCTGAGCCAGACCACCCAGTTGAGGCCGGACTCCTGACCTATATAAACTTCCAGAAATGGTGACTGAAAATGGGAAATTTATAGTAAATAGTTGGCTGTGGCAGACTGACCCGAAGGGGATAAAAGTGACCCTTGTTGACCCTAAACACTGCACAGCCCATGTTCAGTGGACTGGTGGATGGAGGGTATTTTATAGGTTAAAGGGATGGCACTCGATGAGAGTTGTTCCTGGATGGGCTTTCATTGTGTCCAGACGACAAAGGCCCAATTTATGTCTCAATTGGACTTCAATTACACTCATAGGGGCAACACACTGATCAGAATTTTCTCTGATTTGGGTAGGAGTTGCTTAGACATTAAGCAGTGGATAACTAATACACATGCTCTTTGTTAAAGTGTTTGCACTGTTTTCCCATTTATAGTTTAGAACATTTTGTATTTTTCCCATCACCTAAATATTTATCATGTTAGAAGAGGGTGTGAAAGTGCTTTAGAAGAAACATATTTGTGTTGATAAGTATCTCAGCATAAAACCTTACGTTATAAAGTGGTTGTGTTTTGAAATATCAAACAATACCAGATTTGCCCTTTCTCTTTTGAAAGATCGATTCCCTAAAGAAGACTTTCCCATAGGAAACAAATAAACTGGAAACTGTGAGAAGTAAATAAGTTCAAACTCTGCCATCGTAAGTTACCAGAAAAGTTGTTTTTAATCCAAGACTAGCCAGCTAATTGACAGTGTGCATGACATTTATCTTTGACAGTTTTCTAAAGTTATTAAACTGGTACCATCCTATTACGAGTGTGTTTATACCAATCAGTGTGTTGTCTTCTCTTAAGATGTAAGTGACTGGCCTGATTGAACATGAACCCCACTGTGTGGCACAGATGCAGCTGCAGTGCCTGTAGCTTCACTTCATAGCGAAGAAGTCCCTTCTGCTTGCCGCCCATCATTTTGTGGCTGTCCTGGGGTTTAGTAGCCATTGACAGCTAGCTCACAGACCGAGCTCCTCTGCCTGGGAAGGCCCTCTATGCCTACTGGCTCTTTGGTGTCCTGAACATTGGGGTTGGGCCGCTGGGCCTCAGGCTGGGTCTCAGGGCCCCTTTGTTCCCTCTGCCTTTCCTCCGCGATGGCCTCCCCGGTGCTCCTTGCAAGGTGCTCTGGAAGCTGTGCTGTTGCTTTGTAAAATCCCAGCTTGGGATAGATGAGGGTCTGGGCTCCCGTCTGGCCCTCAGGGCCCAGCACCCTCTGAGCCGTCGGCCTCAGGTGCCTTCAGTGTGCTCTAGATGCTGAGCCTGACTTGGAGATGCTCGGGGTTCGGAGGCCACCTCCTGTGCCAGCCCGTGGGAAGGGGGAAGGGGGTGCTCAGGGAAGCTGGGTCTAGACAAAGGCTGTGGGGGTGGGGCCGTCTAGCAGCTCTTTGGTTTCTCGATGGACCAACATTTGTGGTGAATTATAACCCTTGTCTTTATGATGATTCAAGGTCTGTTTCTGGTTTCTCTCATTTGCATTATTTGTTCAAGTGGCACAGATTCCCCTCCCTTCCCCCCCGCCATGGTGTTGGGAGGGGGCGGCCTCCCACCCAAATGTTGGCTCTTGGTTCCAATCCTACCACCTACCATTTTACATCTTGCTAGCCTTATTTATCTCTGTGTATACCAGCATCTCTTTTTTCTGAAAATGCCTACAGAGCTTCTATGTATGAAGTGTTTGGAAGTTTATACAGAAGGGCTTACTACCCGGCCTGCGCTCATCATGTACATGCCCGTCCTGAGCCCCTTCAGTGTCCAGCTCTGTCTGCTGGATGACCCCGTCGTGCTGGATGACTCCCATGTCTGTCATACTCAGTCACTTCTAAAGTGGGTGGCAGTTTAGATGTGATGAAATACGGCCCATCTGCGGACCAGGCTGGTGAAGCCAGCCGCTTAGAGTCCACGTCTGCTGAGGCCGCCCAGTTGTGCTCAGACTCGAGTGGTCAGCTCTTGCACGTCCCCTCAGCTCCCAGGACGCTCCTGGGAGCACCTGTAGCTTGTCTTCCCGTCACTTGTTCCTGCAGCCCCCCTCCACCTTAGGTTGTGAATCCATCCGGGGCAGGTTCGGACTTACTCACCTTTGAACCCTGTGCCATCGTGGAGCTGGGCACCTGGGAGAGCTCTGAGCTTGTTGAAGGAATGAATGGTGACTTGATGAAGGGGCAGGTGATGCCCTCAGACACCTGATAGTCCACATGCTCTTGTCAAAGCCTGGAAACGTGATTATCACCTCCTTGAGGAGGTCCAGGACAGCGCTGCTCCCACCCCAGGCGTGGCGAGTCCTCTCGGACCTGGTCGCTTGTACAACGCACGGGAGAAACTGTTGAGTTCCTCAGGGAAAAGGCCTTTAAAAACCAGGTGTTACTATCTCGCACCTTACCCTAACAGAACCTCCTCGTGGCCCTAGCGTGGCCTGGGTACACCTGCCTCCATCGGAGCCCACCCCAATGAAGTAGGGCCTGAAAGTCTCTCAAGTAGCCGAGTTGACCTGTTGGGGAGGGAAATATATGGGGTATGTTTAGATCTCGGGCAGTGTCCGGCAAATGTTTCCATTTTAGCATACTTGGTGTGAGCTCTCTTGTTTTTCTGCAGTGGAGGTAGTAGGTTTTGCTGTGTGTTATAGTCCTTCCCAGTTTGTGGTCCTGAAAGCCGTCCATTCACACAGAGGCCCCTTCTTTCTGTTTGCTGTGGTGGTTGGGCTATGCGCCACAGAGCTTATAGATCTTGGGTGGTTTCAGCTTAAATCCCCAGCCCTCTGCGTGGGTCTCTGAACTGTGAGTCCTGCGCCTCCCTCCATCTGGTCTTTCAGGTCAGCTGCGTTGGAGGACCTATGGCATCAAAGGGCCGGTGTCTTGGGACACAGAGAAGGAAGACGTGACGCCCTCCACCCCACAGCCGCCCAGCAGGGGGGACGGACGTGGGAAAGGTTGCTGCAAGGTGGTGCTCAGAGGAGGAAGTAAGTGTGCAGGGAGCCGCTTGGGGGAATAATGATCCTGATTCCCATAGTAGTTGTCTTGTGGTCCTGAAAAAGTATTGAGATGGGAGGCCTGTCCCCTCCCTGCTGGCTGTCCACTGCCCAGGAATCAGTGTCAGTAGACACTGAGAGTTCTGGAGTCTTTCTCGGGGAGATGAAGCATAGGCTGTAGTCAGGAGTTAAGTACCACGTGGTCTTGGTTCTGAGATGGCACTGTTAACTTGAAAAATCTCAAAACGAGTTTATTTGGGAATAGCCAAAAGAATTGCAATTTGGGATGTGCACGCTATGGCAAACCATAGACAAATCCAGAGAACAGAGGAGGGAAGCTGCTTTATAGAGAAAAGGGGGCATAGAGAGGGGCTGTTCTAAAGGAAAGTCCGTAGGGGGAGGTAACAGTTCAGGGCAGCAACAGCTTCTTGTTGGCTGAGCTACAGCATTTCTGATTTGCTGGGCTGTTTCCCGGTGGGGAGAGAAATCTTCCTTCAGTAGTCGAGTAGTGTTACTTCCTGTGGGAGATGCAAGTCAGTCTCTTCCTGTTTGGTGTAATTGATGATGTGCATGGGGCATGAGAGCTCCCCTACAGCCTTCTGCACTCCAGTTTAGTTAAGGTTTTTCTAGGTTCCACAGCGCAGACGGGAAGGAGCGAGCCATGGAGTTCTTAGGGACTTTGGGGTGCCGAGCCCTACCAAAGGGGCCCCAGACCATGCCTCACCAGCTGGTGGTTGTCCCTATTCACTGAGTGCTAACACTTCACCTTCTTGTAAGGTGCCACCACATGCTCATCGGGGTTCTCCCTAGTCTCAGCGTCCCGACATGGCGTGCTCTGTTGCCGGCACTCAGGCCCTGGGCTTTCCCGAGTCTTTTAGGATTGACGTGATATTTTGGTGGCATGCTGAAGAGTAGTGGCTTTCCTTTCCATCTGTATCTTCTGTGTAGTTGAAATAATTCTTTTCGTAGTTGAGTGTGTCACGAGGGTCTAAGCAGCTCTTCTGGGAGTCAGTGCACATGTTTGGCAGATGCCAGGAGCTTAAGGAGGCTGTCTCACGGGGGCCTTGGTTAGCTCTGAAACCCCAGCATCTCTTGCGAGAGTCACGTTGCCTGGCCTGGGACCCAGGCAGCCTACTGTGTACCCTCGAACTTTGTAGCCATGTTTTAAGATACATTAAGTGATGGCAGGTAGGATCCATATTTAAATTAAAATTCAACTTCCTGTGGTATTTGTGCGTAAACTCAGACCAGGGGCTGGTCCGGTAGAAGTATGTGGAGCACAGCCTCTGGGCATGTGCTTGGGCTCTGCAGACGCTCCTGGGAGGCCAGAGCATTATTCATCGTCTCCCAACAGCCCCGTGGGCCAGGGCGGGAGAGGCTAAACAGATCTACAGATGAGTGAACCTGGACTGGGCCGAGTGCCCTGTTACCTGGGGCTCTTGCCACCGTACCATGGAGCTCCAGCGGGGCCAAACCAAGTGGCTTTTATTCTCGTGAGAATCTCAAGTTCTTCTACCAAACCAGCCTCTATTCCCAGTTCCTGATATGGTGGAGTGTGGTGGTCTTTTTTTCATGCTGGATCCTACATTTTTAATTGGAACATTTTTTTCTTGTGCAAAACATCCTTTGTAAGGAAATAATGTGGAAATGTCATAACCATAGCCAAGCCCATTCCTGGTATGGTATGGAAGTCAACTGGGCCTGGCCTGTTGCATTCCTAGGTTTGGGAAATTAAAAAAAAAAAATTCTACTACTTGTTTTGTTTTATTCTTTAAATTGTTTGTCACCTGAGCTGGATTATTTAGAAGAATCTGGGCCTTTCAGTAGTCATCCTGGTTGTAAGGATTTTGTTTGTTTGTTTTCTTTCACAGTAAACCAGTCTTGGGGTTTTATATTTTTGGCTGCAAGTTGGCCCCTGTGATCCTGTAAATGCTCAGCCTGTGACCCAGCTAAATGCACATGTGGTGACACATGCACTTGGCAGGACTTGTCTGTTTCCATGCTCTGGGGATGCCGGAGCTCTTCTGTTTTCATATCGTTCCATCAGGGAGGTTAAAGGGCAGGGTCTGGGCGCCTGGGGTGCCTGCCTTTTGTCTTCTCTCCCTGACCCTGGAGCTGAGATGGGGCTGGACCCACCAACTGTTCGTGGCTGTTGTCTCTTTGTCTCGGGCAGTTGCTCTAGGGGATCTCTGATAGGGAGTTAAATTGCCATGCTTTTCCCTAAAGAGGTGACTCATTTTGGTGCCAGTTTAAATCCAAACACTCGAAACTGTGTGTGCGTGCGCGTTTCTGCCATGTGAAGTGTGTGCTCCCTGGCGCTCGCAGATATGTGAGGAGCGCCGCAGCGCTCTCGTCTTACTCCCACGGCAAGCTCTGCCATGGAAACGTCGGCCCCATTTCACCTGGCTGGGCTGGGACCTGAACTCAGGCCTCTCGATTCCGAATGACCTCCTTTTTTTCTGAAAGGGGCCTCTAGACTAGTAGCAAGTGTCATTCCTCGGTGCTAGAAAGGATGTTGCGGAATTGCTGAGCTGAGGAGGAAAGAAGGCTCGTGAGATGGCAAAGGAGGAGATGGGTGTAACGTTAAGACAGTGGAGGGGATCGTGGTGGGGCCGTCCCTCCCTTCCTGGTCCTACATGCCCCAGACCTCTCTGGCTGCAGAGAGGGGACAGAACGTTGGCACGAAAGGACCGTCCACCTTTCCCTGGACGGCGCCAGTCAGCAGTCCCGTGGGCGCTGTCCCGTGCGCATGGAAAGAACAGTCGCAGTGGCTCAGCGTGGCCCACAGACCGTGCCCACCGCCGTTCTGAATCCTCACTCACAGGGGAGGCTGTCTTTAAATAAAGTTAAATTCTACTTTCTTGAATCGATAGCATTTTCACCAAGGTCAGAATTTGAAATTCACGATAGTGTAGACAGTGAGATTTCTGTCCCAGTCCTGTCCCCAGACACCTTCTGTCCCTGAGCAGCAGGTTTCCGGCCTCCTTCCAGGGCCTTCCTGCACCTATGACACAAGACAGGCGGCTTTGTGTCTTGTCACTGTCCCCAGCAGCGGCTCTTGGAGAGCATCCAAAGCAGATAAAGCATCCAGTTCCAGGTCAAAGCAGGAGGCCTGTCTGTTTCTCTCCAGGCCATCCCGTTCTGTCTGCCTAGGGAGGGGGGGCCCTCCCTGGCTCTTGTGGGAGCTTCCCAGCTGATCTTGCCCTGTGTCCCATGTGCCTTTAGATCACCGTCATCGGGCCGGCCCCGTGGCTTAGCGGTTAAGTGCTCGTGCTCCGCTACTGGCGGCCCGGGTTCGGATCCTGGGCACGCACCGAGGTACCGCTTCTCCAGCCATGCTGAGGCCACATCCCACATACAGCAACTAGGAGGATGTGCAGCTATGACATATAACTATCTACTGGGGCTTTGGGGGGCAGAAAGGAGGAGGATTGGCAATAGACGTTAGCTCAGAGCCGGTCTTCCTCAGCAAAAAGAGGAGGATTAGCATGGATGTTAGCTCAGGGCTGATCTTCCTCACACACACACACACACACACACACACACACACACACACAATCACCGTCGTGTCTTCCTCCCTGAGAGGCTGGATTTGTCACGTGCTAGATTCCCACACCATTTATTGAACAAGTCAGCTTTTGGAGGGGACGTCTGAAAATATGTATGTTCCTAGGCCCAAGGCTCAAAGATTCAAATACGGGAGATCAGAGAAGCATCTGACATTGGGGGTTTTGGTTTCTGTTTTGTTCGCATGAAGGTGGGTTCTGATAGCAGACCCACAACCCTGCCTCGAAGAAGAGGATGAGGATGAGGGTGTGGCCCTCCACTGAGGCCCAAACGTGTGCCCGCTTCCTGCAGAGCTGGTGGCTCCCCGGGCCCTCGCATCCGGGGCGGTCTGAGTGCGGAGGAGGGCTGCCTGTGAACTGCTGCTGGTGCCGGGCACCGCAGGTGAGGTGCTAGCCATGTACACGTCTGGCGTGTGTGAGAGCAGCTGATGAATCTGGTTTCTCAGAGTTAGATCAAGTGGGGATGTGGGATCACTCTTAATGGAAAGTCTCAGAAACACTGCCCCAGAGCCCTGGGACAGGCCTTCCCAAAGAGCAGGTGCCCCCTGGGCCTGTCCCTCCTGCTGGTGTGGTCTGTTCCCTCACTGCATTTTCCCTTGGGAAGAAGTCTGCCCCTCCCCCCCACGCTTATTGTTTTCCTCTTGGTTCAGGAAGTATCTTTGAGGGAAAAGGAAAGTCATATAAAAGAAAAAACGGTGGCTGGTTGTGGTCTGGCAGTTTGACTAATGAATTAGAACTGGGTTAACGTGGTGAGATCCTGATTGCTCTCCTGCTTGATGAAAGTCTTGAATACTGTGGCATCTGAGAATGAACAAGCGATGGCTGCAGGTTTATTTATGCGGAAAGTCAGATTTAATCTTGTCTGTCTCATTTGGTGTGGGGGGTAAAGCTTATGTTCATTTTGTATATGTCTTTTTATTTTAAAAAAACACCAGACTTTTCCACTTTCCATTGTAGCTTAATGTGAATCAGGATTCCTAGGATATGATTTGTTGGGACTCAAGGCTCCCCTTTCTTCCTGTGGGAAAAGCCTACCCTTTAAAAGCCCGCCTTCAAGAGAACATTAGAAGTTTAAGTGCCTTAAGTGGTAGTCATTTTCCTCCACTCCCTGGATTGTGTAAGGAAATTGACATTGGAGGCCGCGCTGGCAAGAGCAGGAGTGGGAACGTGACCCGGCTCGCAGCCCCGCGCTGACTCATCTGTGGGATCAACACCCTCCTGAAACCCTGGCTCGGCCTCTCACTGTCCTAGAAGTTCAGGGCTGCAGGGCTACAGCCAGCCCTCGTAGGGACTCTGTGCCCAGTCTCGAAAGCCGCCTGCCTTCTTGTGCGGCTGACTCTTAGTTTCACGTTTGAAATCCACAGGGCAGTGCCCATGAACACAAGTCTTTGGCGAGAATTGAGAAACACAGGTTCACGCTGTATCCCAAGTGAAAGCG
This sequence comes from Ceratotherium simum simum, assembly GCF_057802395.1. NCBI lineage: Eukaryota > Metazoa > Chordata > Mammalia > Perissodactyla > Rhinocerotidae > Ceratotherium > Ceratotherium simum. The sequence continues at coordinate 3,525,031 of NC_141922.1, forward strand.
CATCTCATTATTCTGTGCGTGTGCGTGCACGTGTGTGTGTAGAAATATGCTTCAATGGACTTGAGAGGTGTCGTAACTGAGCGCGTGTGCATCTGCAGCCTCCTCGAGTGAGTGTGGACATTGCTGCGCAGGTGGCCTGTTGTGAGGACGAGTTACCTTTCTTTCTCTACGATTCGTCTAACTTGTATGTGTAAACTTGGGAGCCACTGTCGTCCAGTGTCGTCGTGACTCCCTGGCCTGGGCGGTAGCAGGTTATTTTAATGGTATGCTTCCGCAGTTTGAACACGCTCTCGGCCTTCTGCGTTTCTAGGAATTCCCTTTGTGTGTGAGGACCCCTTGACAAGGGTCTGGTGAAGCCTGCTGTGTTTGTTTGGAGCCCTGGCACCCCCAGGGCCTTCTGCAGGGAGCGCTCTTGGTTTGTTTTCCTGTTTTGAAAAAGCAGACCCAGCAGCTAGGTACCCACAAGCAATTTCCTTTGTGCAGGAGGAATTACTAAGGCACACCTGCCTGGCACATGGCACCGCTTTGTCTCAGCAGGCGTCTGTAGTGCTGAAATGGGCCCCACAGAAATCCACCGGTGCGCCCACTTACTTCGTGCCCTCCACTCACCTCATGCCCCAGAGATGTGGGGTGGCAGCGCCCACGCTGGTCTGGACTCTTGCTTCTGCCAAGTTGTGGGCACCCTGGTGGGTGGGAAGGAAGCTGTGTCAATTAAGGAATATTTCAAAGGATGGAGACCTCATTCCCGAACACCTGGAAAATGGGCCAGTGGCGGAGGCGTGAGCTGAGGCTCTGGGGACCAGAGCCCAGGAGTGGAAGACAGGTTGCCCAGCTGACCACTGACTACGACCATTACCCAAGCTGAGGTGAGGCCTACAGGGCTAGAAGTGCCGAGAAGGAGGGAATGGTAAATGGCTAAAATCGGATGGGCCCTTGAAGACATTAGTCTAAATGAAACGATCCAGACACAGCAGGACAATATTGTATGATTCCACTTAATGAGGTGCCTAGACTAGTGAAATTCATGGAGACAGAAAGGAGCACGGTGGTGCCGGGGGCTGGGGGAGGGGGCTGGGGAGCTGGTGTTTAATGGGGCAGAGTTCCAGTTTTGCAAGATGAAAGAGTTCTGTGGGTGGATGGTGGTGATGGTTGCACAACGGTGTGAATGTACTTAATGCCACCAAACTGTATACTTTAAGTGGTTAAAATGGTAAATTTTACATTATGTACATTTTACTACAACTTTAAAAAAATGTAAAAAATAATTGCATGGGCCCTACAGAAAATCCAACTGGAAGCTGGATTTCCTGCTGCCTAGAGACTAAGGAAACCTGAAGGGTGACACATGGCCCGGGCTTGGCGATGGCAGACTGCCTGCTGGCCCAGAGGAAGCTTGTTGTCCGTGCCTGGGAGTCCTGTCGGTAGAGCCCGCCCGGCTCGGGGCCCGCGTGCACCTCCAGATGCAGTCAGGATGGACATGGAAAACAAGCTGCATAATTGAGGCAGGAGTTTCTCAAAATCTCCTGAATTTTGACCAAAATAATTGAAAAACTTCTGTGCAAGGCTTTGTTTGGATTGGGAGGTCTGGATTTCCTTGTGTTTCGGATCATTGTATTTTAGAAACAATGAAATGTCAACTAGAGTCATTTTTCCCAAGGAGTTACATGCCTGTTATTCTTTCATCAAACACTCATTGAGTACCCACCTGCCAGGTGCCGGGCATGGGGCCAGGTGCCGGCAATGGTCTGGGGCAGCCTGAGGTTTATAGTTCAGATGGAGATGTGAACTCGGGACCACAACAAGGGGTTCGGTGAGGTGGGAAGTTTGGGAGTAAATGTGTGAATACTGGAGCCCCATTCCAGGGATCGATGGTTCCAGATCAGGGAGGGCCTGGAGGGGGCTCTCTCTTCAACCGGGTGTTCCGCCAGCCTGGAGTGCAGGTTGTGATTGATGGTCTTGGAGAAGCAAGATCAGGAGGGACGGTTAGAATACCAGCCATTGCCTATTCCGTTGAAGGCGAGCACGGAGGACAGCGGGAACAGGGTGGAAGGCTACCCGACTAGACCCAGAAAGAGGGGGCGGGAAGTGGGGAGGCTGAGTAGAGGAGGTGGGGCTGGGCCTCTGTGTTGCAAAGAGTAAGTAGTGGTCAGTGAGTGAAGCAAGGCTGAGTCGGCATATTCTAGGCTGTGGCAGAGAGGAAAGTGTGCTGTGTGAGGGATGCTGTGACAAGTACAGCACGGCAGAAGTGCCTGAGCCTGGTATGGAGTGGTATGCGAGATCTGGCCCCTGGTAGGTCATATAAGGCCACTCCAAGGAGGTGATTTACAGAGAAACCTGAGCAATTCTGCCCCTTTCCGATATTGCACACATGAGCACTGGTAAAGCAACGGTAGTTTTAGAAACCTTAATAGTAAGCAGTATATTATAGCAGTTTCCAAACTTACTAGATCATTATAATTTTCAGAATTAAAGTGACAGACCATGAACCATATACACACTTGGATTAAACAAAACCGGAAAAATTCTATCAGTTACTTTGCAGAAAATGATCATTTAAATTTATAATGAAAGTCAAAAATAAGTTAAATTTTAACAAAACATTACAAATGTGTGTTGAAATGATAAGGCAAGATACCAGCTCACCCAGAGACGGGGGTTTGGGGTGACCTGTGTGCTCGCCCAGTGGGTCACACGCGTCTTCCTCATGTTGGCATAGTCCAGTGGCTTCCGGGCTTTCTTGGGAAGGGCATGCTCTTTCTCGAGGCAGAGTTCTTAAGGAAATCACTCTGTAAATGTTTAATATTTTTCTTAAACACATATCAAAAATAAAATTAGAATCATGAAGTTTTTTTTTAACGGTAAATTTTAGAACAAATACCGTCTTAAATTTCCTCTTAAAAACCAATTAGTATGGAATGTGTCCATCCGCAAAGTATTTCCCAGATGGTGGTAATTTTGTCATGAAAAAATTAACTACAGTCATGCGCCGTGCAGCGACGTTTTGGTCAATGACAGGCTGCGTATATGACAGTGGTCCCATAAGATTAGTGCCATGCAGCCTAGGTGTGTGGTAGGCTGTGCCATCTAGGTGTGTGTAAGTACACTCTGTCATGTTCCACAACAACAGAATCGCCTCACGACACATTTCTCAGAACGCACCCCCGTAGTCAAGTGACAGGTCTGTATTGTCTTACACAAAACCCTGCACTTCTAAGTTATGTCAGTAGGATTCGTCTTTGGGTGCAGTGTAGGTCATTTGCCCCCCTTTTAAATGAAGGGTGCATGGGGATTATCTTCTGGCTTGTAAACTGTTTGGGGAACATTACAGAAAGAAACTTCAACCTAATGTGTTGAGTTGGAAGTAACTCTGCTGGAGGCACTTTATCTGCAGACCTGTGTGGAGGTGTATCACCGAGTAGAAAATGGGGGGAAACAGGAAGTTTGCGTTTCAGTTGGAGGAGGTCAGGGCTGGATGAGAGGGAAGGTCCAAGGGACTCTCCAGACGCCTGCGGGGTGGATTAAGCATGGCTTGGGAAAGACCCTGTGCCTGGGTGTGAACTTCCCAGCTGGGGAGGTGGAGACAGAGTCACCAGAGCCTCCAGGAGTCCAGGGTCGAGGGTCACAGGCTCCCTCTGAGCTGGGGGGATTGGGAGTTGGGGGGCTGAGTGTAGGGAGAGCTTATAACGTTTCATCACTATCAACCAAGTTCTGTTCTACTTGAAATCCCTTTTAGACTCACACACACATTTTGCCGTTTTGCCGTGGTTTTGGACCTCGTCTCATGAGCATCGCTGCTGTCTCGAGGGTCATGCTGTTGGTCTGCAGCGTCCCACACGCTTCCTCTTATCCACCCCCAGGAGAACCTGAGCCGCCAGCGCTTCCCCTTTCTCGCTGCCAGGCCTGAGCTGGCCTGTTGCCCAATGCTTATCGTTCGTCCGTTCTTATCAACAGTCCTTGTTTGTTTTTTAATTTAATGTATTATTTATTTTTTTGAAGGTCTAATTGGCTATGTTCAGTGATTCATGAGTCAAGCAGCGTCCCATCCAGCAAATAGATCGGAGCCTCCTGTAAACGGTCCTTCAGCGCCGTCACAGGGTAGCGGAAGGAAGGCTTTTGTTCCCTGTGTTCTCCGCAATGTGGAGATGTCCTCATTTTCCTCACCTTGATTCTCGCTATGTTGTGACAGCAAAGCACAATTTAACCACAGCCGAACCGGAAACGCGGTCATGTGGACACAGCGGCAGTGTTCTGGGTCTGCAGTGTGCTCTGGGTGCCAGTGTGATCTGGCGCTCGTGGTTTGTGAAGGGGCCTCCCGCACGTCTCCTGAATCTTAGTCCCTCAGTGAGAGAAGGAGAGGCCCCGGAGCAAGCGGATGTGTCTCGCTGTGGGTTTCTATCGGTTGGTACTCAGCAGTGCCGCTGTGGTCAGGGTTTCTCTTGGGTGACGCCAGGACACACCCAGCCCTGGCCTCTGCGGCTCTGGTGAGCAGGGTCACTGGAGAGTCCAGGCCCAAGCATTTCACCTTTACAGGGAGGTGAGATGACACGTACTGGGGCACCAAGAACGATGACACAGGCCCTGTCCTCGGGGGGGCAGACCAGCATTTAGAGGAGGGACACACTTCACAGCCGGTTCCATGGTCACCAGGCAGGACGGCCACTCCAGGCCAGGGCACAGAAGCCCTGAGATGCTGGCTGCTGGGAGGGAGGAGCAGAGCTGGCCAGGAGTGCTGGCCCTCCTGTGTCATCAGGTCTGGGGCAGCGTGGAGGCCACACTGGGGCCAGTGGTCATCTCAGGGGCAGAGTATGATGAGGGCCCTAGCCGTGCTGGTGTGGAGAGTACTCTAGAGGCAAGCTGTGAGTCTGATGATGACCCTGGGTTAGGATAGAGCTGGCACATTCCCAGACCACCCCTGGAGCCCTCTTCTGGTGGGCACTAGGTGCTGGTGGGGCCTCCGGGCTGCCTGGGACCCTGTTTGGATGGAGAGACGGTAAAAGTCATAACAGAAGGTAAATGTCAAAGTGGAGAGCTGAGTAGTTTCAGTGACAGGGCTGCGGGAGCCTCACAAGAAAAACACACCTGCCCTGCTGTTCCCGATGGTCCTGGGCGTGGCTGAGCTGTGCGTGAGGGCATTGGAGCTCAGGAAGGCAAATGACTTCCCCAGGGGTCTGTGGCCAGAAGACGTTGGCTTGGCATTGGCGCTGCTGCTGCTCTTAAAACCAGGCTGCGTTCCCCGCGCTGCACCAGGCCTGAGGCTGCAGCGGGCGGCGAGAGGGAGCCCGCAGGGATGGAGAATTCGCAGGTTAATGATGGCAGTTCCCCACTCCTGCAAATTAAATATGCGCCCCCAGTAATCATTGTTTATTAATGGTTTGCGTCAGCAGCGAGCTGTTCCAGATGACTTAATTCTTATAAAAATCGGGAGATAGTGGTATTTTACAGATTTTTGCAGGTGAGGAAATAGATGCTCACAGAGCCAGTGAGTGGGGGAGCTGGGATTCAAACTCAGAACGCAGCCTCCCTCTTAGGCACCTGGCCGTCATGCTGTCCCCGGCCCCGTCAAGGGGCTGCGTCAGGGAAAACAGAGAGCAGGGTGCTGCCCACCCAGCACACACTTCTGAGAGCCTGCTGCCCTCGGCAGAGGTATCGTGAAGGGAGGGGTGGTCGTGGCTGTTTTTAAATACTCAAGATCTTTATTGATAAAGTGTAATAGCAACCTGTAGTAAGAAGTTATTTTTTTTCTTAATTTCTAAGCACTTGCTAGTTTTAGTAGTGTTTTGGAGCCACCTCCAGTCTACTTTGTGGCGGGAGGCAGGATATAATTAATGCTCCCTGAAGTTTCCAGCTGCCCACAGCCCCGGGTGTGCTGAGACCGGCTCACACTGCCTCGTGAGGGCCGGCTATGAAATTTTCAGGGCTTTGGTGAGCCAGTGGGTAAGTGGATCCATTATTAAAGGTTAAATTGCATACTTACAGTTGAGTTATGCTGACAACAAAGGTGATAAATACTCGTCCCTTTGTAACTTTGGCTGCACTTGACTCTTGTCTGTGCTCGTGAGGTTATTTCCTCGTGTTGTGTCTGAAATGTGGAGAGAGGCCCGGCTCTGCCCAGCTCCCCGCTCACTGGCTCACTGAGGTCGCCTGGGTAGTGGGAGGTGGGCCACGGGCAGGGGGGGACACCTACCCCACAGAAGTGGGCCAGTGTGCAGGGAGACTCCCCGTCTGAGACCCCCAGCTGTGAGTGTTTACCGGCACCCCTTCAGTGCACGTGTTTGTCATTGTGGGGGCGACAGATGCTCCATGTGTCAACATAGAGACTCTGCTTACCTGCTCCCCGCTGGAGCATTTGGGGTGTTTCTGGCCACCTGTTCTTACTAAAATCAGAGCTGTGAACAAGAGCATGTAGCGTGGCTGTTGGGTTCCTTTCCCCCTGAGCCTGATTCACATTGGGGACTCTTGGAGTTGGAGAGACCTTGACTCTCATGGGGTCCTCCCACCCCTCCAGCCTGTAAGAGCGCAGGACCTTGGGCAGACTGTGCCGTCTTCTGGAAGCTCAGCTCCCTCACCTGAAAGCCCCCTTCTGAAAGGCAGGCAGGTGTGTAAGCACTGGGCATGCGGTGTTGGCCTGCGATTCCCTCGGCCGAGCGTTGACCTGACCTTGGCCTTGGCGACCTGACTTTGGCCTGGGTGACCTGGGCTCTACTTTCCAGCTCATGTGAGGGAGGAGAAACTCCTTCCTCGAAGCTTTGTGGCGAAGCTGTCATCTGCGGATTCTCGGGCCATTTACCCTTGTCAGACGGTGTTCAGAGCTGACAGCACTTGTGTCCCCGCAAACGAGAGGTTCACAAACGAGAGTAAAGGCTCGTTAGTGGTAACCTGCGTGTGCGGTCGGTGGCTCAGTCCCACGTCTTTCATGAGCGCTTCCTCTCTGTGCCGCTGGGTGTAGCACCCTGCCTGCGCACACTGGTGCTTTCTCTCTGCGAGAGGCCGGGGGACCAGGTAACCCCAGCAGTCACGGTCTCCCCTTGAGCCCCACAGCTCAGGGTGGAGGTCCCATGCTCCCGGTGTCTGCCAGCCTTTTGGCACCATGGGCGTTTCCCAGTGTGACGTCCAGCTTGGTAGCTCTGAGAGTGGCCCCCCGACCATGCTCCGTTTATTTAGTTGACCTCATGATTCAGCTTACCTGGCCTTTGACCTTGGAGTCACACTGTTCCTCGGTCCGGGTGGTAGTAAGCCCTATGAATTGGCCTTCCTGCCTCGCTGTCCACTCTCTGTACTTTGATCTTGTTGACCCCTCTCCCAGACCTAAACCCCTGAGCCTTCCTGCTGCCCCCGGGCAGGCTCAGCTTCCTTATCCTGACTCGAGCCTTTTCCGGCCAGGGCCACACCTGCCTCGTGTCCACTCCTCCTGTCTGCTAGTGGCCGTGGCACTTTGGCCTCCTTTCTTTGTTTGCTGCCCCCCGCCTCCCACAGGGTACTCTGCCAGGACGCGTCCTTCCTCTTGCCCTCTCCACCGTCCCAGGAGACCCTGCTTGGACCTTCCTCTCCTGGGGGCCGTCAGCCCTAGATGTGAAAGTGCAGCTTATCCTTCAGGAAGGCAGCATGGCGTATCTAGAAGTGAAGGTAGAAGCTGAGAGAACCAGCTCAGACTTTACGTCGAGATAGGAATCGCCTCTTGCTGGGCTCTGTGCCCCACACGGTCACTGGTTGTGCAGGTCACTTGGAGTGTGGCACACGCTGCCTGCAGCTGCTAGGAACAGGAGACCGTCTCGGCTGGAAGTCTGTCTTACACAGTGTGGGTCCTGCATGGCACTGTAGATGGGTGTTGACGGGAATCCATCTGGAAGGCTACCCCTTCCTTCACTTCAGACCCCAGGAAGAGGTTGGCAGGCGAGGACACTTGAGGCTTCCTTGCTCGGGTCCCAGGGTGCTGGCAGAAACCACAAGCGAAGGCCAGGCTGTGCTTCATGCTCTTCCCTCATGTCTCATGCTGTTCCCTTGCCTGGGAGCCTTTCCTGCCCCTGCACCCCCACCGCCAGAGTGAGACCAGCTGCTGTCATTGCTGTCACCAGTGGGTGGGAGCTCCTCTTTCCTGCTCTGTGTCCCTGTCCCAGGGGCTCCTTGACCTCGGGTCCCCCCGCCAGATGAGGCAGCAGTGACCCACCCACACGGGCATCCCACCCACTCACCCTGGGCTGGGCACTCCCCGTCTGCTCTCCTGCCTCAGACGGGCGGGTGCAGGTACAGCCCACAGGACGGTGGCTCTGGGGGGCGCTGCGCTGCTGTGCTGTGGAGGCCACGGGGGCAGCAGGGCCATGGACCATTGGCCCCTTTTGGAAGCCTGGTGACTCAGAGGTGCTTCTCAGGCTCCTTTGAGCCTCAGTTTCCACATATATTTATTTATTCTTTTCACTATTTTTTGTCAGAATATCCCGTATGTTGGACTCCAGGCACTTCTCATGGTCGATTTCATTCAGTCCTCAGAGGGGCACGTGTTTTCTCCGTCTTATAGATGAGAAAAGTGAGGCTCTGGGAGGTAGTGGAAATGCTTCCCTGGGTGGTTAGACGCTGTGCCAGGCAGTGGCAATGGCAGCTGCCAGCACAGCGTCGTCCCTGGAGCAGGAGGTGCCCTCCCACCTGCCAGCTTGTCGGTGTGGGGCAGGCCTGGTTCCAAGTCACTCATCCTGTTGTCAGCATAACGTGTCCAGTTTTCAGTCAGGGAAAACGTGGTCACCAGGTCACGTGTCCTTCTGTGGAGCATCGTTCTTCAGTCATTTTCTTCCAGGATATAAGCAAAGTGTCAATGTTTATATTACCTGGGCATGAGACTTGTTAGGTATCTGATTTCACAGGAAAATATTAGGTGCGTGGGGCCCCAGTGAGGCGACGGCGGTGGTCTGTGATAGGAGTGGTCTGTGCTGGAGTGTTTCTGAGCTGCTCAGTGGGGAGGGGCTTGGAGGTGGGGGCTTGGCTTCAGCCCTGCAGCCGCCAGCGCCCCCCCCACCCACCCATGGCCTTTCTCACCACCATTGTTCACCTCGTCTGGGCGCTGGGGCCGCCTGGAGCCTCAGACCTCTGCCAGGTGATCAGAGCCACCGTTTCCGGGACCCCCTCACAGCTACGTCTGTCTGATATGTGGGTGTGTGGAGCCCCGCCCAGCGTGTGCTCGGGGTCCTCGGGCACCCAGGGGTCTTTCCAGGGGACCCTCCCTCGGGACAGAAGCTGCTTCCCTGTGTTCCATTCTGCGGGCCTTGTGAGTGGCGGCTGGGTGCTCTGGGGGTGGCCCATGGTCGTTGGAGATGCGTTCCTCAGAGCAGCTGTAGCCTAGAGGAGCTCTCGGGTCTGGGGCTGTGCCCCAGTGGCTCTTAGACTTGAGGATGCAGAAGTCAAGGGCTCTCTTCATCCCCTCCTGGGGAGACTGATTGCAGAGTCAGCCTGTGGACCTGTGGTGTGCAGGGCAGTGGCCTCTCCCTGTAACCCCTTTCCTGAGGGCAGATGGTCTCCCGGAGAACTTTCTTACGAACAGCAGTTGAGCTGTTGGACTGTCCTTCCAGCATTTTGAACTCGCTGCCCATTAGAATCGTGATGGCACTGCAGCCCCAGAAACAGAGGGAGGTTCGTGTCCGGGGAGCGTCCCGCGTGCCAGACGCCGAGGTGCGTTTATATGTTTTCTTGTTTAAGCTTCAGAACGTCTGCCTTTATCTGTGTGTCCACTTTACACAAGGGATCAGGATGTTCAAGGCCAAGTCTGCTTCCAAAGCCGCGCAGCAGGTAGTGGACAGAGTGCTTCTGCCTGCAGAGCGCGTGCGTCCCTCTGGCGCCAACGGGCCTGGCTGTGAAGGGGAGGACTAGTGGGTAGACCTCTGGGACATCTGGGCCTGGCTCTGTCTCCGGGCTCCGGAAGCTGCTTCCACGTTCACCCGAGGGGTCTGTCGTCAGGCCCACTCTCCGTGTGCGGAAAGGCTGCCGTGGTCTCAGCCGTGGGGTCGTGGTCTGGCGGGAGCCATGCTGACCAGGCGTTCTTCTCTCCACCAGCGTTTGTGGGGAGCCTCTACAACACGACAGTGGACGAGGCCCGCTGTCCAGACGCTGACCCTCAGACAGACAGAGACAAGTGAGCGAGACATGTCAGGATGGCGGTGGGTGTCGTGGCGGGGACATCTGAACGACAAGGGAGCCGCCTGCAGAGGGGGAAGGGAGCTTCCGTGCAGAGACGGCGGCCCTGGCGGGGTCCCGAGCTGCGTGTGGGCGCAGAGTTGGCTAGGAATAGGAGGTGGAGCTGGCGGCTGCAGCCTAGTGAGGGGAGAGGGCAGCTCTGGCTCGGGACGGGCTCGGCCAGTGGGCAGGGTAGGGCCTTGCAGGACGCTGGGAGCCATGGGAGCGTGTGAGAAGTCCAGGGACATCATTCATTTAGGGTGTAGAAGATCACTCTGGCTGTGAGCTGGTGGGTGGTGGAGAGACAAGGGGGAAGCCAGGGGCCAGTTGGAAGCCCTTTGTGCTCAAATAAAACTCTGTGTATAAAAATGCAGCTCTTCGGGGGTACAAAGGAGTGAGGTGGCGTCGGGAACAAGAGGGGAAGGCAGAGTGTTTGGGCATGAGGAACTGGCAGGAGACAAGTGCTGGGGTGGGGCGGGGGGCACGGAGCACTCTGCTCTGGTGGCTGGGGCATGGGAGGGGCCTCCCGGGCTTCTGCCAGCGTGACTGGGTGGACGGAGCTGTCTTCTCTCTGGTGAGGGGACTCCGGAGGGGGTCCAGATTCGGAGTGGCAGATCAAGAGGTAGGTTGTAGACATGCTGAAGTTGAAGATCCTCTATCCCCTTCTTCAAGGTCTCAGAAAAAGCTCTCCGCGTCAAGGGGGCTGTTGGCTTCTGGGACTGACAAAGCCATGTAGCTGTGGGAGGCAGCAGGGACTTGCAACTAACCTTGACCTGTGAGTTTAGTCGGGGGCTGCAGGACATGCTGTGCGTTTTGTGCACTCCAGGAAGCTTCTGGAGTCTCAAGCTGAGAGCCATGCAGTTGCTTGTACAGCTAAGGTAATATTGCTTTGTCATCATTAAGATGTTTGCTTATTGCAACATCTGGTTTAAGGAACAGTGGGATGGGTGGTTGTCTTGATAGTCGGGCAGAGAGCAGCCGGTGCTCTAGCTTGCAGTGGGCCATGCTCCTGAGGAGCTGCTGGGAAGGAAAGACCCCCGTGGCTGGGCCCCAGAGGAGCGGGAGGCGTGCTCCCCCTGGCTTTCAAGAGGGTCAGTGTCCTGGTTGCGTCTGGTCAAGTGCATCCAGCTGGGCTGTTAGGCCCCTCGTTTAAAAATAGGACCCATACCCCATCACCGACTTGTTGGGAAGCCCCCAGGGCCGGGCTGGCGGTGGCTGGGCACGTTTATTCTCTGGAAACAAAGTCCCGCCTCTGGGCCAACATAAGGGGCTGGAGAATGTTTATTTTACCAGAAGAAAGACATTCTGAGTCTACTGGAATTTAATTAATGGAGTCTTCTGTAGGTTTCAATGGCACCGTTTCTAACCTGTTGCCTCCATCCAAAATAACTCATTCTAAAATGGCGCAGTAAGCCCCAAAGAACCTCTCTGACTGTCTTTACCACAGTCAACCCGCCGGGAGCACGGAATGAATAAGCTGAATGAACCTGGCCACTTGGGTTACATCTGCATCACACAGCTCTCCCCTCCGCCCTGCTGTCGCCTCTGCCTGACGTCAAGGTGACCTGCTCCCCTCGGCCCAGGTCTGGGGACCAGCACCTTCTGGGGAGCTGTGAGGAACAGTGATGTGGGGGGACTGGGGGGTGTTGTGCAGCACGAGGCCAGACGTCTGGGTTTTAATTCCTCTGTTCCTGGGCCATCCCAGGCGCAGGGACTTTGTGGACCCTGAGAAGGGCTTTGGGGCCCCACGCTCAGGAGCCCAGCAGACCCTCACAGGTCCCGTTCCTTCTCACGTAAAAACACCAGGAGGCACTGCTCCACGTGGAGCCCCGGAAGAACCAACTGAGCTTTCTTCCCTTTCTTTATTATCCCTCCTCCATGCCTTCCTGTGGCTCCCGGATTCTGGAATGTTCCTTGCAGCTCTAAGGCCCTCCCTCCAGCTGGGGGAGGTGCTTGCCCCCTGTTTTGGCCCCGTGCAGACCCTCCCTGCTCATGGGGGCCCTTTCCTCGGGGCCGGGCACTGGATGCCACAGGGCCTGTGGCATCTCTGGAGGGCAGGGACCCTTCTCTTTCACATCTGTGGCCCTCAGTGGCCACTTGGTGATGGGTTCCCCTCAGGGTTCCGTGACTCAAATTCCTCAGAGGTCACTCAGGGCTGCTAGGCGATTCCCACAGAGAGCTGGTTCTCAGGAGTCTAATGTTATCGTGAGATTTTGTCTCAAAACACAAACATGTCTCGATGTGGAAGGCTTTGTCTATTGAAGAAAGAATGTAAGTTCCTATTCCCATTTCAGATCTTTTGTTAAACGCTTATAGGCAACTTTCCCGTTCCCCTGGCCCCCTCCCCCGAAAGTACCCGTTTATCAAAAAGACATTTTACTGAATGGAAGTGGTGCGCGTGACCGAGCGTGGCCGCCGTCGCCTGTGACCTCACAGCGCCCTCGGACAAGCGGTGACACACTGAGCGTTTCCTGTGAACGGGGAGCCTTCCTGGTCCCACCATTGTTGTTCAGCTTTGCCTGGAAGAAAACAAAAATTATTTACTAGGGCCGGTGTTGTGTTTGTTTAGAGCCTGGCTGGGAAATGCCCTGGCTGAGGCGTCCCAGCAGCAGCCTTGCAGGGACCGGGACACTGTTCTCACTACCTCGGGGGCGGCCAGAGTGGCTGGCTCACGCTGGCGGGGCTGCTTGGGGGACGTGCTGGGGAATGTTTCATTTTCTTGCCAACATGCTGAAACAGAAAGCTGCCGCCCAGCGTCCCTGCCACCCAGCGTCCCTGTGCCGATCTCACGGTGCCCGGCTCTGGGTGCCCACCAGGGGCTGGGGCCTCACCCCTAGCTGTCCCCATAACCCTGACCACTGAGCTCAGGTGCAGACAACTTCCTGGTAGGCTTGCAGCTTCTGTGGAGCCTAGGATTTACTTTCAGGAGGAAAGAACAAGAGAGAAGTAGGCCCTGTTTGCTTCTCCTGGGCTCCCCCACCTCCCTTGGCCTGATCCCCTCTTAGTCTCTCCACTCTGTGGCCCTCTCCACGGGAGGCCTCCCTGGATTTGGGGGTGACTCGTGGAGGCCTCCCTGGATTTGGGGGTGACTGCAGAGTGTGAGGGAGGGAGCAGTTCAGGGCAGTGGGGGGAGGATAAGCCACCCTGCAGGGAGGAGGTCCGGGAAGGGTGAGGAGCCCAGGCCAGGTGGTGCTGGGGCTCGGCCCTGCCGCCCAGTGACGTCTTCATCCAGCACATGGTTTTGGCGCCGGCTGCGTGCCGGGCACAATGCCAGGTGAGCCGGCACCTGTGCCAGCACACTCTGCCCTCTTGGGGTTTTCAGCCAACTCAAATAAATGAGGCCCAGCTGGGTTGGCAGGTAGCCGGCACTGGTGACCTCTGAGAGGGCAGTTTCAAGGGGCGCTGGGGGGAAGCCAGACTGCAGTAGGTGGAGGGGTGAGTGGGAGGTGAGGAAGGGGAGCAGTGTGTGTGGGGGAGTGGGGAGCAATAATGGCACCATGACTAGAGGAAGATGCCCCCCTGGCCTGTCATGGCAGCAGTTAGTTTTGAACAGGCTGGAGCAGGAGGGGACAGGACAGCGTGCCGGGGTCCCGGAGGGCTCTGGAGGGGCTGTCGGGCAAAGGAGGAGAGCAGGTGGGCTGGGCATGCTGACTCCTGGGCCAGGTGGCTCACCGCTAGCGCCATCTCCCTTTGTCCCTCGGGGTTGGAGCCTCGCTGTGAGCTGGTGCAGGCTGCCCCGGTGCCAGGGACCTCCCCAGCAGGCGCTCTGTGTGCCTGCAGACCCTCCACCCCCAAGGCCGACCGGCACTCCAGCACGTGATGTTTGCTGAGGGTCGTGTTTCCAGGTGAGCAGGACACAGATTTGGGTTGCCCCACTTGACAAATTTCCTAACGTGTTTCTGAGATTCGGGTTTACATTGCCTGTGTTTATTGCTGTTACGTGCCTATTGTCAGAAAGGAATGACAGCGCTTCCCAGTCGTGGCTGTGAGCCCTGGGCCCAGGAGCCAGGCCCGTACCGCCACAGGCCGGAGGGCATCTCTGCGTCTAAGGGACGTGCCCACAGCACAGGCTCCCCAGCAGCCCCCGGGTGTGCCCCGACGTTCTTGCCGGGAAAGGCCACCTTTCGCCAGCTTAGCCCGGGGAGTAGCTCAGGGAAGAGAAGCCGCTGGGCGCGGGCGGGCTGTTACAGTCTGTGCGGAGGGTCACAGAGCGGCGGCTCGGGGAGCGCTGAGCTTGAACCTCAGACGCCTGGCATGTTGGGGTGAATGCGCGGATCTCACCCGTGCAGCCGTCTCCCCTGCTCCCTGGGCGCGGTAGTGCTCTAGGAACAGCAGCAGCTCCTCGGGCAGGTCACATGACCGCCAGCATGACCAGGACCCCCAGGAATATGAACGCCACTTCCCGCATTGAAATCATCATCCCATGTGTCCTCAGGTGGCAGTGAGGGGCGACACGGGCTGAGGCGTGAGCTGTGACATGAAGACACCTTTGGGCCCAGTCACCACCACCAGTGGTGTTCGTTGGGCACAGGGGTGGCCCAACAGTACTGCGGGGTGGCATTTTGCACTGTGCAGTCAGTCTTCAGAGACTCCCCCCTTGCACGCCATGTGCCTCTTAGGATCTTACGGGATGTTCACATCAGCTAAAGAGGGGACGGTTATGGACAGCTCTTGTGTGGCCAGGCCCTGTGGCCTTCCAGCGCTTGGGCATGACTGTAGTGATGACTGACCGTGGCCAGAAGGAAGGGCTTGGCCACGATTTGTGCCTCTCCAGCTGAGAGGCCGGATCTTCGAGGAGCTTTATCTCTGCAGTTTCCTCCCTGCCTGTAATTAGCGAGGCAGAAGTGGGGTCTGGAGGCTGATGCCAGCGCGTGTGGTAAACCCATCGTTAAAGACAGCGTTCTGTGGGGCGTGCGGGCATGCCATCCTGAGTCCCTAGGTGGCTGTGTCTTAGTGCCCAGAGGGTGGTACCCGTCATCACACGTGTGTGCCGGAGCTCTGCACCTGTCCTTCTGGCTCCAGCCTGCCCTCAGTCGACCCCAGCTACCCTGCCTTCTTCCCCTGAACCCCAGCTTCCGGCTCTGAGGCCCACTCCGTGCAAGTGCCCAGGGCCCCCACCCTGCAGGGTACAGCGTTGCTAAGGTGTTGTGGGGGACTTGATGGCACCGTCCTCAGACCCAGCCCCGGAGCTGCTGCTGGCCTTCTGGTTGGCTCTGGGCC
Source organism: Ceratotherium simum simum (assembly GCF_057802395.1). Taxonomy (NCBI): domain Eukaryota; kingdom Metazoa; phylum Chordata; class Mammalia; order Perissodactyla; family Rhinocerotidae; genus Ceratotherium; species Ceratotherium simum. The sequence goes on from NC_141922.1 coordinate 3,540,406, forward strand.
CGGTAGCAGAGACAAGCCCGAACCAGAAGCTGGATGCACCCCGTGGGGTCTTCACTGTGGTACAGCAGCAGGAGGGGGGCTCTGGCAGCAGAACACCAGGTTCAGGCCGTTGGGGTGTTCCTCCCCATCTGGGTGAGCAAGTCTCTTCTCTGAGCCTCCGTTGCTCACCAGTAGAATGGGCACGGTAATGCAGACCACACTGTGTACCTGTGGGGATAAGTACGGTGTGCCCATGCTCTAAATTGTATCACAAGATTGTCATCATCAGTGGGACATCGAGAAACTGGAAAATGAGGTGGTCTGGTGAGCTCAGCACATTGGGAGCTGCCCCCTCCACCAGCTAACTCCAGCCTCCCATCTGGACTGTGCTGGTGACGGCAGCTAGCCCTGCTTGCCCATCACTTGCCGTGTGGTCCGTGGGCCCATGGGCCCGCTGCCCTCCTGCACGGTTAGCCCCATCTCACAGTTGGGCGCATGGGGTGTAGACCAAGCTGGCAATTGCTGAATGACACACTTTGGTTCAGTAGGTAGTTATTGAGCACCTGCTGGAGATACAGCGGAACATAAGGAACATGTCCCTTTCTTCACAGAGCTTACATATAACAAGCAGGGCAGACGCAAGATTATCATAGCATGGGGTGCAATAAAGCCAGTAATACTGGCCTCACAGAGCTGTTACAAGGATTAGCTGAAATAATAGCACTCAACATTACCCACTTGTAAAACCAAGCAGAAGGTATGGCAGAGGAGCTCCTGTCAGAACAACCTTTCTGCAGTTAACAGTTAGGAATTCTGGACAGAATGTCAAACAACTATCTGAGGACACTGGAGCGCATCCAACAACAGGAGAAGGGAGCGGCACTGGGTGGGTTTCTCGTTGTCTGCTTGTTCTTAGCCCAAGGATTGGCCTCATTTGATGCCACACAGGGTGGCTAAAACTTCACAAGGCACCTGCACGTTCAGTGTCTTGAAGAACCTGAGGACAGAGTTTAGGGCAGAGTTAGGGCAGGGACCCCGTATCCTGTGTGTCATCTCTGCTCACATTTCTTGCTGATTCCTGAAATGGGAGTTCATGGGACAAACTTCAAGCAGCTCAGCTCAAGCTGACAGAACGGAGCAGAGGTTTCTGCTGCCCCCGTTGAGGGGGGAGAGTTTGAGTTTGAGTCCAGCCAGGCTAATCTTTACAACAAAAATATCCACGCTCTTCAAAAGACTATAACAGAGTGTGGTCTTTATAACACATCACTCACAATGTTTAGGATACAACTCACTGTTACTAGACACGTGGACAAGAAGGTGTGACGGTTCCTCAGGAGAAAAGGCAGCGGTGGAGGCTGCCCCCAGGTGATGCCTCGTGTGGGAATTACCAGACAAGCATGTGTAACTGTGCTCAGGGGCAGAGGAAAACATGCTCATAAGGAAAAGTAGTAAATCTCACCAGAGAAATAGAAGCTGTTAAAAGGGAAAAAAAACAAATGGAAATTTTAGAACTGCAAAATGCAATATCCGAAATAAAAATGAGCCAGATAGGGTTGAGACCAGGTTGGAGATGACAGCAGAAAAGTTCAGTGGACTGCAAGACTGGTCAGTAGAAGTGATCTGATGTGGAGAACAGAGAACAGAGTGATAAAGGGAGTGAGCAGAGCCTCAGGCAGCAGTGGGCAACGTCGGAAGGTCTGATGTACCTGTGATTGCAGCCCCAGAAGAGAGGAAATAGAGAACGGGGTTAAAAAATGTGAAGAAATAACTGAAAAATTTCTAAATATGTTGAGAGACTGAAATGCACGGATTCATGAGGCTCGGTGAAGCCCAAACAGGATAAATGTAAAGAAAACCTTGCTTAGGCTCGTCATAGTCAAACTGCTGAAAGCCAACGATGCAGAGGGAAACGAGAACACCCCTAGGAAAGGAAGACACGTTGCATATATACAATCCCATGGGATACCACGGCCTTCCCTTGAGAAGGAGTGAGGCCAGGAGACAGTGGAGTGACATCTTCAAAGTTCTGGGGGAGAAGAGTTCACCCCGAATTCTGTATCCAGCAAAAATATCCTTTCAGAATAAAAATGAAATAGAGTTTAGATACAATCTAAGAGCTTTTGTCATGAGCAGATGTGCTCTGAAAGAAATGCTGGGGAAACTAAAGATGGTTCTTGAGGCTGAAGGGAAGTGATAGCAGATGGACATTCATCTTCAGGAAGGAAGGGCTGAATGGGAAAATACAGGGCGAGTTTTCTCTTCACTCCTTTACAGTAGGTATGACTGTTAGAGCAAAAATCCTAGCAGAGTGTGGGGTTGACAGTGTCTGTAGACATGGTCTCGGTGCCAGCTACAGCAGAAAGGGGGCAGCAGGAGGGACAGAGCTGGCTGCCAGGTCCTTCTGTGATGTGTAACAGTCACCATGTAGACTGAAAAGTTGACATATAATGTCATCCCTAGAGCAGCCACTACAAGATGATGCCAAAAAGCCAATGTGTAAAGTAAAATAGAATGCGCAAAGATAGTTAACCCAAAAAAGGTAAGAACGGAGGAACAGAAACAAGGAGAGAACAGAAGCAAGGGGTGGTGCCCTGCCGTCAGCCACGGCAGTAACTGCACCAGATGCTGGTGGACTGGACATGCGCGGGAGGAGAGCTGGGCAGGACGGAGGATACAGGATCTGCCAATATGCTGTTTAAGAGAGATGCTCTTAGAATATTATGACACGGATGGGTTGAAAGTAAAGAGAGGGATAAAGATGTGCTGTGCCGATAGGAAGCCTGCGTCGGCCGGGGTGAGTGCATTCATATCAGATGAAGTGGACTCAGATAAGGGGTATTGCCAGCGATAAAGGGAGCAGGCAGCCCAGGGAGAAAGGGTCGGTTCAACACTGAGACGTAGCCATCATCAGTGTGTGTGCTCCTAATAAACAGAGCTTTAAGATACAGAAAGCCCAAGTGGACAGAATTGAAGGCTGAAATGCACGATTTTGCAGTCATCGCTGGGAACTTGAACACCCTTCCTTCAGCCCAAGAGGACAGCTAAACACAGAAGGGGAAGACAAACCGCACAACAGAAAACGCCGCCCGCGTCCCTCAGCAGGCTCAGCAGACTCTTGCGGTCAAGGGCCAAAGGGGTCTTCTGCCCTGTGGGCCAGCCGGTCCCTGTCGCCGCTGCTCAGCTCTGCCGTCAGAGCTGGAGCAGCACAGACAGTACATAAACGGACGAGTGTGGCTCTGCTCCAGTAAAACTTTATGTGTGGACACTGAAGTTGGAATGTCATCAACTTTTTACATGTCAGGAAATATTCGTATTTTGGTCTTTTTCAACCATTTAAAAAAGTGGCAACCATTCTTAAGGTGCAGGCTACACAGAAACAGGTGGCAGAGTCTGTCAGCCCGTGTGGCAGAGCCTTGACCTTGAGGAGGAGGGGAGTCTGGTGCACACGTCAGTTCCTCCAAGTAGCAAGGGGACAACAGCTGGAACCCTCTGGTCCCCCAGCTGGGCACCCCTCCCAGGGCAGCCTCCTGCCAGTCATGCCCCCTGGAGGGTGCCAGGAGGACGTGCTCACCGGGCTCTGGACCCTGTCCTGACACCCTGAAGTCCAGGCAAGTGTGCGTGGGGCCCCACGACCACCAGCCCTTGTCCCCCCATGAGAGGCCCGCCAGGGTCCCCAGGCCTGTGGATCTAAAGCCTGCCCCTTCGTCTCGCCAGGGCTGCCTGTCTCCTGGTCTGTAAGGATGTGGAAGCTCATGGTCATGGCCCCTGCACAGCCAGATGAATGCCCACCGCTGCTTTCCCCCTGCCTGCAGCATCCTGTCTGCCTATCTCCATCAGACCTTGGCATGAGGGTGCTGCCTTCCCGACCTGGCCAGTCCCCAGCACCATGGGTCGCCCTGGTGAGCTTGCTCATGCCCGTCCCTCCCCAGGACTGGAAGCCATGGGAAGCCAGGGACCAGGTCTGGTTCTGGCTGCCACACTGCCCGGGCAAGCACAGGGGTCACAGATATGCTGTGTGTGCTCATCTGCCTGCACCTGGACCAGCGTCGAGTGCGTTGCCAGAACCAGGTGCCAAGAGCTGTGATGCTAGAGGGGCATGCACGTGTGGCGGGGTGGCAGAGGAGCGTGGGAGCTGCACGCTCGGTTAGATGGGGCGCTTTGCACCTCGCTGGAGAGAGTGGGCTTGTTGGGAATCTGGTGGCTTGGAAGGGGCTTGGTAACTTGGGGCAGACTGCAGGCCAGGTGGGTGAGGTGCTCCAGGGAGGGGGTAGGCCAGCCACAACCCAAGGACTGGACCAGACCGGGTTAGCAGGGGGCCAGCCAGCAGCAGGGGCCGGGGGTCAAGGGTTGGGCTCTCCAAGGGTGGAGGGGCCTGGGGGTCAAGTGTTGGCCTCTCCAGGGGTGGAGAGGGCTGGGGGTGCAGGGGGCTTCCAGCTGGCCCTGCAGGTGGTGTTTCAGAAAAGGAGCCAGTAGGAAGGTGAAGGGCGACAGACAGAGACGGACTGGCAGTCACTGGGCAGCGCATCTGGGGCTTTCTCTCCAGCAGCTCAAGGTTTGGTTGAGTTCAACAAACATGAGCACCTCCTGTGGGTCACATCTGGGGAGGGACGAATAACCCAGTCCCCGCCCTCAGGGCTGTCTGGTCTCTTGAGAATGCATACATGTGTTTCAGAAGGTGTGGAAATACAGTGGTGTGCCTGGGTGAGTGGGAGCTGTGGGCGAGGGGGGAAGCTTCCTGGGTGGGTGACCTCAGGATTCTAACAGGAGCCAGGCAGGGATGTGAGGATCAGCAAGGGGTGTGCAGGAGACCCAGGGGCTTCCATGTGCCTGAGGCCGGAAGGCCAGGACCCGAGGAGAGAAGACCCGTGGGTGCATGTGTGTGTGTGTGTGTGCATGTGTCTGTGCGCAAGCATGTGCTGCGGCTCTGCAAGGAGCTGCCTGTCACCAGGCATGTTCGAGTTCATCAGTAAAATTGTAACGTGTTTACAAATCCCAACAGAAGAGTCTGTGTACGTTGGGATAGGAAAACTTTCTGCTCTTTCTGAAGTCCTGGCTCCGTTTCACGGTCTGCATGCTTTTGTCAGGGATCACTTCTGAGCAACACGAGGCTGGACAACGTGTGTCATTGAATGTGGGCAGTGTCAGCACGGCCGGGCAGCTGGTACTTCCCCTCCGCCTAATTTGATGATGAAAGACGAGGAACCAGGCCTGCCTTATGAACACACTCAGCAAGCCTCGAGTTTCCTGAAACAGTACATTCTGCTGACTTGAAACAGGAGCAGAATTCACCCGTCCTACAGTGCTGTGTGCATAGAGGTCAGAACAGACGCCTTGCATTCTAGCCTGAACGCATCAATATTTTCACACGGGCATGTTAGCGATAATTCTGAAAGGTGCTTCCCTCCTCCTTTGAACATGGTTTCCTCCTCCTACACGAGTTTGTTTTTCTTGGTAGTTCAGGACAATATCATCATTCAGTGTCTTTGGCGAGGTAAAACATTAGCCAGAGGAGTCGCTGGCAGGCTGGAGCACCATTTATTGTTTAAGTCAACGTTTTACTGAAGCATAACATAGAGAAGTGCATGACCGAAGCCTGCAGCTGGGTGGTTTCTCACCAGGGACCACCGTCCAGATCAGGGGCAGGGCATACCAGCCCCGAAGCCCTTGCCCTCCCGAGGGCAGCCACCCTGGCTGCTGCCGGCAGAGCCTCTTTTAGCCGTTGTGGATGTCGGATAAATGGAACCCACAGCGTGTCTCCTCCGCATCCAGCATTGTGTGCGAGGTTCAGCTGTGTTATTGCGAGAAGCTGCAGCTGGTTCATTCCAGTTGCTGCACAGCGCTCCAGCATACAAATGTGCCAGACCCATTTCGCCGTTCCGCCGTCGATGGGCATTGGGTTTGTGTGACAGGGTGCAGCATATGGGGGTGGGGGACACATGGGCTTTGGAATCTGGCAGCCCTGGTGTTAAGTCCTGGGGCTCCCACTTCCTAGCTGTGTGACCTGGGGCAGGTTAGCTAATCTCTCTGAGCTTCAGATTCCCCTTCTGTAAAATGGGCACAATAATCCCTACCTCTCTGGGCAGTTAGGAGGACTCAGTGAGAGGGGATATCCAGCGCCAGATACACCCCTTGGTTCTAGCTGGACACTGAGGCTCCTCCCCCTGCTGCCCCTAAGCGGCCCCCTGCTGGGGGCGTCCAGCACATCA